>NC_090869.1:3396209-3443709 GCF_036669935.1 Montipora foliosa | reverse complement strand
TTGTTAAAAACTCCCTAATGCCTTTGATTTTTAAAAGGGAACATTCCGCATTCAAAGAGTTTTCGTGTGGTATTGTTGGTTCATTTGGCATTAGCCAAAAAGAAACACAAGATATTTTGAGAAACAAGTGGGGAAAACAATTGAAAAAGTAATTGGAATAAATCCCATTCTGAGTAAGGACGACATTTTTGGCAAACTTAATGACACACGACAAGAATTGCTAGAAAAGATTGGACTGACTTTTAATGAATTTGGAGAGGTAGTTGTTGGCTATGTTGACATTGATAAATACATAACACTATTTGTTAGTCAGTCAGGATTGCAGAGTGCAATTACAGCACCAAACAGCAGCATTATCATTATGGATTACACTGATGGTTTCCCATGGTTGAAATGGTCACGTCATTTAACTGGGGAGACAAGTGTCAGGGTGAACATTTTCGTTTGTTTTCGTTGAAAAACATGGCTGTTGATCACGTGATTTAAAACCAGCAATATATTATTTTGTTTTTCTAAGGGTCTTCAAGTTTTGCCTTCGTTTTCACGTACTGCCTTGGATGTGTGGAAAACGAGGACCCTTGGGAAATTTACCAGAAATGACTCACCAGCCATTCTAAACAACAAGAAAACAACGCAAATTGTGTGCTTTTCCATTTACTGTTTGATAAATTATTTTTTTCTTGGGGGTCTTCGTTTACCAGGTTTTCGACTTTTGTTTTCCACACACCCTCGCAGAGAGTTATGCTGGTACAATGACTGGACAAATAGGCCAGTTTCGTATTCTCACAGCTGGACTGGATCTAGCATGAAATTGAGGCTAATGTGGGCAAATTAATTTGCATTTAAAAGATTTGCCAGCCTTAGGCTCCATTTCATACTAGATCCAGTCCAGCCGTGAGAAGTCGAACATGGTCAATTGATACACACGATGATGGCCGGTTTCACTTTATAGAAGGACCTCTGTAGTCATAAAATAGAACAATAACGGCTTTGGGTGAATAGCTGATGGACTATGATTATACTCCTATACCTTACTATGAATAGAGAGGTAGTACATGCCAAGGGATAAAAATGTAAAAACAAGGAATGTTGGAGTACCAAGCCAGTAAGCACTTGTGCCTACAATATTTGCAAGATATCTTTAGACTTAAGACATCAAAGCTAATGAATTATTGGAGGAAGCCATTTCACGTAATTTATCGGTAGATACTGATTGAAATGCATGACATCAAAAGGTCGAAGCTGTAGTGGATAGCTCAAAAGAGCTTGAGGTGGTTTGGCTTGACAGCTAGTGGGTTAGCGTGTCTGACTTGTGCTGGCGTCGCGTACATGGAACGGTAATCTGATGTCATCAACTTGGCGCGAAAACTCGAAAGCGAATGAAAATTTCGGTTTCATGAAATCGAGGGTAAGGTCCGCTTAACTCAATTCTATCGCTTTATTCAAGGAAGTGGTTGTAGTTAGGCCCTGACACCCGATTTACACTGTGAAACAGCTTTATCTCTGTCTCCATGAAAGTTATCCTCGAGTTACGAAGCAGTTGCGAAAGAAGCCGCAAAACATCCTGAATTTTTCATAACTGGGATGATCACGGCTTTCTCTAAGTCTTACATTTTTTTTTTCAGTGTATATGTTCCAAGAGGTTCACTGCACTGAAAACACTAATCAAGTATGGTCAGCAGAATGGGGCTACCAAACTATTTTTAGCAACTACAAGAGCAATAAAACAGGGGTATGCATACTTTTTAATAACAACTTTGATTTTCAACTGAAAAGGTTTTCATTGACCCCCAGGGACGCTTTATTATTTGCGACATTAAAACCAATGAAAACTGTTTGACCTTGGCTAATATATACGCTCCTAATGAAGACAATCCAGCTTTCTTTCTTGATTTTTTTGATCACCTTATAGACTTTAAAGGCGATGACATTATCATAGGAGGAGATTACAATCTTGTACTCGATTTAGATTAACTGAATTTGAGTATATAAACCAAATTAAAACAACGATTCAGGAAACTTATGACGAGTATAAAAACGATGAATTGGTCAACCCCTCTCTCCTTTGGGAAATGATAAAGCTAAAAGTGCGCGAAAAATTGCTCCGCTACTCTAAGAATAAAACGAAACAAGCCAAACAACGTGAAGTATATTTGGAACAAACAATTGCCAGATTACAAGAAGAACTTGACAACAAAACTACTGAAGACACGCTCTCCTCACCCCTGGAGGAGCGATTGAACTATAGTAGACTTGAGCTTGAGAAGATTGTTGAATCTCGCACTAAAGGTGCAATTTTGAGATCTAAGTCTAAGTGGCATAATGAAGGTGAGAAAAACACCAAATACTTTCTAAATCTGGAAAAGCGACACTTTAAGCAAGGGACAATTAGTCAAATTAAAATAAATGACCATGAGTTTGTCACCTCGCATAAAGAAATCTTAACTGAATGCGTATCATTCTACAAAAACCTCTATTCATCCAAAAGCATGACGTACGAGCAAAATGATACAACCTTTTTTCCTGAGCGTGAAGATGAAAGCATTATCCAAGAACAAGATCTTACTGTGTGCCAAGGAGCGCTTACCGAAAAAGAATGCCTAGAAGCACTCAAAGATATGGGAACGGAAAAGACCCCTGGGACTGATGGTTTGCCAGCTGAATTTTATAAAGTATTTTGGAAAGATATATCTGCCATCCTTATTAGAGCTCTTAATTATACGCTTATACAATACAATACATACTGAATTGACCGCTCCCCATAGGGGCTTTTCAGGGCCAATAAATCAACGAAACAACAGAACACAACAACTACAACTGTTAAGAATCCCAACTGGCCGGAGGGAAACCAGTTGGCTATTTACAAGTGCAGCTGGGAAGTTGAACCAAGGACTACCAGGATCAAATTCAACGAGTGGCCAGAGCGGGTCTTGAACCCGGGTTCTCCGGATCTCAAGGCCAGCGCCCTAACCACTGGGCCACACTACTTATGAAGCTGGACAACTCTCGGTAACTCAGAGAAGAGGAATTATCAAACTCATTCCTAAGAAAGACGCAGAACCATTCTTTATCTAAAACTGGAGACCTCTAACCCTTCTTAACTGCGACTACAAAATAGCGGCAAAGTCAATTGCTAATCGCTTGAAACCTTCTCTTCCCAATCTCGTTAATTATGACCAGACGGGTTTTATAAAAGGTAGATTTATTGGAGAAAACATTCGCCTTATTGATAGTATCATTTGCTATGCGAAAGAGAAAAATATTCCAGGATTACTCTTGTTTTTGGATTTTGAAAAAGCTTTTGACACGATAGAATGGTCTTTCATTAGAAAAACTTTTCAACATTTTGGTTTTGGTTGTAGCATGTTAAAGTGGCTTAATCTTTTTTATTGCCGCCAAGAAAGCTGTGTTTTGAATAACGGTTGGGCGAGCGATTTCTTTGAAATTCAAAGAGGTGTAAGACAGGGTTGTCCTCTCTCA
The DNA here is from genome assembly GCF_036669935.1 of Montipora foliosa. Taxonomy (NCBI): domain Eukaryota; kingdom Metazoa; phylum Cnidaria; class Anthozoa; order Scleractinia; family Acroporidae; genus Montipora; species Montipora foliosa. The sequence goes on along the minus strand of NC_090869.1, from coordinate 3,440,229 downwards.
CCTTATCTGTTTGTTTTGTCAGTTGAAGTGCTAGCCAAGGCAATTCGGGAAAATAAAAGTATTAAAGGTTTCTTCGTGAACAGTAGAGAAATCAAATTAAGCCAGTATGCAGACGATACAACACTCATACTTGACGGTACAAAGGAATCTTTAAGGGCGTCTCTCAAAACGCTGGATGATTTTTATGAAGTGTCTGGTTTAAAACTTAGTGATAAAAAAACGGAAGCCTTTTGGATTGGAGTAAACAGTGGGAATGATGGAATATTAACTCCTGGAAGAAATTTTGAATGGCCTAAATATAAAGTTAAAGCTTTAGGCGTCTGGTTCTCAAGTGATCCAGAAGCAACGGTAACCTTGAATTATAACGAAAAACTGGATAAGGTTAGAAACGTTTTAAGCTGCTGGAAATATCGCAGACTTACCCTAATTGGAAAAATTACAGTCCTAAAGAGCCTAGTAGCTTCCCAACTTGTGTATGTGCAAATTAAGCGAGATATAATTATTAATGATTACCCAAATGGGGGTCTCAAAATGATAGATATACAGGTTTTTAGTAAGTCCCTAAAAGCTACATGGATTAAAAAAATATTTAGATGAAGGAAATCAGGGGAAATGGAAATACTTCTTTGATCTTGAGCTAGAGAGACATGGAGGTTCAATAGCACTCACTAGTAACCTAAATAAGAAAGACACCATAGAGAACCTCAAGATTAAAAACTGCTTTATAAAGGAGACTCTGTTAATCTGGGCAGAAGTTTAATTTGATGAACACATAATGTCTGAGAAACAATTTCTTGAACAAAGTTTATGGCACAACTTACTCGTAAGAATCAATAACTGCCCTATCTTCTATCGAGAATGGTTTGACAAGGGCGTCAAGAAAGTGAAACATTTGAAAGATGTCTCTAACAATTTTTTAACATTCGCTGAAATGCAGCGCAAATACAGCCTTAATATTTGCCCTCTAAAATATTATGGCCTTCTGTCTACTCTGAAATCCCTTTGGAATATATGTAAAAACAACTATATCAACAACTGTGACTATGAAAGCTTTGCGGCCAAATTAGCAAAATGCCAAAGTGCGAACAAGCTGGTTCACACTAAACTAATTTCCATAAAGTGCACGCACCCAACACATAATCAACAGAAATGGCTAAAAGACTGCCACCAGAATGACGCTGATTCAATTAACTGGCGGGATGCCTACCAACTAGCCTCTAAATACACTAAAAGTACGAACATTCTTGAATTCCAGTACAAATTTTTGCATAGACGAATAGCAACAAATGACTTCCTAACCAGAATTGGAGTAAGGGACAACCCAAACTGTTCCTTTTGTAATAGGGAACAGGAAAAGCTACTTCATCTCTTTTGGGCTTGTCCTAAAGTGGCCTCTTTTTGGCATGATTTAACCGTAAGGCTAACTTTGCTCCACATTACTCCTGAACATTACACAATAGACCCACTCGTCGCTCTCGGTTTAAAGCCATATTCTTCCAAGAACCATCAGCAAATCAATTTTTCCTGCCTTCTAGCCAGGAATTATATCTGGATGAGCAAAAGAAAAGAAACCGCACCAAAAGTAGAAGGCTTCCTACAATACTTGAAATCAATTTACAGTATAGAGGCCAATGCACAAAGCGCTGTTCCCAAAAAGTGGAAATCTTTGAACTCATTATTTTGGTAAGCCTTGTTTTTTAGTCATCAGTGTCTCTTGATCCACTGAATTTTCTGCCTGTTTTTTTGACTTTTGGTACATATGCTCCGCAATCACTGCCTTTCAAGTAATAAAAACACAAAGTGCTTCGTATATATTAGCACCCTATTATAACTGGAAGTTAGTGTAATAGTGTAAGTATTGTATTGTATTGTATTGTAACTAGAGTGCGTATTTGTAAAAATGGAAAAAAAAGTCTTACATTCCACGGCTTGGAAATCATAGCTTCATCTCTATTAGATTCCGCAAGTAGGCGACAAGGTGCTCCAATTTATTCCCACCCTTTTGGGAATAAATCGGGACCAAATAATGGATTAAAAAGGGATATTAAAATAATTGTTGAAGCTTTCTGGCAACAGGAGATATTTGACTTTAAAACCTTCAAGTATTTGAATTTTTCAAAATGTCTCATAATACACTCAGTTAGTTGCCTTGGTTGATTGACAAGCCGTTAATCAAGCTGACTCACACTGGTTCCTTGCATTCACTAAAAGTGTGTACACCCTCAAAGCAATAGGTTAACTACAGTTGTACTGAGAGCTTCATATATTTTGCCTAATTTAAAGCAATTTCCTTGGTAAAAGTCTAATAAATCCAGGTGGTGGCATATCTTCCCCCGAAAGATCGAAAACACAAACCAGTTTGTCTTTTTAGTTTTGGGGTATACGTAGACCCGGTTTAAACTGGCAAAATTTCATGAAAATTGGTGAGATGGCATGTAGCAGCCATGCCTCGTGCTCTCGTGGATTCACTCTTATAAAATGGGTTTGATTGAAGCTAACGCATTGTCCTAAAACGTGTTCTCGGAAGGACAACCACATTTTATAACCTATGATAAATAAATATGTTGATAAAAAAATTTGTTTAAGAATTTAAAAAGAACTTTCATAGTACGGCAAACACAATACTTAAATACAGTCGTGTATTTCGTGCAAGTACGCATCTCTACGTTCCATACGGAAGACAAATGACTGATAATGTCAAATATATATGACTTATAATTAAGCGACCTCTCAACTGGTCAGAAGGGAGGGAGATACGCCAGTAAGACAGGGATCTCTCACATATGGTTTAGGGACCGACATTTGTCCCCTCCCTGTCTAAAAGGTATCTTCGTTATAAGCGATCGGCGGGTTGAAATTAGCTCGGGGTGCATCGTCATGGCACGACGCTGTGATAACGCTTCCAGAGGTACCACTACCGGCTCAGATTTTTATCCTGCATTTGGTCTGCGCATGCACAAATTTCATAGACCACTAATAATTACTTTTCGTAAGATTCCTGACGTAAGATTCCTGACTTGCACGCGCGTGGAGGAGAGGAGCTTATTCAGTGCGCAGATGCCCGGCTTTGATTTGCTTGTCGTAAGGAGTTGATTTTCAGTAATTGAGAAGAGTTCTAAGAGCCAATGCATTAGGTAATTCCAATTTCGTGGAAAGACCTTTACTTAGACCCAGGAGAAGCGGAGATGCGCATTTAAAATGGCATGATAAGATGGGCTTTTACTTCGTGTAGAAGACACACATGACGTAAAACAATAGAACAAAAATCGTGAAACAATTCTCGGTTTTCACATGACGTCACGACCGCCATGTTGGTGCCCCTAAACAAAGAAAAGGCGGCCATGTTGGTGCCTCGACCAAATCCTCCGGGAATTAAACTCTATTATTATGCAAACACTTCCTTTTGTTTTCGTTGAAAACCATGGCTGTTGATCACGTGAGTGAAAACCAGCAATACCTAATCAGAATTCTAAATCCCTAAAGACCCCTAAAGCTTTTGTTAGGTCATGTGCGTCTTCTACACGAAGTAAAAGCCATAAGATGAGTGGATATTTACCTCGCCGCTTCGCGGCCATGCAGGTAAATATCACTACTATTGCAATGCTTCGAAGAGATCAAATGAGAATTGCCATGACAGCTTCAGGCCAGAACCATTAACAAAGCATTTTTTTTAGTAGAGAGGAATTAAAAAGTTGACACTGGCTAAAAAATGTATTGATCTGGACGTTTCGGCTACTACCATTGCCTTCTTCAGCAAAGATAAAAATGCAAATGCCTGACGGCGTTCTTCATGATATATGTACACGATGTGTAATAGGACTAAACACACCTCGAAGGAATTTTTCAAAGCGTAACAAAAGTCTCTAGAGTATTCATAATAACTCAAAACGTCTTGATATGTTGTTGTATATGTACATTTATTTTTAACATGCCTGGCTACCCACCAAATATGTAAGGATTTTATCGACTATATGTTATTTTGCAGGGCGTAACGAATCCAAAATGTACACTAAAAAAAACCTGAACTTAATATCTAGGCCAACCTTCAAGTTAAAACGCTGTCGTCGACCTGAAGTTAAGGTTTGTTAACAAAGACTCTTTAAAACTTCTTTACTGTAAAAGTATGTATTTTGTTCTAATATTAATATTCCAGGGTTTTCGTTTGAGGCCGGAGGCTGGACGTTTCGTCCGGTTGTCTACCATGTCACGTCCGGTACTTTTACTCTAGAAATTAGTTGGCTTCTTTTTTTTTCTTTTTGGACTTGGTTGTCTCAGGACAACACGATATCTTCCTCAAATGAAGGATTATCCTTCATTGTCAGTTTGCCTTAAATGACGGTATTATCCTCCATTTAGATCACTCTGTCCCAGGACGTGTGGTAGCAAATTAAAAGAAAAAATGTAAAAGCAACCCCTGGACAGGATTTGAACCCGCAGCACCCACTTTGAAGGAACTGTTTTTATCCACTTAATCATTAAAAAACAACTGACTAGAAAATGTGCCGATTATTTACCAAAGCTAATCATTATATATATAAAATCATTGCTGAATAATGTTTAAGTCTGAAGCTTGATTTTAAAATGGTTAGCTTTCTCTTGAAGTTTGGTAACCGACATTTTTCACTGTGTAAGCTTGCTTCTTAGCGGGAGTTAATACACGTTTACAGCGGCACTTTTGGAAGAAAAAGTTATTGACATTAATAAAAAATGACATTATCGCAGTTAGTGATGTGGTAGTCTAGTTGTTAAGTGAAGGGGGTAATAATCACACGTTCCCAAGTTCGAGTCCTGCGAGTCCAGACGTTGGGGTTCGACTTTTAAAAAAAATATGTTCATTTCCCATGATCCCAATCAAGCTTTCAGTGTCCAAAATGAACGATAATACTTCACTTGGAAGAAAGTGACAATTAAGAATAATCCTTCAATTGAGGGAGGGACTTGGTTACTCAGGAACCCATGGGCTGAAGAGACAAAAGACAATCACGCGCAATAAATTTTTCAAACTAACAAGTCACATTACTTTATTTTTCTTACTAACTGAACGTAATAACCGATCTGTTGCCATTTCATTCACCCGATAGGTTTAGTTTCTCTTTTTCTCTAATCTCAAGAATGTAAACAGCATTTCTGAGTGTCACTTATAGTAATTTATAAGGGGACCCAGGCCTCCTTGAGGATTCGCTCCCGGGGCGCGTGCAATCGGTGTTATATTGCAACGGTGACACGAAGAGTCCTGTCCTGCACTTTCATTATCAAATCCGGTACTTTGAAAAGCTATCGAAAACCCTGATATTCTTTATTCATGTCCAAGATATAAGCAAAACAACAAATCAGTCAAACATGTGCTATTTTTTTGGAAACCAACTACGCATGCGCAAGACTATGACGCAAGCTTTGATTATGTAACAATTGCTATCATCATCAACAATATTATTATTCTTGTTATTCTTATTTTTGTACCTTAATTAACTTATGAACACGGAATTCTGTGCTGCGATACCCTGCAGAAACATTGCGAATACAATTTTATGATATATTTTGTGTATCACTTATTGCAGCTATCAAACTAAAAGGAGGGTCTCATTGGGGTTAACCCCCGTTAAGCATGAAAATGACCAAAAAAAAAAAAAAAGAACCGTTAGCCGTGATAAAAATTAGAGCATTAAGGGTAATTTTTTTAAATTATAAAAAGTGGGATACTTTAGGTAGTATTTTGAAATATTTAACTCCCGTGCTCTTCGTTCCCAGGGACTCTCTTGTTACTCTTTTCTTTCCCAGACTCTCTCGCTCCAAGGGAAGGAAAGAAGAGAGAAATTGGGAACAAGGCTGACCGGAACTGTCTGGAATCGATTAGCTTTGCTCGTTGCATGTTTCTAGCAGTTTTATGCCGCTCACATGCACGTGAAATGTGAGTATTATAAAAGGAGAAGAAAAGCCCACAGAGCGGTATGATCGACCTACCATGAGTCAGTTTATCAAGAAAATTATCGACTTTCTGGGGCTGAAAGATAAGGCAAAAAAGTTCGGTATAGGTTCCTTTGACGTAAAATTGTATCGCTTTGCAAAAGTCGGCCAGAAGGTTTAAAACTACGCGATTTCCACGAAGGTGCAGTAGCTGGATCATATATAGAATTACCTTTCCTGATTGGGTCTGATTGTGAAATCGAGTTGAACGGTAAGTTATTGAAAATATATTTGAAATTTTTACACACATTGCAACAATATAAGTAGAGAATCTAGTCCCATTTTAAGCACGAGACTTTCAGTGCTCCACAATGCGCCCAAGAGTCTATCAAACGAGTCAGTAAATGGGCCGCAAAATACTGTACCCATTTATCGTCATATCACCGTGTACCACAAGCGGGTATGTTGCTCGCTGATTTAAACTTTATGACTCCACTACCTTTTGAAACACTCCCAAAAAATGACGAAGATGCAATGCTGGATTGGCTAGACAGCTATACCGCCCAGTGAGGCAAAGGACCGTAAGAAGTAAGACAAACGATAAGACAGGAGCTTTATCACCAGTGTAAGCAAAACGAGCAGTGTCCACTGCAAAAGTGTGCTTTGCAACTGACCAGGTCAACACAGCGTTATCTGTCTTTCCCGAGACGACGGAGACCCAAGCGGAGGTGGCAGGGGTCATACTGAGAGGAGTCTATAACATTCGTATCAGACAGTGACATTCCTCTTTTTCTTCTCGCGCCGACTCCTTCTGGTGCTACTAATAACCAGGTGGAGGAATACAAAAGTGACTCAGATGAAAGTGTTGGAGTTGAGGAAGCAGAAGACCTTTTTTTTTATCTCTAAGCGCGTAATGAAAAGGTCTGGAAGACAAGTCAAGGCCTGGGCAAGGTATGACGCGTGAACAACACAAAATAGTGAGTCGCATTGTGATAACCAATGACTTAAACTATTCAATATGTCTACTGAGACATTTATTTGTTTCCCACATAAGTTAACCGTGCCGGAAAAAAGATAACCGTTAGCCATGAAAAGTCAAATTATTTAACCGTCAGCCGTGAAAGCTACTCCCATTGAAACCCTCCCGAAGGAAAAAACACAACCGCTAAATTGTATACGTAATTTTTGCTTTTATTTGCCTGCACCATTTATCGAATTTTTTTTCACACTTTTTATCCTTTGATATTATTATTATCTTGAAAGCAACAAAGGGGGCCGAGACTACAAACTACTTAAAGGTGTGAAATGGTAGAGAACAAGAGACTCCAAGGTGCCATTCTTACATTACATTTTACTTCATTTGACTTTCGCCTAATTTAGCTCAATTGAATTTCCTTCACATCGCTTTAACTGACGCCGATTTTATTCACTTTATCACTGGCGAAAAGCATACACATCAATACAGGATGTACCGTCGTTGTCATCTTCGGCTTTTCCTGCCAGGTCTTCACCATACCAGATCCTGAACTTCTGACCAGCGACCACAGACAAAGGAGTAGGAGTGGAATCAAACACAATCTCGTTAGAGTTTTCATCGAAACCAAGCAGTGTGTAGTAAAAATGATGACTCAGCACCAGTGAACCGTTAACGTTTGCTGGAAAAATACGGGTGTCTTTTTCGTCAGTAATATGAATATTTAATTTTTTGCTCTCGTGTTTAAGACCGCAGCCCCACTTAGTGTTTAAGGCTTTACCGGAATGGCAATTCACATAGCCTGAGCGATGGACCAGCTTCAAGCGATAAATGTATCCTGGCTTGTGGATTTCGAAGGTTCCGAATGAATCATTCTTCACCCCAAAGCACACTGGGTCTACATTTACCTTCAGCCATCCTGCGGAAAGGAACAGAGGAGGATTAAGGCGTCGAAATATCGATTCAGATCCAAGTCACCAGTCATCTTCCGTAGTGGTGCACCTCTCCTAAGAAAAATCCTAGATCCCCCCTGGTAACCAGGAAAAAGTAGGCCCTTACGTTTTCTGAAGGAAAATTTTTGCAATAAAGGTCACCTGGAAGTTTCGGATGAGCAAATGGTTCAGTTGGAAGTTCTTAGAAGGTAACGTTCAGCTAGCAATTTCTGAAATGAAGATATCGGCCCTAAAATTCTCGGACAATACAATTTTCAGCTAAGATATCCGAACAGATCAAAATCTTCCAGGTTATAAAAACATCTCTTTAGACAGTCTTTATACATTACAAGGAGCCTAGAAATGTCTCTAAAAGGCTTTTTTCTTAATTTGCTCGTTGGGTGCCCTTGTCGAGTCTCCTCCGTAAGGATGTTTTGGGTGCTCTTGTCAATTTGTAAACGATTTTAAAATGAACTGCATCCTGTCTCACTCCAGTTATTCTTTCGTCCTCAACTTTGTGCAGCAAATTAAACACCATTACCATGCTCACAGTATGTTCCATTGTTTCCCTCACCACATTGGCACACGTATGAATTTGTGTCATACAGCGGACGACATGTTCCACCATTTTGACAAGGAAGGCTTTCACATGGACTCTATAAGCGAAAACGATTGTTGAGAAATGTTAATGTCAATTAATCTTATGAAACATTGTTATTTTGTGGGATCTCGAACGAATATTTTTAACTTAAGTCTTGCAAACTGTCTGTGGAATAAAAACCGACTAGTTTTGTGGCCCGGCTAAGAACTCAACCGAGAAAGTCAAGGCTGCAACAGAGTTAAATATCTAAATAGTAAATTTGGAAATCATTTCATCTCTCAGATAGCATGCGCACTATGATTGGCTAATTTAGCAGGCCGGATTGTACAGTACGGCCCGCTGTACTGCAAGTTAAATTTGAAGTTTTGATGAAACATTTTCTAGCAAATTTGTCGTGTTGTTTATGTGAACTGAATAAACTTGGGAAGCTGTTTGAATATTGCAATCAACTATTTCACAAAGCCAATAACATTTGTTTATTTATTTTTCAAATTCTTACGCGTGCCAATCATTTGTTGCAGTAAAACGGTTCTGCTTGACTTCAACTGGTTTCCTTTCTTGTGCGCTTTATCACCTCAGAAGTCCTTACTATGTACTTATATTTACTGAGTGGTGGGGCTGGACGCGCCAAGACCGAGGGCCAAATATTTTCCTGTCCGGCCCGACCTAAACTCAGTCCATAAGCATTTTATCATATTGGGCTCTTTACACTATTCACGAGAACTCATAATTTGAAGTTTGGACAAAATAATTAACAAAAGTTTACACAGACAATTTATCTAATATGTTGTTTACATTTTCTTTTCTGGCTGTAAATAACTTGGATGTGTAAAAGCGACGAAATCCTCTAAAATCGCACTGCACGGTGCAGTGCGTGTTCCTAGCAGGGCCTTACGGCTTTTTCTGGCCCTGCTCGCGCAAATGCGTACGGTCCTCATACGGCGATTTTCCCAATGGTCTTACAATGAAAGTGCGCGCGGGGCCGTACTGGCCATACGATAATGTAAGTTATGGATCCTCGCTTTTTCCCAGTTGGCTTATGATCCGCGCGCTTCTTGCTTGGGCCAGAAACCAACGACAAAAAACTAACTCCGTAATTTACAAAACAGACGTCGAACTTGGTTCTGATTATAAGAGGAATGTATTTCAAGCTGCATGTATGTCTAAATTACTTGTAATTGTAATGACCTTAAACTAAAATTTTGTACAACGTCAGGTTGTTACAATCTTCCCATGTCAACCACGTAACTTTAAAAGATTGAAGTAACACAAGTAAGAATTAAAGCATAAATAAATAACAGAACCGGTTTTCCTTTTTTGTGGAGCGTAAAAAATTTTAGAACGATATACACGACTCAAAGGAACCCGTGATTTTCTTGTGGCAGTTAAGTAGATTTTCTATTAACTCAGCCTTATTGGGAGATTCTGAGAATGGTAACTATAGTTATTATTATTTCTGTCTAAGGAGGATACAGTCAACAAAGGACATTTTGTTAAGCGACCGGTCAAAAGCGTTGAGTCATTTAGAACCATTTTCTATTACACCTATCAGTTGAGGAACCCACCGGAATCGCGAAATGATGGAAGTCTCTGCTTGGTACAAAACTGTTTGCGTGATTGTACTTATCTGACGCCAGGAGTTGACACAAATGTCGATCAGAGTTACTGTCTGCCGGTAAGGTGGCAAAATTGAAGGAGAAACATGACATCTTCTCGAGACATTTGAAGGCACAGTCCATGTAATCCGTAGCATTATATGAAGCCAACACTTGGGAAATATTCAGCATTTGATGAAAAAAGTTCTGGAAGTTTGCGTACTTTATATGTTGATATTCGCCACGTTGGAGCTGTTGTGCCTGAAACAAGAAACATCTAACATTATCGACGATATGTGTCGTAAAATGCAAATCAACAGTGTTAATTTCTCGTAGATGGAATATACCCTGTTAGAAGCTAGTTACGAAGCTTCTTGTTTGCAGTGAAATTCAATCACTGATCATCTAGCAATTTCTGAAATGAAGATAAAATTTTTGGACACTTCAATTTTCAGCTAAGATATCCGAACAGATCAAATTCTTCTAGGTGATAAAAAAGTCTCTTTAGACAGTCGTTATACATTACAAGGAGCCTAGAAACGTCTCTCAAAGGCTTTTGGCTTAATTTGCTCGTAACGTTACCTTCTAAGAGCTTCCAACCGAACCATTTGCTTATCCGAAACTGCTGGGTGATCTTTTTAAGTGCCACAAATTGCAAAAATACCCCTTCCGAAGACGTAAGGGACTACCTTTCCTTGGTTGCGAATCTCTTAGGTGATGTTTTACTGTAAAGAAATCTGTAGCTGTCTGGCAACGTACAACCAAAATTCTTAGAATAGTTTGACCCTCCCGAACAGATTTCATCGAAGATTATCGCTGGGTGCCTCTGAAGGTACTTTAAATCTACGGTCACAAGCCAACAGGCAAGAACTAAGTGATCCGAAGCCTTAGTATCCTTGCCTCAGCAGACGAAGCAACTGAGAGTAATTATACAAATGTTAATTGTTACGTGTACCGTTAAACTGTTTGTTGATGATACTAAGATCTCTCTTGTCAAGTGAATTATGTCAATGACACACTAGCGCTACAATCGGACCTGAATTCTCTGGAAACCTGGACAAAAGTACACACTCTCACAAAATGTCAAACACAGAGTTAAAGTCATTCAACTCATATAGAGATCTTGGCGTTTATGTGTCGAGAGACATCCTGGTCGGATCATGTGGCCGATAACAGTAAACAACTGAAGCGAACAAAGTTTTGGGCCTCAACTTAAGCGTACACTTAAGACTGACAAGGATATCTTCTACTTGCTTTATAAGTCACCGGTAAGATCTATTTTAGAATACGTACGTTCTGTATGGTTTCCATACTCAGTTAAAGACAAATTAGCAATAGAAAAAGTGCAACGAAGAGCATCAATGATTGCTTGCTCTTGGTCAGAAGCCACGTGAAATGGCTTAAGATCGACGCAAACTGAAACACACTTGAACACCGAGGGAAGTACCTTTCTTTAGTAGAATGCTATAAGATTGGAATAAGATAGTGTTTGGATTAAAACGGCCTGAACTTTAATTTGTTATTTTTTCGAGTACTGTAAAAAGTAAAAACACTACAGGCTAATCATCCATACAATATCCAAACAAAATTGGCAAAAATTGACGCTTTTCAGTACTCTTTCTTTGTAAGAATTGTTAAAGACTGGAATAATTTGGCGAACCACCTATCAGCCGGACGTGAGAGATTCAAACAAGATTTGAAAACGTGGATAAATGTGTATTGATTCAGTTTTTTATATGCAATTTTACAGATCCTACGTAAACGTCGTTTAGGTAAACACTTTTTAGGTTTAGATTTAGTAAGGGGGCCCTTTATAGGGCTTACCATTCAAATACAGTATTTGAATAAAGTATATTATTAATGGGAGTCATATCATATCTGAAGCACGAGTGGTCCTGAGAAGGACTGTTTAGATGACATTGACTGAGGTTTCGACAACCTGACCGGAAATCGTCACCAGAGTAAAGGGATTAATTATTTGTGTAACGTCATTAGATAGTACAAATACCTTGGTCGATGATGTGATAAGTCAACGAAGTCGTGACATTATTGGTCGACTGTCAGTTGAGCAAAGCTGTCATTGGCTGTAAAGACTGTAGACAGTGATTGGTGCGTCTGCATCTGTCTACGTCTTACATGTCTGTACATGTTTTGTTAGTAAGTCGGTCAATGTGTTGACGTCCTTGATAAGTCGTTTGTAGGGTGCTGGAAGTTTTAGGCAACAGATTACAGGTCACTGTTCTAATTTAGTGAACCAGCTTCCAGTACGATCCGTTGGTAATAATTAATACGGTATGTAACGCATTCAGCAGAGCCCCAGTCGATTTTGTAGTCTGTCTGTACATTCTGTGCAGAAATGTTATTTTTGATGTTACTATTTGTCGTCCCTCGTTTTTGTTCAGCCAGTGTTGCGTTTAGACATCTGCTGGTCTCATCGATATGAGTGGCCTGGCAGTCGCAGCATTTGATCTTGTAATCTGCTTCTGGTCTGTCCTAACGTTCGTCAGCAGTTTTCTTCACTTTGATGGGTCTCCTCATAATTAGCATGCTACTTTGTTACTGGCGCTCGCTTAAAAGGGGAGTTTCTGCACCGGCTATAGGTAGTTGTGTCATGCATGTTAGCCATGATGATGGGGCCGCACCAGGTCGCAACAGCTGGCTATGGCTGCCGTATGGCCATGGGCATGCGGCTGAAGTACTAGCCAGACCTTTTGGATGGTGTTTGTCTGGTGCGCTTGTTTTCTCCCGGATTAATGTTCTTATCAGCTATTAAAACTTTCGAAAGTTCCTAAACTTTTGCGTTGTATTTTGTGTGCCACAAATCCCGCTTATCCTTAAAATGAAGTCGTTTCAAGAAAAGGGCCGAGCTCTTCGAAACCTGCTAAGCGGTCGTGCTGCCATGAGTTTTAGTAACAGGTAACCTAGGTTTAACCCAATCACTGGGCTTCGAAGCAATTCGGCCCTTAGCAGCGAAAATCCGTTGGGAGGCCAGTTAAAATGACGACGTCATGAGTGAAACGTTTGTTTTTATATGTCATAAGAAACCGCTTCACGTACGGTATCCATTTTAGCCACATACACCTATCCTTCTTCTTGAAAGCAATGTAGTGAATTCAGCTAATTTAAGGATAAAATGTAATTTTTCTAGGTTATTTTGGAGCCTGTTTTTATGAAAAAGAGTATCAATAATCAAATAATTCAGTGAGACCTTGTGTGTACGCAGTAATATCACGAAACGCTTACCTCTGAATACTGCAAGTCAACAAGATTGAATACGCTATGTAAACCAAGTGCGAGCCAAACAAAGGATATCGCAGGCTTCATTGTCTCGGCTTTGAGAAACTCTACAAAATAAACGCTGCTGTCAAGAAATGACTTATAATATGACTCATAATCTCATTCTTAATGAAATAGCTGCAAAACACAGGTCATTTTGTATTAGTTCACATTAGCGATGGAAGTAATCGGACGTTTTGATTCGTCGGGTTCATTTTTAACAGTTGAAAAGCCAGAATGAAAGGGCAGAAAACTTTCATTTTATGGAAAACTATAAGATTCAATCTCCTGTTTTTTCCTTTGAAATTTTCTTTGCATGATCCATTATCATCTACATGATTAATTAACAATTATTCGCCGAAGGCGAAGTGATTATCGGTGAATATTCACCGAGATGAAGTCGAGGTGAATATTCACCGATAATCACTGAGCCTGAGGCGAATAATTGTTTTAGTATAAATACACAGTTGATTATTTTAAAAAAGAGAAAAAAAAACATTTCAACGCGAAATCATCTTCACTTACAGTGGCAAAACGACTACTGGCAGCCATTTTGTCCATCGAGGTGATTATCGGCTGATGATACGAGATAGAGAGCCAATGCCCGAGAGCGCGCGATTTTGTATAATCACCTGTGTGTTTATACTAATTAACAATTATTCGCCGAAGGCGAAGTGATTATGGGTGAATATTCCCCGATAATCACTGAGCCTGAGGCGAATAATTGTTTTAGTATAAATACACAGGTGATTATTTTAAAAAAGAGAAAAAAAGAATATTTTAACGCGAAAATCATCTTCACTTACAGTGGCAAAACGACTACTGGCAGCCATTTTGTCCGTCAAGGTGATTATCGGCTGATAATCCGAGATATCGAGCCAATGCCCGAGAGCGCGCGATTTTGTAAAATCACCTATGCATTTATACTAATAATGCATATGGTTGGATATAAATAACTGTCATCCTAGCTCCTCCTTGTTTTTGGCAACTTTTTACTTGTCTTTCTTAGTAAAATGAAGTCGAAAACGCAGTTATATCAGCTTATTACACATTAAACAGAGCTACCCGAGTTGAGAGCAAAATTTCCGAGAGAGAATTTAGTTAATTTGTGAACTGATTGTAATCCACAGTGCTTGCCAGAGGAAGTTAAGCTTTAAAAAATATTCACCAGGCCATCTGATAGAATATACATGAAAAAATTCTTTAAGTTGGCGCCCTCATTGATATTCGCATCGTTCGAGCTGTTGTGCCCTGCCTGAAGTTAAACATTTCCAGCATTTTGTCTATGGAATCCGTTGCTTTGCATATAGCTTGCAAATCCTTCTACAGTAGGATGGCAACGATTCTACAATAGGAAGGCAAAAACTGAATTCAGCCTGATAATTTGATGTATAAGGCTTATTAACTTAATACCGGAACGTTTTCCTCCGTGATACGTAGAGGTAGAAAACTCGGTTAAATTACTTAGGTTAAATCAAATTGAGGTTGAAATTTTGAAAAATGAATCCGGCAAACCGCAATATTAACCGTCCCCCTGTGAAAATTGATTAAAAATTCGAAAGCTTCCTTTAACCTCTTTTCGAAATTGAAAATTTAGAAAAACGTACCTAGAAGTCGCTCAGCCAAAAAGTATTTAGATTTCTCATACACTTTAGGATTTTTCTGTTGGCAAAAGCCTTTGTCTACCTTGATCGCAAACGCTAGGCTTCAGAGATGTAACTTGCAGCACAGTAAGTATCTCATTTTTGAAAATTTAAACAAGGAATAAGACCTTGAAAACAACTTTTTGTAAAGAAATTAGAAAGCTTAGTCGAGTGATTTATTTTTTGACATCATTTTCGCCGTGACTCTTTTTCGAACCTTATGGAAAAATCTTAATTAAACGTCTTTTTTTGAGTTTCATGAAAGAAACGTTCAGTTAAAACGTTTTAGTGAAGAATAAAAATCAAAGCTTACCCCTGAAAATTGCAACGTTACAATTTTGAAATGGTTGAGTAAACCAAGTGCAGACTACAGGAAGGATAGAGGGCAGTGTATTGTCACCTTCGACAAAAGTGAATGCCGTTGGAAAGAAATCTTCCAAAGGTGTCTTTTTGCCCAGCAGGTGAAAATAACACACAACCAAGCCATAAATTAAGACATCCTGTTTATTTAAAGATGTCACTGCCTTCATATTCTTAATTAACCGAAATAAACGATAATTAACATGAATGAAATGAATGTATATTCAAGTGCGGGTTATATAAGTACAAGAGAACGTTCCTCGCACTTAACTGGACTTTTTGAGCAATTGTTTTTCATAGGCATCTGAAAAATTCAGGTGACTCCATCGGGATTCGAATCCATGACCTCTGCGCTTTTAGTGCAGTACTTTACCAACTAAGCTATGAAGCGACACAGTTAAAAGCAGAAGTTGAACCAGGGACTATACCAGGGACAAATTAAACCAGTGGCCAGGATCCATGTCCTGAACCGGGGATCTCCGAATCTCAAGGCAATCACCCTAACCACTGGGTTACACTGCCCCTCACAGTTGAGAGCAGATCATTTGTTAGGCTCATTTAGCTCCGTGAAGGACCCAAATGTGAGGCTTCATAGCTCAGTTGGCAGAGCATTGTACCGGCATCGCACTTTGAAATTTTCTTTGCATGATCCAATATGTTCTATATGATGAATAATGTATATGGTTGGATATAAATAACTGTCATGCTAGCTCCTAATTGTTTTTTTGGCAACTTTTCACTTGTCTTTCGATTCTTAGTAAAGTGAAGTAGAAAACGCAGTTGTATTAGATTATTAGACATTAAACAGAACTACCCGAGTTGAGAGGAAAATTTCCGAGAGAGAATTAAGTTGAACTGATTGTAATCCACACTGCTTGCCAGAGGCAGTTAAGACTTGAAAAATATTCACCATCTGATAGAATATACATGAAAAAATTCTTTAAGTTGGCGACCTCATTGATATTCGCATCGTTCGAGCTGTTGTGCCTTGCCTGAGTTGAAACATTTCCAGCATTTTGTCTATGGCTTCCGTTGCTCGGCATATAGCTTGGAAATCCTTCTACAGTAGGAAGGCAAAAACTGAAGACAGCCTGATAACTTGATTGATAAGGCTTATTAACTTAATACCGCAACGTTTTTACTTCATCCTGTTAGATACGTACAGGTAGAGAACTCAGTTAAATTACTTAGGTTAAATGATTCTGAAGTGGAAACTTTGAAACATGAATTCGGCAAACCGCAATATTAACCGTCCCCCTGTGAAAATTGATTCAAAATTCGAAGACATTTTTTAAGCTCTTTTCGAAGTTAAAAATTTAGAAAAACGTATCTAGGAATCGCTCAGCCAAAAAGTATTTAGATTTATCACATACCTTGTGATTTTTCTGTTGGCGAAAGAGTTTGTCTAACTTGATCGCAAACGCTAGGCTTCAGAGGTGTAACTTGTATTTTGCCAGGTCTTCACCATACCATATCCTGAACTTCTGCCCAGAAACGACAGACAAAGGAGTAGGAGTGGAATCAAACACAATCTCGGGAGAGTTTCGATTGAAACCAGGGAGTGTGTAGTAAAAATTAACATTCAGCCTCAGTGAACCGCTTACGTTTGCTGGAAAAATACGGGTGTTATTTTCGTTAGTAATATGAACATTTATGAAATTGCTGTGATAACTGTTTTCGGTAAAGAGGCAGCCCCACTTAGTGTTAAAGGCTTTGCGGGAATCGCAATTCACATATCCTGAGCGATGGACCAGCTTCAAGCGATAAATGTCTCCTGCCTTGTGGATCTCGAAGGTTCCAAATGAATCATCCTTCGCCCCAAAGCACACTGGTTTTAAATTTACCTTCTGCCATCCTACGGAAAGGAACAGAGGAGGATTAAGTTGTAAAAATAGCGATTCAGATTCATGTTTAATGTTTTGGATCCGCCCCTGGTAACCAGGAAAAACTAGGCCCTTACGTTTTCGGAAGGGATATTTTTACAATAAAGGTCACCTGGAAGTTTCGGCGCTGATGAGAAAATTGTTCGGTTGGAAGTTCTTAGAAGGTAACGTTTACCCAG
Organism: Montipora foliosa; assembly: GCF_036669935.1. NCBI lineage: Eukaryota > Metazoa > Cnidaria > Anthozoa > Scleractinia > Acroporidae > Montipora > Montipora foliosa. The sequence continues at coordinate 3,422,883 of NC_090869.1, read as the reverse complement.
CAATTTCTGAAATGAAGATATCGTCCCAAAAATTCTCGGACAATTCAATTTTCAGCTAAGATATCCGAACAGATCAAATTCTTCTAGGTTATAAAAACATCTCTTTAGACAGTCTTTGTACATTACAAGGAGCCTGGAAATGTCTCTCAAAGGCTTTTTTCTTAATTTGCTCGTTGGGTGCCCTTGCCGAGTCCCCCCCCCCTCCCACCGTAAGGATGTTTTGGGTGGTCTTGTCAAATTTGTAAACGCCTTTAAAATGAGTTTTATTTTCATGCACCCTATCTCACTTCATTTATTCTTTTGTCCTCAACTTTGTTCAACAAATTAAACACTATTACCATTCTCACAAAATGTTCCATTGTTTCCCTCAGCACATTGGCACACGTATGAATTTGTGTCATACAGCGGACGACATGTTCCACCATTTTGACAAGGAAGGCTTTCACATGGGCTCTAAAAGCAAAAACGAGTGTTGAGAAACGTTAATGTGAATTAATCTTACGAAGCATTGTTATTTTGTGGGATCTCGAACGAATATTTTTAACTTAAGTCTTTTAATTGCAAACTGTCTGCGGAATGAAAACCGACTAATTTTGTGGCCCGGCTAAGAACTCAACTGAGAAGAAAGTCAAGGCGGCAACACAGTTAAATATATAAATAGTGAGATAACGCTAAAAATGTATTCAATCTAAATGTGCAATTTATTTCATCTTTCAGATAGTATGCGCGCTATGATTGGCTAATTTAGCGGGTCGGATTGTACAGTACGAAGTCTTGATGCAACATTTTCTAGCAAATTTGTCATGTTGTTTGTGGGAACTGAATAAACTTGGGAAACTGTTTGAATATTGCAATCAACTATTTCAAAAAGCCAATAACGTTTATTTTATTTATTTTTCAAATTCTTACGCGTGCCAATCATTTGTTGCAGTAAAACGGTTCTGCTGGACTTCAACTGGTTTCCTTTCTTGTGCGCTTTATTACCTCAGAAGTCCGTACTATGTATTTATTGACTGAGTGGCAGGGCTGGACGCGCCAAGACCGAGGGCCAAATATTTTCTTGTCCGGCCCGACCTAAACTCAGTCAATAAGCATTTATCATATGCACTTTAAACTATTCATGAGAACTGAAAATTTGAAGTTTGGGCAAAATAATTAACAAAAATTTACACAGACAGTTTATCTAATATGTTGTTTGCATTTGCTTATCCGGCTGTAAATAACTTGGATCTGTAAAAGCGACGAAATCCTCTAAAATCACATTGCACGGAGCAGTACATGTTCCTAGCAGGGCCTTACGGCTTTTTCCGGCTCTGCTCGCACAAATGCGTACGGCCCTCATACGGCGATTTTTCCAATAGTCTTACAATGAAAGTGCGCGCGGGGCCGCACTGGCCATAGGATAACGTAAGTTATGGATCCTCGCTTTTTCCCAGTTGGCTTATGATCCCCGCTCTTCTTGCTTGGGCCAGAAACCAACGACAAAAAACTAGCTCCGTAATTTAGAGTAGGGACGTAGAACTTGGTTGATAAGAGAAATGCATTTCAAGCTGCATGTATGTCTAATGCTGACGTAAATTATTAGTGGTTGTAATGGCCTTAAACTAACATATTGTATAACGCCAGGTTGTTACAATCTTCCCATGTCAACCACGTAACTTTGAAAGATGGAAGGAACACAAGTAAGAAATAATGCATGAATGAATAACAGAACCGGTTTTCGTTTTTTGTGGAGCGAAAAAAATTACGGCTCAAAAGAACCCGTGATTTTCTTGAGGCAGTTAAGTAGATTTTCTATTAACTCAGCCTTATTGGGAGATTCTGAGAATGGTACTATAGTTATTATTATGTTTGTCTAAAGAGGATACAGTCAACAAAGGACATTTTGTTAAGCGACCGGTCAAAAGCGTTGAGTCATTTTTAGAACCATTTTCTCTTACACCTATCAATTGAGGAACCCACCGGAATCGCGAAATGATGGAAGTCTCTGCTTGGTACAAAACGGTTTGCGTGATTGTACTTATTTGACGCCAGGAGTTCACACAAATGTCGACCAGAGTTACTGTCTGCCGGTGAGGTGGCAAAATTGAAGGAGAAACATGCCATCTTCTCGAAACATTTGAGGGCACAGTCCATGTAATCCGTAGCATTATATGAAGCCAACACTTGGGAAATATTCAGCATTTGATTAAAAAAGTTCTGGAAGTTTGCGTACTTTATATGTTGATATTCGCCTCGTTGGAGCTGTTGTGCCTGAAACAAGAAACATCTAACATTATCGACGATATGTGTCGTAAAATGCAAATCAACAGTGTTAATTTCTCGTAGATGGAATATACCCTGTTAGAAGCTACAATCCGGGTCAAAACTGTCGGGACAATTCGTGCTTTTCCCCCTCCCCCCATTACAATGTTGATTTTTCACGGTCTCCAAAATCAAGATCCGTTCATCGATCGCTGGCATGTTTCAACATTGTCTGGGGGGAAGGGGGGCGCAAAAAAGGCAGGGAAAGAAGAACAAACGTTGCTCATATAACGAGAAGCATGTATAGTAAATTCTCTACTTTTCGCCCAAAATTTGACAAGTGTCCCGAAGTGTTTTGACCCGGATTGTAGTTACGAAGCTTCTCGATTGCAGTGAAATTCGATCAATGATCAGCTAGCAATTTCTGAAATGAAGATAAAATTTTCGGACACTTCAATTTTCAGATACGATAACCGAACAGATCAAATTCTTCTAGGTGATAAAAAAATCTTTTTAGACGGTCTTTATACATTACAAGGAGCCTAGAAACATCTCTCAAAGGCTTTTGGCTTAATTTGCTCGTAACATTACCTTCTAAGAGCTTCCAACCGAACCATTTGCTTATCCGAAACTGCTGGGTGATCTTTTTTAGTGCCACTAATTGCAAAAATACCCCTTCCGAAGACGTAAGGGACTACCTTTCCCTGGTTGCGAATCTTTTAGGTGACGTTTTAGTAAAGAAATCTGTAGCTGTCTGGCAACGTAGAACCGAAATTCTTAGAATAGTTTGACCCTCCCGAACAGATATTTCATCGAAGATTATCGCTGGGTGCCTCTGAAGGTACTTTAAATCTACGGTCACAAGCCAACAGGCAAGAACTAAGTGATCCGAAGCCTTAGTATCCTTGCCTCAGCAGACGAAGCAACTGAGAGTAATTATACAAATGTTAATTGTTACGTGTACCGTTAAACTGTTTGTTGATGATACTAAGATCTCTCTTGTCAATTGAATCATGTCAATGACACACTAGCGCTACAGTCGGACCTGAATTCTCTGGAAAACTGGACAAAAGTACACACTCTCACAAAATGTCAAACACAGAGTTAAAGTCATTCAACTCATAAAGAGATCTTGGCGTTCATGTGTCGAGAGACATCTTGGTCGGATCGTGTGGCCGACAACAGTAAACAACTGAAGCGAACAAAGTTTTGGGCCTACCTAAGCGTACACTTAAGAGTCAGAACAAGGATATCTTCTACTTGCTTTGTAAGTCACCGGTAAGACCTATATTAGAACACGTACGTTCTGTATGGTCTCCATACTTAGTTAAAGACAAATTAGCGATAGAAAAAGTGCAACGAAGAGCATCAATGATTGCTTGCTCTTGGTCAGAAGCCACGTGAAATGGCTTAAGATCGACGCAAACTGAAACACACTTGAACACCGAAGGAAGTACCTTTCTTTAGTAGAATGCTATAAGATTGGAATAAGATAGTGTTTGGATTAAAACGGCCTGAACTTTAATTTGTTATTTTTTCGAGTACTGTAAAAAGTAAAAACACTACAAGCTAATCATCCATACAATATCCAAACAAAATTGGCAAAAATTCAGTGACGCTTTTCAGTACTTTTTCTTTGTAAGGTCTTGTAACGATTGTTAAAGACTGGAATAATTTGGCGAAGCACCTATTAGCCGGACGTGACAGATTCAAACAAGATTTGAAAACGTGGATAAATATGTATTGGTTCAGTTTTTTTATATGCAATTTTACAGATCCTACGCAAATGTTGTTTAGGTAAACACTTTTTAGGTTTAGACTTAGTAACTTAAAGGGGACCCTTCATAGGGCTGATCTTTCAAATACAGTATTTGAATAAAGTATATTATTAATGGGTTTTTTGTTTAATATGAATACATGATGCAGCAGATAACCTAGTAACCTTTGTGGCTGTCTTAGTTGGTGTTTATAGAAGAATCCGCCTTACAAGAAGGGGTTTCTCTCTACTAATTAAAACATTCATTAATCAGTAGGTAGTTTTGGGGAATAGTGTGTGTGTGGATGGTGAGTTGAGGGAAAATCATAGACAAAAGTTATGGTTAGTCTGTAAAATGAGGGGGAGATGTTCACAAAGCAAACTCTCAACCCCACAATAAAGTTAACGAAAGAAACAAACTCTGTGTGAAATTAAAATTGTAATCCCAGAAACAGTCAGATAGTACATGTACGAAAAGCTAAATCACGTAGGAGGGATTAATAAATATTTGACCATGAAAATTATTCGTTCTTAAAAATGGGAATAATAAAGATGAAAAAATCTTTATACTAAAATCTTCGTTCTTAAAAAATATATGGAAAGAACTAAAGAAATCCCTAAAGAAATCCCATGGAATATGAAACACCAGTTCCACGAGGCAAACCCAAAAATCCCAAGGATAAAGACAAGCTGACTGCGACACCATTAGGCTCGTAAACGGCTGCGAATCTTCAGGGGTAGAGCGCAACCGAGCAAGGGGGTTTCTAGTCCAGCGCTGGACCTCCACCCGACCCCCTCGTGCCGAGTCAAGAAAGGAAAAAGAGAAGAACAACAAGCCACAACTCTGGACAAAAACTAAGGCTAAAATCCATGGACAGACTAACACGACCAAGGCTTCCAAGTCGATTAACTAAAACTAGAAAGTAACTCTTACCAAAAACACAACTCATCATGTGTATCATGGACGTTCTGAAGCAAAATTATAGTTTAATTAAAAAATAAAATAAAGAAAAAAAGGATTCCTGGTTACTTACATGGAAGAAAAAGCTACGCAAATGTTGTTTAGGTAAACACTTTTTAGGTTTAGACTTAGTAACTTAAAGGGGACCCTTCATAGGGCTTATCTTTCAAATACAGTATTTGAATAAAGTATATTATTAATGGGAATCATATCATATCTGAAGCAAGAGTGGTCGTGAGAAGGACTGTTTAGGTGACATTGACTGACGTTTCGACAACCTGACCGGAAGTCGTCACCAGAGTGAAGTAATTAATTATTTGTGTAACGTCATTAGATAGTACAAATACCTTGGTCGATGATGTGATAAGTCAACGAAGTCGAGACATTATTGTTCGACTGTCAGTTGAGCAAAGCTGTCATTGGCTGTAAAGACTGTAAACAGTGATTGGTGTGTCTGCATCTGTCTACGTCTTACATGTCTGTACATGTGTTGTTAGTAAGTCGGTCAATGTGTTGACGTCCTTGGTAAGTCGTTTGTAGGGTGCTGGAAGTTGTAGGCATCAGATTACAGGTCACTGTTCTAATTTAGTGAACCAGCTTCCAGTACGATCCGTTGGTAATAATTAATACGGTATGTAACGCATTCAGCAGAGTCCCAGTCGATTTTTCGTTGGGAGGCCAGTTAAAATCAAGACGTCATGAGTTAAACGTTTGTTTTTATATGTCATAAGAAACTGCTTCACGTACGGTATCCATTTTAGCCACATACATTATCCTTCTTCTTGAAAGCAATGTAGTGAAATCAGCTAATTTAAGGATAAAATGTAATTTTTCTAGGTTATTTTGGAGCCTGTTTTTATGAAAAAGAGTATCAATGATCAAATAATTCAGTGAGACCTTGTGTGTACGCAGTAATATCACGAAACGCTTACCTCTGAATACTGCAAGTCAACAAGATTGAATACGCTATGTAAACCAAGTGCGAGCCAAACAAAGGATATCGCAGGCCTCATTGTCTCGGCTTTTGGAAACTCTACAAAATAAACGCTGCTGTCAAGAAATGATTTATAATATGACACGCAATCTCACTCTTAATGAAATTTTATTATTTTTTTCTTTGGCTCAAAGTAATAGCTGCAAAACACAGGTCATTTTGTATTAGTTCACATCAGCGATGGAAGCAATCGGACGTTTTCATTCGTCGGGTTCATTTTTAACAGTTGAAAAGCCAGAATGAAAGGCCAGAAAACTTTCATTTTATAGAAAACTATAAGATTCAATCGCCTGTTTATTCCTTTAAAATTTTCTTTGCATGATGCAATATGATCTATATGATTAATAATGCATATGGTTGGATATAAATAGCTGTCATCCTATCTCCTCCTTGCTTTTGGCAACTTTTCACTTGTCTTTCTTAGTAAAATGAAGTCGAAAACGCAGTTATATCAGCTTATAACACATTAAACAGAGCTACCCGAGTTGAGAGCAAAATTTCCGAGAGAGAGTTTAGTTGAACTGATTGTAATCCACACTGCTTGCCAGAGGAAGTTAAAACTTGAAAAATATTCACCATCTGATAGAATATACATGAAAAAAATTCTCTAAGTTGGCGCCCTCGTGAAGTTGAACATTTCCAGCATTTTGTCTATGGCATCCGTTGCTCGGCATATAGTTTGCAAATCCTTCTACAGTAGGAAGGCAAGGATTATACAGTATGAAGGCAAAAACTGAATTCAGACTGATAATTTGATTGATAAGGCTCATTAACTTAATACCGGAACAATGTCCTCTGGGATACGTAGAGGTAGAGAACTCAGTTAAATTACTTAGGTTAAATCATATTGAGGTGCATCCTGCTAGCAGAGCCTTTCTTTTGCTTGCTTGATTTTGGCGTTCTCGAGAAAGGCTCTGCATGAATCGAGTAAGGTCTTTTTTGAGTATGCGCTGCATGTTGCCAGGATACAGTCTCGAACGCAAGCCTAATATGCCAGATCTCGCCGCCATCTTGGTTTTTCATGCCAGCGGGCTCAATTATAACCATCGGTTTTGTCACTAAACGGACACTTGTACTGGAAAAACCGGTTTGACGAGAGAAAACAAGATTGACTAGTCCAGAAGTTCGGGCTGCGGCGGCTTCGAAGAGTTGACGCGATTCGGGCAGAGCCTACTTTTCTCCTCCTCAGTAAAGAAAAATACAAGAGGAGGCTCTGCTAGCAGGGTGATTGAGGTGGAAACTTTGAAAAATGATTCCGGCAAACCGCAATATTAACCGTCCCCCTGTGAAACTAGATTCAAAATTCGAAAACTTCCTTTCACCTCTTTTCGAATTTAAAAATTTAGAAAAACGTACCTAGAAATCGCTCAGCCAAATAGTATTTAGATTTCTCATATACTTTAGGATTTTTCTGTTGGCGAAAGCGTTTGTCTACCTTGATCGCAAACGCTAGGCTTCAGAGGTGTGACTTGCACAAGTAACTCATTGTTGAAAAACCTAAACATGGAATGAGACCTTGAAAACAATTTTTTGTAAATAAATTAGGAAGCTTAGTCGAGTGATTGTATTTTTTGACATCATTTTTGCCGTGACTCTTTTTCGAACCTTATGGAAAAATCTTAGATAAACGTCTTTTTTTCAGTTTCATGAAAGAAACGTTCAGTTAAAACGTTTTAGTGAAGAATAAAAATCAAGTAAATAAATTAGGAAGCTTAGTCGAGTGATTGTATTTTTTGACATCATTTTTGCCGTGACTCTTTTTCGAACCTTATGGAAAAATCTTAGATAAACGTCTTTTTTTCAGTTTCATGAAAGAAACGTTCAGTTAAATCGTTTTTGTGAAGAATAAAAATCAAAGCTTAGCCCTGAAAATTGCAACGTTACAATTTTGAAATGGTTGAGTAAACCAAGTGCAGGCTACAGGAAGGATAGAGGGCAGTGTATTGTCACCTTCGACAAAAGTGAATGCTGTTGGAAAGAAATCTTGCAAAGGTGTCTTTTAGCCCAGCAGGTGAAAATAACACACAACCAAGCCATAAATTAAGACATCCTGTTATTTTAAAGATGTCACTGCCTTTACATTCGAGCATCCTCCAAATTCCAAACTAACCGAAATAAACAGTAATTATTATCAATATACGCGGCCAAATAGAAAATCGGCCTCTTCAAAACACACGCTCAGCGGGCCGCAAAAGACTGACAGCGGGCTGCTAATGCATTATCAGCCCTACAGCTGAGTGGGTCTTGCTTCAACTTTGTGATATGCCAAATATTTATAGACGATTTTACGCATTTTTTCGGTAATTTTAAATAAGTTCACTGGACTGAGTTGATTCTTTAATAGCTTGTTCAATCAACACTTACATGATGATTTGAAGTGACTATGAATTCGTTATTCACTTAGCTTTTATTATTAAAACTCGCATTCTTGATATCATTTGGCCTTGTTTATTGATAATGATGATAATGACATGACTTTTTTCGGGAATATTGTTTATTTGCGCCCGCGTAGTGTCATTTGCGGCCCTCGGACCGCAAATGACACTACGCGGGCGCAAATAAACAATATTCCCGAGAAAAGTCATGTTATTCCCTTATTAACATGAATGAAATGAATGTATATTGAAGTGCGGGTTATATAAGTACAAGAGAACGTTCCTCGCACTTAACTGGACTTTTTGAGCAATTGTTTTTCATAGGCATCTGAAAAATTCAGGTGACTCCATCGGGATTCGAATCCATGACCTCTGCGATGCCAGTGCAGTACTTTACCAACTATGCTATGAAGCGACACAGTTGAAAGCAGAAGTTGAACCAGGGACTACCAGGGACAAATTCAACCAATGGCCAGGATCCATGTCCTGAACCGGGGATCTCCGGATTTCAAGGCATGCGCCCTAACCACTGGGTTACACTGCCCCTCACAGTTGAGAGCAGATCATTTGTTAGGCTCATTTAGCTCCGTGAAGGACCCAAATGTGTGGCTTCACAGCTCAGTTAGTAGAACACTGCACCGGCATCGCACTTTGAGATTTTCTTTGCATGGTCCGATATGTTCTATATGATTAATAATGCATATGGTTGGATATAAATAACTGTCATCCTAGCTCCCCCTTGTTTTTGGCAACTTATCACTTGTCTTTCTTAGTAAAATGAAGTCGAAAACGCAGTTATATTAGCTTATTAGTAAAATCCAACTAGTGGTCTATTACCAATACTGCGTTCTGATTGGTTGAGCTACTAGTAGGCTATTTGTTATAGCCCACTAGTAGCGAAAAGCGCCGGCTTTGAAAACCAAAACAACAATTAACGTCTAGCTTTAACTAGCGAAAGATGTTTTGTCTCGATATTTTTTTGACCAACTAGTTGGATTTTACTAACAATTATTCCTCGAGCCCGAATGGGCTCTGAGTCAATAGCCTATTGACTCAGAGCCCATTCGGGCTCGAGGAATAATTGTTAATTAGACATTGAACAGAGCTACCCGAGTTTGGATTAAATTTAGTTAAACCGATTGTAGTCCACAGTGCTTGCCAGAGGAAGTTAAGACTTGAAAAATATTAACCATCTGATAGAATATATATGAAAAAATTCTTTAACTTGTCGCCCTCATTGATATTCGCATCGTTCGAGCTGTTGTGCCCTGCCTGAAGTTAAACATTTCCAGCATTTTGTCTATGGAATCCGTTGCTCGGCATATAGCTTGCATATAGCATAAATCCTTCTACAGTAAGAAGACAACGATTCTACAGTAGGAAGGCAAAAACTGACTTCAGACTGATAATTTGATTGATAAGGCTTATTAACTTAATACCGGAACGTTTTTACTTCATCCTCTGGGATACGTAGAGGTAGAGAACTCAATTAAATTACTTAGGTTGAATCATATTGAGGTGGAAACTTTGAAAAATGAATCCGGCAAACCGCAATATTAACCCTGTGAAAATTGAATAAATTTTCGAAAACTTTCTTTAACCTCTTTTCGAAATTAAAAATTCAGAAAAAAGTACCCAGCATTTGCTCAGCCAAAAAGTCTTTAGATTTATCATATACCTTAGGATTTTTCTGTAGGCGAAAGCTTTTGTCTAAGTATCTCATTTTTGAAAAAGTTAAACAAAGGAATAAGACCTTGAAAACAATTTTTTGCAACGAAATTAGAAAGCTTAGTGGGGTGATTTAATTTTTGAGATCATTTTCACCGTGACTCTTTTTCGACCCTGTTGGAAAGATCTTAGTTAAACGTCTTTTTTTCAGTTTCATGAAAGAAATAAGCAAAAAGTAAAGTCTGCGACCATGACATTGTTTTAGCAATGATTTAAAAAAACGTTTTAGTGAAGAATAAAAATCAAAGCTTACCCTTGAAAATTGCAACGGTACAATTTTAAAATGGTTGAGTAAACCAAGGGCAGGCTACAAGCAGAATATTGGGCGGTTTATTGTCACCTTCGACAAAAATGAATGCTGTTGGAAAGAAATCTTGCAAAGGTGTCTTTTTGCCCAGCAGGTGAAAATAACACACAACCAAGCCTTTACATTCTTAATTGACCGACATGAACAATATTTAACATGAATGAAAGGAATGCATATTGAAGTGCGAGTTATATACGAATGAGAGAAGGGATCCTCGTTCTGTTCGTCAATAATCACGCCTAGTGATTTAGCTTCTTTAACTTTAGTGATCGATCTCAATGTTTATCTGATCGTCAGAGAATGAATGTAAACGTTGGCTTGACCCAATAACCATAAATTCGGTCTTCGCAACATTCAAACTCAGTTTGTTGGAAATAAGCCATAGATTAAGACTTCTTAACTCTGAATCTAAACCATTCTCAAGATCAGTCAATGTGCTGGCAGCAAAGGTTATATTAGTATCATCAGCAAAATGCTTGGGGAGGTCAACTTAAGACAATTTGGCAGATCGTTAATATATTGAAACTAGGAATAAAAGTGGTCCAAGGTTGCTACCCAGTGGGGTGCCACAAGAAACTGATGTAGCATTAGATAACTGGCCAGCAAGACTACATCTTTGACTTCGGCGGAAAAGATAAGAATCAAAAGACTTAATCCTGATTGTGTCAACACCATATAATTTATACGGACTTTCCGTAAGAGAATATTATGATCAATGGTGTCGAAGGCCTTTTTAAGATCGATGAAAACTACACCGTTGACAAGGCCATTGACAATATTAACCGACCAGCTGTTTGCAGTAAAACAGAACATTCAGAACAACTGTTAAGAATCCCAACTGGCCGGAGACAAGCCAGTTGGCTATTTACAAGTGCAGCTGAGAAGTTGCATTGAATCAGGGACTACCAGGAACAAATTCAACCAGTGGCCAGGATCCATGTCCTGAACCCGGGATCTCCTGATCTCAAGGCATGCGCCCTAACCACTGGGCCACACTGCCTCTCACAGTTGAGAGCACATCATTTGTTAGGTTCATTTAGCTCTGTGAAGGACCCAAATGTGAGGCTTCATAGCTCAGTTGGTAGAGCATTGCACCGGCATCGCACAGGTCCTGTGTTCAAATCCCTTTGGAGCTCGAGTCACCTGAATTTTCCAGGTTCCTATAAGAGACAATTGCATAAGTTGTCTAGCTAAATGCGAGGATCACTTCTCTCATTTGAGTAATTAACATAAAAAATATTGCGAACAGAGGCAAATGTAAAAAGGACTCGCGCATTGAAAACTGCCAATAAGCTGAAAGGAACTGGCGATGCATCGATTCTAGGGATGATACGTTGGCGTGCAAAGTAAAACAGAAAAATACGAACACATTGACGAATGAAGATATGTTGGTGTGCAAAGTAAAAAAGAAAAATACGAAAACATTGACGAATGAAGCACGATGACTTTATCAAGGATAATAGCAGCAATTACCGCACTCTATTCAAGTTACGGCGGCGAAGACGCTTTTAACCGGGAGGATAACAGGGCGGTGCATCCCGCTATCGATGATACCGTTAAACTGGTGAGTCAACTGGGAACTTTCTTTTTTTTCAGAAAATTGAGGCCACTGGCTCCCTGGTCAACTCGTTTGTGACTACACGACCAGCTCCAACGCTGACTCGCCGTTTATCCGGGACAAAATATTGCATTTGCAACGCAACCTCGAAATCGAAACACTCGGCCAACTAAGAAACAAGTTAGTCAAACACCTCAAGACATAATTTCGTTCGAACTTAGGCAATAGTGGGGCTTACTACCTTCAGAATCTGGAAAAGTGAGGCCTTGACTCTTGTGGAAAGTGAGAGAATATCAGTGCAAGTCTTGGTGTGTGGACTGACCTGGAAAACGATGATAGAAGACTTCGAAACAGGAGATCCATCAGACTATTCCATCGCCCATCTTTTAGCGTGGTAGATTTTTTATTCTTTGATTGCACCTCATATCACGGAGGCCATGTCGGTGGAAAGAACAATAGAAAAAAACTCCTTTGGGAATTTGACTATATTATTATTATGCAAAACTTAAGCTACATTTTTCTAATGTCTTGGCACCAACATGGCCGTCTTATCACGTGAGTGCAATCAAAGAATACTTTGTTTTATTTTGCGTTGTGGTAAATAGCAAATTGCTTTTTGTGTACAGTGGCCATGGCCTCTAAGAAGGTTTACTTAGGTGACTTACGAAAGGGTCTTCGTTTTCCTCCCATCCAGGCCGGTATTGCGGAAACGAAGGCAAAAAACAAAGCTTTTTGATAATTTACCCGAATTGACTCACCGGGCATTGTAAACAACAGGATATCAACAGAAATAACGTGTTTTGCCGTATCTCCGCGACCCAAAGACGGGCGGGCGGAGCACCATAGGTAAGAAAATATGGTAACCTATTTGTGCGAGACATTGTGGTTTTGGTCACCATACGACTGTTCGTACGTCCACCCATTCATGTATGCCAATGTGACCAGTATCACGTGACCACATCGCGGGCTCAAATTCAAAGCTCAGAGATCAGCTTTTTTTAAAGTTGACCACTGACCAGGTACTGTTCTTCTTATTGTAAGAATAAATAACCCGGGAGCTCCGCGTTTAGGCTTAGCTAAATCTAGTCTCGGTTTTCACATGACGTCACGGCCGCCATGTTGGAGCCCCTAAACAAAGAAACGGCGGACATGTTGGAGCTCCGACCAAATCCTCCGGGAATTTATTTCTATTATAATGCAAACGTTTTCTTTTGTTTTCGTTGAAAAACATGGCTGTTGATCACATGATTGAGGGGTCTTCAAGTTTCCTCTTCGTTTTCACGTACCGCCTTGGGTGTGTTTACCAGGTCTTCTACTTTTGTTTTCCACACACCCTCGTAGGGAGTTATGCTGATACAATGAAAGCTGGACTGGATCTAGCATGTAATGGAGGCTAATGTGAGCAAATTAATTTGCATTTGAAAAGATTTGCCCGCATAAGCCTCCATTTCATGCTAGATCCAGTTCAACCGTGAGAATTCGACAATGGTCAATTGGTACACATGATAGTAGTGTTTCACTTTATAAAAGGACCTCTGTAGTCATATAATAGGACAATAACGGCCTTGAGTGAATGGCTGGTGGGCGATGATTATACTCCTATACCTTACTATGAAAGAGTGTATGCAAAAGGGATACAAATGTAAAAGCAAGGAATAATGGAGTACCAAGCCAGTAAGCATTTGTGCCTACAATATTTGCAACATATCTTGACACTTAAGACATCAAAGCTGCTGAATTATCGGAGGAAGCCATTTAATGCAATTTATCGGTAGATACTGTGGTGGATAACTCAAAAGAGCTTGAGATGGTTTGACTTGACAGCTAGTGGAGTTGCGTGTCTGACTTGTGCTGACGTCGCGTACATGGAACAGTGATCTGATGTCATCAACTTGGCGCGAAAACTCGAAAGCAAATGAAAACTTTGGTTTCATTAAATCGAAGGTAAGGTCCGCTTTATTCAATTACATCGCTTTATTCCGGTAAGTAGTTGTAGTTGTAAGCCCTGACACCTAATTCTATACGTACACTGAGAAACAGTTTTATCTCTGTCTCCTTGAAAGCTACGAAACAATTGCGAAAGAAGCCGCACAAAATAATGAATTTTTTATAACTGGGATGATCACGGCTTTCTCTAAGACTCACATTCTGCAGCTTGGAAATCATAGCTTCATCTCTATTAGATTCCGCAAGTAGGCGACAAGGTGCTCCAATTTATTCCCACCCTTTTGAGCGGCGGGTTGAAATCAGCTCGGGGTGCATCGTCATGGTACGACGTTCTGATAACGCGTCCAGAGGTACCGCTACCGGCTCCGATTTTTATCTTGCATTTGGTCTGCGCATGCACAAATTTCATAGACTACTAATAATTACTTTTCGTAAGATTCCTGACTTGCACGCGCGTGGAGGAGAGGAGCTTATTCAATGTGCAGATTCCCGGCTTTGAATTGCTTGTCGTAAGGAGTTGATTTTCAGTAATTGAGTAGAGTTCTAAGAGCCAATGCATTTGGTAATTTCAATTTCGTGGAAAGACCTTTACTTAGGCCCAAGAGGAGCGGAGATGCATGTTCAAAGTGGTATGATAAGATGAGTTGATATTTACCTTGCCGCTTCGCGGCCTTGCAGGTAAATATCACTACTATTGCAATGCTTCGAAGAGATCAAATGAAAATTTCTATGATAGCGGAGAAACAGCTTCAGGCCAGAACCATGAACAAAGTACTTTTTTTAGTAAAGAGGAATTAAAAAGTTATCACTGGCTAAAATATATTGCTCTGGACGTTTCGGCTACTGCTGTTGCCTTCTTCAGCAAGGATAAAAATGCAAATGTGTAATGGCGTCCTACTTGATACACTATGTGTAATAGAACTAAATCTCACCTCGAAGGAATTTTTCAAAGCGTAACAAAAGTCTCTAGAGTATTCATAACAACTCAAAAATTCTTGATGTTGTTGTATATGTACGTTTATTTTTAACATGCCTGGCTTCACACCAAATTTTTAAGGATTTTATCGACTTTATGTTATTTTGCTGGGCGTATCGAATCGAAAATTCACACTGAAATAACCTCAACTTAACATCTAGCCCAACCTTCAAGTTAAAACGCTGTCTTCGACCTGAGGTTAAGGTTTCAAGTGAAGCTATGATCTTCGCAGTTATGAACGCAATCTTTTCAATTGCGTAAAAAAGCCTTAAAAATTCAGGACTTTAACGGGGTTTGAACCCGTGGCCTCGCGATACAGGTGAAGCGCTCTAACCAACTGAGCTATGAAGCAACTGAGCTATGAAGCCACTGAGCTGGTCATTTGGGGGTTCCAATATTCCCGTGAGAAATGATATATGAAATGGATCATATATGAACTGAGGATATGAAATCAAGTGAAGCTATGATCCACACAGTTCATTTCTCAGTTCATTTCTCACGGCAACATCATTTGGAACCCTCAAATGACCAGCCCCCAACGTCAGTGGCTTCATAGCTCAAGGAAGAGTTACGTTTTTACAAACTTTGGCCGTGTAGCACTTACAGTTGAACAGACTTAACTGATTAGAGTGTAATGTGAAGTGCTAAGTATGTACCCCGTATGAAAACCATGTAAGCGTTAGCCCTACTACTGATGGAAATGGGCCCACACAGGGACAGAAAAAAAACTCTGACCATTGTGGGATATTGACCCCACGACCTCCGGGTTAGATCACCCCTGCTCTACCGACTGAGTTTGAAGTCTCGAATTTTTCAGGCTTCCTTACGCAATTGCAAAAATTGCGCTCATAACTGCGAAGATCATAGCTTCACTTGATTTCATATCCGCAGTTCATATGTGATCCATTTCATACATCATTTCATGTTAGGTTAATGTTTGTTACGAAAGACTCTTTAAAACTTCTTTACTGTAAAAGTATGTATTTTGTTCTAATATTAATATTTCAGGGTTTTCGTTTGAGGCCGGAGGCTGGACGTTTTGTCCGGTTGTCTACCATTTCACGTCCGGTACTTTTACTCTAGAAATTAGTTGGCTTCTTTTTTTTTTTTTTGGACTTGGGTGTCTCAGGACAACACGATATCTTCCTCAAATGAAGGATTATCCTTCATTGTCAGTTTGCCTTAAATGACGGTATTATCCTCCATTTAGATCACTCTGTCCCATTAATAAAAAATGACATTCTCGCAGTTAGTTATGTGGTAGTCTGGTTGTTAAGTGAAGGGGTTAATAATCACACGTTCCCAGGTTCGAGTCCTGCGAGTCCAGACGTTGGGGTTCGACTTTTAAAAAAAATGTTCCTTTCCCATGATCCCAATCAAGCTTTCAGTGTCCAAAATGAACGATAATACTTCACTTGGAAGAAAGTGACAATTAAGAATAATCCTTCAATTGAGGGAGGGACTTGGTTGCTCAGGAACCCATGGGCTGAAGAGACAAAAGACAATCACGCGCAATAAATTTTTCAAACTAACAAATCACATTACTTTATTTTGCTTACTAACTGAACGGAATAATCGATCTGTTGCCATTTCATTCACCCGATAGGTTTAGTTTCTCTTTTTTTCTCTAATCTCAAGAATGTAAACAGCATTTCTGAGTGTCACTTATAGTAATTTATAAGGGGACCCAGGCCTCCTTGAGGGTTCGCTCCCGGGGCGCGTGCAATCGGTGTTATATTGCAACGGTTACATGAAGAGTCCTGTCCTGCACTTTCATTATCAAATCCGGTACTTTGAAAAGCTATCGAAAACCCTGATTTTCTTTGTTCATGTCCAAGATGTAAGCAAAACAACAACTCAGTCAAACATGTGTTTTTTTTTTTGGAAACCAACTACGCATGCGCAAGACTATGACGCAAGCTTTGATTTAAAGCTTTGATTATGTAACAATTGCTATCATCATCAACAATATTATTATTCTTGTTCTTCTTATTTTTGCACCTTAACTTATGAACACGGAATTCTGTGCTGTGATACCCTGCAGAAACATTGCGAATACAATTTTATAATATATTTTGTGTATCACTTATTGTAGCTATCAAACTAAAGGAGGGTCTCAATGGGGTTAACCCCCGTTAAGCATGAAAATGACCAAAAAAAAAATAACCGTTAGCCGTGATAAAAATTAAGAGCATTATGGGTGAAATTTTTAAATTATGAAAAGTGGGATACTTTAGGTAGTATTTTGAAATATTTAGAGTCTTAAGAGACGTTTAACTCCCTTTCTCTTCGTTCCAAGGGTCTCTCTTATTACTCTTTCCTTTCTCAGACTCTCTCGCTCCAAAGGAACGGAAGAAGAGAGAACTTGGAAACAAGGCTGACCAGAACTGTCTGGAATCGATTGGCTTTGCTCGTTGCATGTTTTTAGCAGTTTTATGCCGCTCACATGCACGTGAAATGTGAGTATTATAAAAGGAATTGTGAGTTTTTATCGCACGGGAGAAGAAAAGCCCATAGAGCGGTATAAAGTTCGCGTTAACAATTCATGCGATCGACCTACCATAAGTGAGTTTATCAAGAAAATCATCGACTTTCTGGGGCTGAAAGATAAGGCAAAAAAGTTCAGTATAGGTTCCTTTGACGTAAAATTGTATCGCCTTGCAAAAGTCGGCCAGAAGATTTAAAACTACGCCATTTGCACGAAGCTGCAGTAGCTGGATCATATCTAGAATTACCTTTCCTTATTGGGTCTGATTGTGAAACCGAGTTGAACGGTAAGTAATTGAAAGTATATTTGAAATTTTTACACACATTGCAAACAACATAAGTAGAGAATTTACATGCCGTGTCCCATTTTAAGCACGAGACTTTCAGCGGTCCACAATACGCCCAAGAGTCTATCAAACGAATTAGTAAATGGGCCGCAAAATACTGTACCCACCCATCCATCGTCATATTACCCCGTACCACAAGCGGGTATGTTGCTCGTTGATTTAAACTTTATGGCTCCACTACCTTTTGAAACGCTCCCAAAAAATGACGAAGATGCAATGCGGGATTGGCTAGACAGCTATACCCCCCAGAGAGGCAAAGGACCGTAGGTAGTAAGACAAAGGATAAGGCAGAAGTTTTATCACCAGTGTAAGCAAAACGAGCAGTGTCCACTGCAAAAGTGTTCTTTGAAACTGACCAGGTCAACACAGCGTTATCTGTCTTTCCCGAGACGACGGAGACCCAAGCGGAGGGGCCGAGATCTTACTGAGAGGAGTCTATAACATTCGTATCAGACAGTGACATTCCTCTTTTTATTGTCGCACCGACTCCTTCTGGTGCTACTAATAACCAGGTGGAGGAATACAAAAGTGACTCAGATGAAAGCGTTGGAGTCGAGGAAGCAGAAGACTTTTTTTTTATCTTTAAGCGCGCAATGAAGAGGTCTGGAAGACAAGTCAAGGAGGCCTGGGCAAGGTATGACGTGTGAACAACACAAAATAGTAAGTCGCATTGTGATAACCAATGACTTAAAATATTCAATATGTCTACTGAGACATTTATTTGTTTCCCACATAAGTTAACCGTGCCGGAAAAGAGATAACCGTTAGCCATGAAAAGTCAAATTATTTAATCGTCAGCCGTGAAAGCTACTCCCATTGAAACCCTCCCGAAGGAAAAAACACAAGCGCTAAATTATATACATTTTGTGAAATACAAGACGTAATTTTTTTTTATTTGCCTGCACCATTTATCGAATTTTTTTTCACACTTTTTTCCTTTAATATTATTATTATCTTGAAAGCAATAAAGGGGGCCGGGACTACAAACTACTTAAAGGTGTGATATGGTAGAGAACAAGAGACTCCAAGGTCTCATTCTTACATTACATTTTACTTCATTTGACTTTCACCTAATTTAGCTCAATTGAATTTCCGTCGCATCGCTTTAACTGACGCCGATTTTATTCACTTTATCACTGGCGAAAAGCATACACATCAGTGCAGGATGTACCGTTGTTGTCACCCTCGGCTTTTCCTGCCAGGTCTTCACCATACCAGATCCTGAACTTCTGACCAGCGACCACAGACAAAGGAGTAGGAGTGGAATCAAACGTAATCTCGGGAGAGTTTCCATTGAAACCAGGGAGTGTGTAGTAAAAAAGAACATCCAGCACCAGTGAACCGTCAACGTTTGCTGGAAAAATACGGGTGTTATTTTCGTAAGTAATATGAACATTTATCAATCTTTGACTGTAATAACTGTTTCCGGTAATGAGGCAGCCCCATTTAGTGTTATAGGCTCTGCGGGAATCGCAATTCACATATCCAAAGCGATGGACCAGCTTCAAGCGATAAATGTCTCCTGGCTTGTGGATCTCGAAGGTTCCGAATGAATTCTTCTTGACCCCAAAGCACACTGGGTCTACATTTACCTTCTGCCATCCTGCGGAAAGGAACAGAGGAGGATTAAGTCGTCGAAATATCGATTCAGATCCATGTAATGTTTACGCACACACATAAGCACGTTGGCACACTGAAAAAGGTCGATACGGGATTTCTACTCAACTTATTGATGACTGCAGCCCGAGAAGGTCCTCACAAGCCTTTTCAGTATGAGAAACAATCGCAAGACCATGCTCATAGCTATCTGTATAAGTGACTTGTTTGAGAATCAGGTGGCACACAACTAAGTCGTTTACGGGAGAAATGCATTAAACACATTTGCCTTAATGTAGTCCGAGTCAAAGGCACCCAACTATAATCTTGAGTCAGCGGATATATGTGTTTGGGAGAGTCAAACTGTTCTAAGAATTTTGGTTCTACGTTGCCAAACAAATAAAGATTTCTTTACTAAAACCTCTCCGAAGAGATTCGTAACCAGGGACAGATCTAGGGGGAGGGTACAGGGGGTACGCTTCCATCCCCCAGCCCTGAGATGACCTGAGGCTTCCTAATAGAATTGGTATTCTGCAAAAAATAAAAAATAAATAATAAAAAAGTCACCAGTCATCTACGCACTTCCGTAGTGGTGCACCCCCTCCTAAGAAAAATCCTGGATCCCCCCTGGTAACCAGGAAAAAGTAGGCCCTTACGTTTTCTGAAGGGAAATTTTTGCAGTAATTGTCACCTGGAAGTTTCGGATTAGCAAATGGTTCGGTTGGAAGTTCTTAGAAGGTAACGTTTAGCTAGCAATTTCTGAAATGACGATATCGTCCCTAAAATTCTCGGACAATTCAATTTTCAGCTAAGATATCCGAACAGATCAAATTCTTCTAAGTTATAAAAAAATCCCTTTAGACAGTCTGTATACATTACAAGGAGCCTAGAAATATCTTTCAAAGGCTTTTTTCTTAATTTGTTCGTTGGGTGCCCTTGCCGAGTCCCCCCCGTAAGGATGTTTTGGGTGCTCTTGTCAATTTGTAAACGCTTTTAAAATGAGTTTTATTTTCATGCACCTTATCTCACTTCAGTTATTTTTTCGTCCTCAACTTTGTGCAACAAATTAAACACTATTACCATTCTCACAGAATGTTCCATTGTTTCCCTCACCTTACTGACACACGTATGAATTTGTGTCATACAGCGGACGACATGTTCCACCATTTTGACAAGGAAGGCTTTCACATGGGCTCTATAAGCGAAAACGATTGTTGAGAAATGTTAATGTCAATTAATCTTATGACACATTGTTATTTTGTGGGATCTCGAACGAATATCTTTAACTTAAGTCTTGCAAACTGTCAGTGGAATAAAAACCGACTAGTTTTGTGGCCCGGCTAAGAACTCAACTGAGAAGAAAGTCAAGGCTGCAACAGAGTTAAATAACTAAATAGTAAGATATTGCTAAAAATGTATTCAACCTAAATTTGGAAATCATTTCATCTCTTAGATAGCATGCGCACTACGATTGGCTAATTTAGCGGGCCGGATTGTACAGTACGGCCCTCTGTACTGCAAGTTAAATTTGAAGTTTTGATGCAACATTTTCTATCAAATTTGTCGTGTTGTTATGGGAACTGAATAAACTTGGGAAACTGTTTGAATATTGCAATCAACTATTTCACAAAGCCAATAACATTTGTTTATTTATTTTTTAAATTCTTACGCGTGCCAATCATTTGTTGCAGTAAAACGGTTCTGCTTGACTTCAACTGGTTTCCTTTCTTGTGCGCTTTATCACCTCAGAAGTCCTTACTACGTACTTATATTTACTGAGTGGTGGGGCTGGACGCGCCAAGACCGAGGGCCAAATATTTTCCTGTCCGGCCCGACCTAAACTCAGTCAATAAGCATTTTATCATATTGGGCTCTTTACACTATTCATGAGAACTCATAATTTGAAATTTGGACAAAATAATTAACAAAAATTTACACAGACAATTTATCTAATATGTTGTTTGCATTTGTTTTTCTTGCTGTGAATAACTTGGATGTGTAAAAGCGACGAAATCCTCTAAAATTGCACTGCACGGTGCAGTGTGTGTTCCTAGCAGGGCCTTACGGCTTTTTCCGGCGCTGCTCGCGGAAATGCGTACGGCCCTCATACGGCGATTTTCCCAATAGTCTTACAATGAAAGTGCGCGCGGGGCCGCACTGGCCATAGGATAATGTAAGTTATGGATCCTCGCTTTTTCCCCGTTGGCTTATGATCCCCGCGCTTCTTGCTTGGGCCAGAAACCAACGACAAAAAATATCTCCGTAATTTACAAAAGAGGTGTCGAACTTGGTTCGGGTGATAAGAGGAATGTATTTCAAGCTGCATGTATGTCTAAATTACTTGTAATTGTAATGACCTTAAACTAAAATTTTGTACAACGTCAGGTTTTTACAATCTTCCCATGTCAACCACGTAACTTTAAAAGATTGAAGGAACACAAGTAAGAATTAAAGCATGAATAAATAACAGAACCGGTTTTGGTTTTTTGTGGAGCGCAAAAAATTTTAGAACGATATACACGGCTCAAAAGAACCCGTGATGTTCTTGTGGCAGATAACTTAAGTAGATCTTCTATTTACTCAGCCTTATTGGGAGATTCTGAGAATGGTACTATAGTTATTATTTTTTGTCTAAAAAGGACACAGTCAACAAAGGACATTTTGTTAAGCGACCGGTCAAAGGCGTTGAGTCATTTAGAACCATTTTCTATTACACCTATCAATTGAGGAACCCACCGGAATCGCGAAATGATGGAAGTCTCTGCTTGGTACAAAACTGTTTGCATGATTGTACATATCTGACGCCAGGAGTTCACACAAATGTCGACCAGAGTTACTGTCTGCCGGTAAGGTGGAAAAAATGAAGGAGAAACATGACATCTTCGGGAGACATTGGAAGGCACAGTCCATGTCATCCGTAGCATAGTATGAAGCCAACACTTGGGAAATATTCAGCATTTGATGAAAAAAGTTCTGGAAGTATGCGTAATTTACATGTTGATATTCGCCACGTTGGAGCTGTTGTGTCTAAAACAAGGAACCTTTAATTGTTTTAGTATAAATACACAGGTGATTATTTCAAAAAAGAGAGAGAAAAAAAAAAAAAAAACATTTCAACGCGAAATCATCTTCACTTACAGTGGCAAAACGACTACTGACAGCCATTTTGTCAGTCGAGGTGATTATCGGCTGACAATCCGAGATGGCGAGCCAATGAGAGCGCGCGATTTTGTATAATCACCTGTGTATTTATACTAACTAACGTTATGGACGATATATGTCGTAAAATCCAAATCAACAGTGTTAATTTCTCATAGATGGAATATACCCTGTTAGAAGCTCGTTACGAAGCCTCTCGTTAATTTGCAGCGAAATTCAGTTACTGATCAGCTAGCAATTTCTGAAATGAAGATATCATTCCCTAAAATTTTCGGACACTTCAATTTTCAGCTAAGATATCCGAACAGATCAAATTCTTCTAGGGGATAAAAAAATGTCTTTAGACTGTCTTTATACATTACAGTGAGCCTAGAAACGTCTCTCAAAGGCTTTGGCCTTAATGTGCTCGTAACGGTATCTTCTAAGAGCTTCCAACGGAACCATTTGCTTATCCGAAACTGCTAGGTGGTCTTTTAATGTGCCATAAATTGCAAAAATACCCCTCCCGAAGACGTAAGGGACTACTTTTCCCTGGTTGCTAATCTTTTAGGTGATGTTTTACCAAAGAAATCTGTAGCTGTCTGGCAACGTAGAACCGAAATTCCGGCTTAGAACAGTTCGACCCTCCCGAACAGATATTTTATCGAAGATTATCGTTGGGTGCCCCTGAAGGTACTTTAAATCTACGGTCACAAGCCAACAGGCAAGAACTAACTGGTCCGAAGCCTTAGTATCCTTGCCTCAGCAGCCGAGGCAACTGAGAGTAATTATACAAATGTTAATTGTTACGTGTACCATGAAACAACTAGTTACTGTTTGTTGATGATACTGAGATCTCTCTTGTCAATTGAATCATGTCAACGACACACTAGCGCTACAGTCGGACCTGAATGCTCTGGAAAACTGAACAAAAGTAAACGCTCTCACACAGAGTTAAAGTCATTCAACTGATAAAGAGACCTTGGCGTTAATGTCTCGAGAGACATCCTGGTTGGATCATGTTGCCGATAACAGTAAACAAAGCGAACAAAGTTTTGGGCTTACTTAAGCGTACACTTAAGAGAACAAGGATATCTTCTCCTTGCTTTATAAGTCACTGGTAAGACCTATATTAGAATACGTACGTTCTGTATGGTTTCCATACTTAGTTAAAGACAAATTAGCGATAGAAAAAGTGCAAAGAAGAGCATCAAGGATTGCTTGCTCTTGGTCAGAAGCCACGTGAAATGGCTCATCAAGATCGACGCAAACTGCTATAGTGAAACACACCTGAACACCGAAGGGAGTACCTTTCTTTGTTAGAATGCTATAAGATTGGAATAAGATAGTGTTTGGACTAAAACGGCCTGAAATTTTGTGAAAAATACTACGGGCTAATCATCCATACAATATCCAAACAAAATTGGCCAAAATTGATGCTTTTCAGTACTCTTTCGTTGTAAGAATTGTTAAAGACTGGAATAATTTGGCGAACCACCTATTAGCCGGACGTGACAAACAAGATTTGAAAACGAGGATATATGCAATTTTACAGATGGTACGTAAATGTTGTTTAGGTAAACACTTTTTAGGTTTTAGATGTAGTAAGGGGACCCTTCATAGGGTTAACCTTTCAAATACAGTATTTGAATAAAGTATATTATTAATGGGAGTCATGTCATATCTGAAGCACGATTGTCCGGGTAAGTGTGGTCCTGAGAAGGACTGTTTAGATGACATTGACTGACGTTTCGACAACCTGACCGGAAGTCGTCACCAGAGTGAAGTGATAAATAATTTGTGTAATGTCATTAGATAGTACAAATACCCTGGTCGATGATGTGATAAGTCAAGGAAGTCGTGACATTATTGGTCGACTGTCAGTTGAGCAAAGCTCAACTGTCTACGTCTTACATGTCTGTACATGTGTTGTTAGTAAGTCGGTCAATGTGTTGATAAGTCGTTTGTAGAGTGCTGGAAGTTGTAGGCATCAGATTACAGGTCACTATTCTAATTTAGTGAACCAGCTTCCAGTACGATCCGTTAGTAATAATTAATTCGGTATGTAACGCGTTCAGCAGAGTCCCAGTCGATTTTGTAGTCTGTCTGTACATGCTGTGCAGAAAATTGATGTTACTATTTCTCGTCCCTCGTTTTTGTTCAGCTAGTGTTGCGTTTAGACTTCTGCCGGTGTCATTGATATGAGTGGCCTGGCTGTCGCAGCATTTGATCTTGTAAACTGCTTCTTGCCTGTCCTAACGTTCGTCAGTAGTTTTCTTAACTTTGATGCGTCTCCTCATAATCAGCATGCTAGTTCGTTACTGGCCCTCTCTTAATTTAAGGGAAGTTTCTGCACAGGCTATAGGTAGTTATGTCATGCATGTATGCTATGATAATGGGGCCTCAGAAGGACGCTACAGCTGGCTATGGCTGCCATATGGCCATGGGCATGCGGCCGAAGTACTAGTCAGACCTCTGGTATGGTGCTTGTCTGGTGCTCTTTCTGTAGTTGTCTCCTCCCAGAGTAATGCTCTTATTAGCTATCAAAACTTCCTAATCCCGCTTATCCCTGAAATGAAGTCGTTTTGAGAAACGGGCCGAACTCTTCCAAACCTGCTAAGCGGTAGTCTTGCCATGCGTTTTAGCCACAGGTAACCTTGGATTAACCCAATCACTGCGCTTCGAAACGTTTCGGCCCTTAGCAGCGAGAATCCGTTGGGAGGCCAGTTTAAAAAGGCGACGTCATGAGTGAAACGTTTGTTTTTATATGTCATAAGAAACTGCTTCACGTACGGCATCCATTTTATTCGCATGCATTATCCTTCTTATGTAGTGTATCCTTCAATGTAGTGAAATCAGCTAATTTAAAGATAAAATGTAATTTTTCTAGGTTATTTGGGAGCCTGTTTTTATTAAAAAAGAGTAGCAATAATCATTCACAAATAATTCAGTGAGACCTTGTGTGTACGCAGTAATACCACGAAACGCTTACCTCTGAATACTGCAAGTCAACAAGATTGAATACGCTATGTAAACCAAGTGCGAGCCAAACAAAGGATATCGCAGGGTTCATTGTCACGGCTTTCAGAAACTCCTACAAAATAAACGCTGCTGTCAAGAAATGTTTTATAATATGACACGTAATCGAACTCTTAATGAAAATTCATAGATTTCCGTGGTTCAAAGTAATAGCAGCAAAACACAGGGTCATTTTTTATGAGTTCAAATTAGCGATGGAGTCATTTTTAACTGTTGCATATAAAATCCAAAAATTACAGCTGAAGGGCCAGAATGAAAGAGTAGAAAAGTTTATCACTTGTAATGCATAGCGCTTGCCAGAGGAAGTTAAGACTTGAGACATAAAAAAAATAAATAAAAATAAATAAATAGGTCTTCATTGTTTTTTAAGCAAAAATACATGCTAAAACAAGAACAGTTACATTAAAAATAGCCGAAAGAATTAATTAGAATTACAAGGCTATCGACATTACATTAAATAGCTACTCTATATTTAAAAAAAAGCCTGTTAAAAAAACTATTTTTAAAACGCTGGGTATTAACCCTAGGGAGTTGACCACTAGGAACTCGGAGGCGCGCTGAGCTTTCTTTCATTTTGGGGACGGAAGGGTACAGAGGGTGACCGGGCATACCGGAGATCTTCTTGAATAGTGAGCGATCAACCTCTTCTAATACGCCATATATGTCAATTCGGTACGAAACATACTTGCGTTTAAAGCAGCGCTGTAGAAAATTCTGAACCGTCGTTAATTCAGGTATCGAGGAGGCATATACGGGTAGACCGTACGTTAGTTTGGGTAGAACAATTGATCTAAAAACGTAATCTACGTCTGGTTGTTGGTATCCCTCTTTACGTAAACATCTCATCACATAAAGACACTTGTTGGCCTCCTGCAGCTTAACCTTAATATGCTCGTTAAATCTATGATTACTTTGCAAAGTAACCCCTAACACTTTTAAACAAGAAACTTGCGTTATATTGTTCACAGAGTCTATATCATGAGCAATCTTCTTACAAAGTATTAGTTCGTTGCATTTTTTAGGATTACATGCCATGGCATTATCTTGGGTCCAACTGAAAAACTGATTGACAACCTCTTGACAAAGATCTATTTCGTTTTTACATACTTTGACTAGCAAGGTGGTGTCGTCAGCATATTTAACTATGCTGGTAAGGTCATTATCATCCCTAATGGCCAAATCGTTGACAAACAAATTAAAAAGATGGGGCCCACTGACACT
>NC_090869.1:3373709-3383709 GCF_036669935.1 Montipora foliosa | reverse complement strand
AGTGAGGCAAAGGACCGTAAGAAGTAAGACAAACGATAAAACAGGAGCTTTATCACCAGTGTAAGCAAAACGAGCAGTGTCCCTGCAAAAGTGTGCTTTGCAACTGACCAGGCCAACACAGCGTTATCTGTCTTTCCCGAGACGACGGAGATCCAAGCGGAGGTGGCAGAGGTCATGCTGCTAAATGTCTCCTGGCTTGTGGATCTCGAAGGTTCCGAATTTATCATTCTGGACCCCAAAGCACACTGGGTCTACATTTACCTTCTGCCATCCTACGGAAAGGAACAGAGGAGGATTAAGTTGTAAAAATAGCGATTCAGATTCATGTTTAATGTTTACGCACACACATAAGCACGTTGGCACGCAGAAAAAGGTTGATACGGGATTTCTACTCAACTTATTGATGACTGCAGCCCGAGAAGGTCCTCACAGGCTTTTTCAGTATGAGAAACAATCGCAAGACCATGCTCATAGCTATCTGTATAAGTGACTTGTTTGAGAATCAGGTGACACACAACTAAGTCGTTTACGGGAGAAATGCATTAAACACATTTGCCTTAATGTAGTCCAAGTCAGGGGCACCCAACGATAATCTTGAGTCAGCGGAAATATGTGTTCAGGAGAGTCAAACTGTTCTAAGAATTTTGGTTCTACGTTGCCAAACAAATAAAGATTTCTTTACTAAAATATCTCCGAAGGGATTCGTAACCTGGGGCGGATCTAGAGAGAGGGTGCAGGGGGTAAACAGATGACCTGAGGCTTCCTAATAGAACTGGTATTCTACAAAAAAAAAAAAGTCACCAGTCAGCGTCGCACTTCCGTTTTACTGGTGCACCCCTCCAAAGAAAAATCCTGGATCCGCCCCCTGGTAACCAGGAAAAAGTAGGCCCTTACGTTTTCGGAATGGATATTTTTACAATAAAGGTCACCTGGAAGTTTCATAGCTGACGAGCAAATGGTTCGGTTGGAAGTTCTTAGAAGGTAACGTTTAGCTAGCAATCTCTGAAATGACGATATCGTCCCTAAAATTCTCGGACAATTCAATTTTCAGCTAAGATATCCGAACAGATCAAATTCTTCTAAGTTATAAAAAAATCCCTTTAGACAGTCTGTATACATTACAAGGAGCCTAGAAATATCTTTCAAAGGCTTTTTTCTTAATTTGTTCGTTGGGTGCCCTTGCCGAGTCCCCCCCGTAAGGATGTTTTGGGTGCTCTTGTCAATTTGTAAACGCTTTTAAAATGAGTTTTATTTTCATGCACCTTATCTCACTTCAGTTATTTTTTCGTCCTCAACTTTGTGCAACAAATTAAACACTATTACCATTCTCACAGAATGTTCCATTGTTTCCCTCACCTTACTGACACACGTATGAATTTGTGTCATACAGCGGACGACATGTTCCACCATTTTGACAAGGAAGGCTTTCACATGGGCTCTATAAGCGAAAACGATTGTTGAGAAATGTTAATGTCAATTAATCTTATGACACATTGTTATTTTGTGGGATCTCGAACGAATATCTTTAACTTAAGTCTTGCAAACTGTCAGTGGAATAAAAACCGACTAGTTTTGTGGCCCGGCTAAGAACTCAACTGAGAAGAAAGTCAAGGCTGCAACAGAGTTAAATAACTAAATAGTAAGATATTGCTAAAAATGTATTCAACCTAAATTTGGAAATCATTTCATCTCTTAGATAGCATGCGCACTACGATTGGCTAATTTAGCGGGCCGGATTGTACAGTACGGCCCTCTGTACTGCAAGTTAAATTTGAAGTTTTGATGCAACATTTTCTATCAAATTTGTCGTGTTGTTATGGGAACTGAATAAACTTGGGAAACTGTTTGAATATTGCAATCAACTATTTCACAAAGCCAATAACATTTGTTTATTTATTTTTTAAATTCTTACGCGTGTCAATCATTTGTTGCAGTAAAACGGTTCTGCTTGACTTCAACTGGTTTCCTTTCTTGTGCGCTTTATCACCTCAGAAGTCCTTACTATGTACTTATATTTACTGAGTGGTGGGGCTGGACGCGCCAAGACCGAGGGCCAAATATTTTCCTGTCCGGCCCGACCTAAACTCAGTCAATAAGCATTTTATCATATTGGGCTCTTTACACTATTCATGAGAACTCATAATTTGAAGTTTGGACAGAATAATTAACAAAAATTTACACAGACAATTTATCTAATATGTTGTTTGCGTTTTCTTTTCTGGCTGTAAATAACTTGGATGTGTAAAAGCGACGAAATCCTCTAAAATCGCACTGCACGGTGCAGTGCGTGTTCCTAGCAGGGCCATACGGCTTTTTCCGGCGCTGCTCGCGCAAATGCGAACGGCCCTCATACGGCGATTTTCCCAATAGTCTTACAATGAAAGTGCGCGCGGGGCCGTACTGGCCATACGATAATGTAAGATACGGATCCTCGCTTTTTCGCAGTTGGCATATGATCCACGCGCTTCTTGCTTGGGCCAGAAACCAAAGACGAAAAACTAGCTCCGTAATTTACAATACAGACGTCGAACTTCGTTCGGATGATAAGAGGAATGTATTTCAAGCTGCATGTACGTCTAAATTACTTGTAATTGTAATGACCTTAAACTAAAATTTTGTACAACGTCAGGTTGTTACAATCTTCCCATGTCAACCACGTAACTTTAAAAGATTAAAGTAAGACAAGTAACAATTAAAGCATGAATAAATAACGGCACCGGTTTTCGTTTTTTGTCGAGCGCAAAAAATTTTAGAACGATATACACGGCTCAAAAGAACCCGTGATTTTCTTGTGGCAGTTAAGTAGATTTTCTATTAACTCAGCCTTATTGGGAGATTCTGAGAATGGTACTATAGTTATTATTTTTTTGTCTAAAGAGGATACAGTCAACAAAGGACATTTTGTTAAGCGACCGGTCAAAAGCGTTGAGTCATTTAGAACCATTTTCTATTACACCTATCAGTTGAGGAACCCACCGGAATCGCGAAATGATGGAAGTCTCTGCTTGGCACAAAACTGTTTACGTGATTGTACTTATCTGACGCCAGGAGTTCACACAAATGTCGACCAGAGTTACTGTCTGCCGGTAAGGTGGCAAAATTGAAGGAGAAACATGACATCTTCTCGAGACATTTGAAGGCACAGTCCATGTAATCCGTAGCATGATATAAAGCCAACACTTGGGAAATATTCAGAATTTTATTAAAAAAGTTCTGGAAGTTTGCCTACTTTATATGTTGATATTCGCCACGTTGGAGCTGTTGTGCCTAAAACAAGAAACATCTAACATTATCGACGATATGTGTCGTAAAATGTAAATCAACAGTGTTAATTATTCATAGATGGAATTTATGAATATACCCTGTTAGAAGCTCGTTACGAAGCTTCCCGATGGTAGTGAAATTCAGTTACTGATCAGCTAGCAATATCTGAAATGAAGATATCATTCCCTAAAATTTTCGGACACTTCAATTTTCAGCTAAGATATCCGAACAGATCAAATTCTCTAGGTGATAAAAAAATCTCTTTAGACAGTCGTTATACATTACAAGGAGCCTAGAA
The DNA here is from genome assembly GCF_036669935.1 of Montipora foliosa. Taxonomy (NCBI): domain Eukaryota; kingdom Metazoa; phylum Cnidaria; class Anthozoa; order Scleractinia; family Acroporidae; genus Montipora; species Montipora foliosa. Next base: position 3,380,147 of record NC_090869.1, on the reverse strand, counting down.
ACGTCTCTCAAAGGCTTTTGCCTTAATTTGCTCGTAACGTTACCTTCTAAGAGCTTCCAACCGAACCATTTGCTTATCCGAAACTGCTGGGTGATCTTTGTAAGTGCCACTAATTGCAAAAATACCCCTTCCGAAGACGTAAGGGACTACTTTTCCTTGGTTTCAAATCTTTTAGGAGATGTTTTTGTAAAGAAATCCTTAGCTGTCTGGCAACGTAGAACCGAAATTCTTAGAATAGTTTGACCCTCCCGAACAGATATTTCATCGAAGATGTATCGCTGGGTGCCTCTGAAGGTATTTTAAATCTACGATCACAAGCCAACAGGCAAGAACTAACTGATCCGAAGCCTTAGTATCCTTGCCTCTGCAGCCGAAGCAACCGAGAGTAATTTGTTACGTGTACCGTTAAACTGTTTGTTGATGATACTAAGATTTCTCTTGTCAATTGAATTATGTCAATGACACACTAGCGCTACACTCGGACCTGAATTCTCTGAAAAACTGGACAAAAGTACACACTCTCACAAAATGTCAAACACAGAGTTAAAGTCATTCAACTCATAAAGAGACCTTGTCGTTCATGTGTCGAGAGACATCCTGGTCGGATCGTTTGGCCGATAACAGTAAACAACTGAAGCAAAGAAAGTTTTGGGCCTACTTAAGCGTACACTAAAGAGAACAAGGATATCATCTACTTGCTTTATAAGTCACCGGTAAGATCTATTTTAGAATATGTACGTTCTGTATGGTTTCCATACTTTGTTAAAGACAAATTAGCGATAGAAAAAGTGCAACGAAGAGCATCAAGGATTGCTTGCTCTTGGTCAGAAGCCACGTGAAACACAGGCGCCCCAAGCTGAAAATACGTGGTGTATGCGACAGTTTGTGTATATAGAGAATTGTATGGGAAAATCACCGATCGTAAAAAAATTGTGTAAATAACTATCTCATTTGAAATAAAGTTTTCCTACCTCAAATGTGTGACCAACTTGTCTCTTTTGGCGAGTTTCGAGCCATTCTGACGCCGTTTAGTGAAGTCATCCGGAAGGCCGTTGCTGAAATAATGGGAAGGCCGGTGACTCCATCCATCGCTGGCCAGACCTCACTCCACAAATCGTTTTCTCCTCAACAGGAAAAGTCCCGAATCGCAATAAAAACAACAGTTCCATAAAGCCCAATAAATTTCACTCCAAATACGTGTGTTTAGGCGGCCGAAAGACTCGTGGCGAACGAAAACTTTGCCTTAAAATTCACCTCTTCGGCTTTCCTCAGAGGCTTGTGACCGGGTAGTCAACAACGGAAACTCGCAAGATGGTTTCAGTCTCAACTCTGATTGGTCCATTTGAATTTGACCGAGCGCTGGCAACACGACCGTTGTTGACTTGTGACTGGGCAGTCAACAACGGTCGTGTTGCCAGCGCTCGGTCAAATTCAAATGGACCAATCAGAGTTGAGACTGAAACCATCTTGCGAGTTTCCGTTGTTGACTACCCGGTCACAAGCCTCTGAGGAAAGCCGAAGAGGTGAATTTTAAGGCAAAGTTTTCGTTCGCCACGAGTCTTTCGGCCGCCTAAACACACGTATTTGGAGTGAAATTTATTGGGCTTTATGGAACTTTTGTTTTTATTGCGATTCGGGACTTTTCCTGTTGAGGAGAAAACGATTTGTGGAGTGAGGTCTGGCCAGCGATGGATGGAGTCACCGGCCTTCCCATTATTTCAGCAACGGCCTTCCGGATGACTTCACTAAACGGCGTCAGAATGGCTCGAAACTCGCCAAAAGAGACAAGTTGGTCACACATTTGAGGTAGGAAAACTTTATTTCAAATGAGATAGTTATTTACACAATTTTTTTACGATCGGTGATTTTCCCATACAATTCTCTATATACACAAACTGTCGCATACACCACGTATTTTCAGCTTGGGGCGCCTGTTCGTGAAATGGCTTAAGATCGACGCAAACTGAAACACACTTGAACACCGAAGGAAGTACCTTTCTTTAGTAGAATGCTATAAGATTGGAATAAGATAGTGTTTGGATTAAAACGGCCTGAACTTTTGTGATTTTTTCGAGTACTGTAAAAAGTAAAAACACTACAGGCTAATCATCCATACAATATCCAAACAAAATTGGCAAAAATTCAGTGACGCTTTTCAGTACTCTTTCTCTGTAAGAGTTGTTAAAGACTGGAATAATTTGGCGAACCACCTATTAGCCGGACGTGACAGATTCAAACAAGATTTGAAAACGTGGATAAATGTGTATTGATTCAGTTTTTTTATATGCAATTTTACAGATCCTACGTAAATGTTGTTTAGGTAAACACTTTTTAGGTTTAGATTTAGTAACTTAAAGGGGACCCTTCATAGGGCTTACCTTTCAAATACAGTATTTGAATAAAGTAATTATTAATGGGAGTCATATCATATCTGAAGCACGAGTGGTCGTGAGAAGGACTGTTTAGGTGACATTGACTGACGTTTCGACAACCTGACCGGAAGTCGTCACCAGAGTGAAGTGATTAATTATTTGTGTAACGTCATTAGATAGTACAAATACCTTGGTCGATGATGTGATAAGTCAACGAAGTCGTGACATTATTGGTCGACTGTCAGTTGAGCAAAGCTGTCATTGGCTGTAAAGACTGTAAACAGTGATTGGTGTGTCTGCATCTGTCTACGTCTTACATGTCTGTACATGTGTTGTTAGTAAGTCGGTCAATGTGTTGACGTCCTTGATAAGTCGTTTGTAGGGTGCTGGAAGTTGTAGGCATCAGATTACAGGTCACTGTTCTAATTTAGTGAACCAGCTTCCAGTACGATCCGTTGGTAATAATTAATACGGTATGTAACGCATTCAGCAGAGCCCCAGTCGATTTTGGAGTCTGTCTGTACATGCTGTGCAGAAATGTTATTTTTGATGTTACTGTTTGTCGTCCCTCGTTTTGTTCAGCCAGTGTTGCGTTTAGACATCTGCCGGTCTCATCGATATGAGTTGCCTGGCAGTCGCAGCATTTGATCTTGTAAACTGCTTCTTGTCTGTCCTAACGTTCGTCAGTAGTTTTCTTCACTTTGATGGGTCTCCTCATAATTAGCATGGTACTTTGTTACTGGCGCTCGCTTAAAAGGGGAGTTTCTGCACCGGCTATAGGTAGTTGTGTCATGCGTGTAAGCCATGATGATGGGGCCGCACCAGGTCGCAACAGCTGGCTATGGCTGCCGTATGGCCATGGGCATGCGGCTGAAGTACTAGCCAGACCTTTTGGATGGTGTTTGTCTGGTGCGCTTGTTTTCTCCCGGATTAATGTTCTTATCAGCTATTAAAACTTTCGAAAGTTCCTAAACTTTTGCGTTGTATTTTGTGTGCCACAAATCCCGCTTATCCTTAAAATGAAGTCGTTTCAATAAGGGCCGAGCCCTTCGAAACCTGCTAAGCGGTCGTGCTGCCATGAGTTCTAGTAACAGGTAACCTGGGTTTAACTTAATCACTGGGCTTCGAAGCAATTCGGCCCTTAGCAGCGAAAATCCGTTGGGAGGCCAGTTAAAATGACGACGTCATGAGTGAAACGTTTGTTTTTATATGTCATAAGAAACTGCTTCACGTACGGTATCCATTTTAGCCACATACACCTATCCTTCTTCTTGAAAGCAATGTAGTGAAATCAGCTAATTTAAGGATAAAATGTAATTTTTCTACGTTATTTTGGAGCCTGTTTTTATGAAAAAAGAGTATCAACAATCAAATAATTCAGTGAGACCTTGTGTGTACGCAGTAATACCACGAAACGCTTACCTCTGAACACTTCAAGTCAACAAGATTGAATACGCTATGTAAACCAAGTGCGAGCCAAACAAAGGATATCGCAGGCTTCATTGTCTCGGCTTTGAGAAACTCTACAAAATAAACGCTGCTGTCAAGAAATGATTTATAATATGACTCGTAATCTCACTCTTAATGAAATTTTATTATTTTTTTCTTTGGCTGAAAGTAATAGCTGCAAAACACAGGTCATGTTGTAGTAGTTGACAGTCATGCATTAGCGATGAAAGCCATCGGACGTTTTAATTCGTCGGGTTCATTTTTAACAGTTGAAAAGCCAGAATGGAGGGCAGAAAACTTTCATTTTATAGAAAACTATAAGATTCAATCGCCTGTTTTTTCTTTTGAAAACTTCTTTGCATGATCCAATATGATCTATATGATTAATGATACATATGGTTGGATATAAATAACTGTCATCCTAGCTCCTCCTTGTTTTGGCAACTTTTCACTTGTCTTTCTTAGTAAAATGAAGTCGAAAACGCAGTTATATCAGCTTATTACACATTAAACAGAGCTACCCGAGTTGAGAGCAAAATTTCCGAGAGAGAATTTAGTTAATTTGTGAACTGATTGTAATCCACAGTGCTTGCCAGAGGAAGTTAAGCTTTGAAAAATATTCACCATCTGATAGAATATACATGAAAAAATTCTTTAAGTTGGCGCCCTCATTGATATTCGCATCGTTCGAGCTGTTGTGCCCTCCCTGAAGTTAAACATTTCCAGCATTTTGTCTATGGAATCCATTGCTTTGCATACAGCTTGCAAATCCTTCTACAGTAGGAAGGCAACGATTCTACAGTAGAAAGGCAAAAACTGAATTCAGCCTGATAATTTGATGGATAAGGCTTATTAATTTAACTTAATACCGAACGTTTTTACTTCACCCTCTGGGATACGTAGAGGTAGAGAACTAAGTTAAATTACTTAGGTTAAATCATATTGAGGTGGAAACTTTGAAAAATGAATCCGGCGCACCGCAATATTAACCCTGTGAACATTGATTAAAAATTCGAAAACTTTCTTTAACCTCTTTTCGAAATTAAAAATTCAGAAAAAAGTACCCAGCAATCGCTCAGCCAAAAAGTCTTTAGATTTATCACATGCCTTAGGATTTTTCTGTTGGCAAAAGCGTTTGTGTAACTTGATCGCAAACGTTAGGCGGCTTCAGAAGTGTAACTTGTGCAAGTATCTCATTTTTGAAAAACTTAAACAAACGAATGAGACCTTGAAAACTATTTTTTGTAAAGAAATTAGAAAGTATAGTCGAGTGATTTAATTTTTTGAGATCATTTTCTCCGTGAGTCTTTTTCGAACCTTTTGGAAAGATCTTAAATAAACGTCTATTTTTCGGTTTCATGAAAGAAATAAGCAAAAAGTAAAGTCTGGGTCCATGACATTGTTTTAACAATGTTTTAAAAAACGTTTTAGTGAAGAATAAAAATCAAAGCTTACCCCTGAAAATTGCAACGGTACAATTTTGAAATGGTTGAGTAAACCAAGTGCAGGCTACAAGAAAGATATTGGTCGGTTTATTGTCACCTTCGACAAAAATGAATGCTGTTGGAAAGAAAGAATCTTGCAAAGGTGTCTTTTTCCCAGCAGGTAAAAATAACACATAACCAAGGGTGCGTTCGATTGACCGTATTCCGAGATAGGAATACATGGAATATAAGTTTAAAATCCTTCGTTTTTCTGGAGATTCACATTAAAATTATCAAACATCTGCTAAAACGCTATTTTAAACATATTTTATTATCCTTGCTGCTTCGAAACGCGCCAAACATACCGTTTTCATCATCACTCCACGTATTCTTATTCCGGAATAGGGTCAATCGAACGCGCCCCAAGCCACTGATAAATCAAGACCTCCTGTTTATTTAAAGATGTCACTGTCTTCACATTCTTAATTGACCGACATGAACAATATTTAACACAAATGAAATGAATGCATATTGAAGTGCGAGTTATATACGAATGAGAGAAGCGATTCTCGTTCTGTTCGCCAATTATCACGCTTAGTGATTCAGGGGTGGATCCAGCATTTTTCGTGACTAGTTTCCACCAAAATAATTTTTTCCATGACACTTGAAACATTTAGTACAACAATTTGCTTTCAATACCTAAAACTTAGCAATTCTTGACTTTTTGGCATTACTAAAAACGATTTTATAAAAAATAATACTTAACACGATCTGTTACCTGTACATAACAAGCAGAAAGCTTAGGTAAGTAAATATTGGTGAGGTATTAGCCATGTTTCCAGACTCCACCACGAGGAGGTTCTCAACGTACAAGCCCAAGGAAAAATAAAATGTTTTGTTCCATGTTTAGTTTTCAGTTCAAAACAAAGAAAAGTTCATTAAATGGCAAAGTGGAATTTGTTAATCATCCCTTGAATCACTGCATAAAATGTTGGCCATTCTCATTCGTCTTGGATGGAGAGACGCAAATAAGTTAATGATTTCATCCAAATCCAAAGGAATGTCCCTATGAGCATGCATAAGCGCCAAACCATTCAATCTCTCTTCTCCCATTGTGGCCCTTAGATAATTCTTAAGATAACGAAGGCAAGATATTGATCTCTCACAGGAACAGGATGTAACAGGAATCGTTG
>NC_090869.1:3361209-3368709 GCF_036669935.1 Montipora foliosa | reverse complement strand
CCTTACATTCACTAAGGATGTTTTATTATGTGTGTACACCCTCAAAGCAATAGGCTATAAATACAGTTGTACTGACAGCTTCATCTATTTTGCATAATTTAAAACAATTTCCATGGTAAAAGCCTAATAAATCCAGGTGCTGGCATATATTCCTCCTGAAAGATCCAAAACACAAACCAGTTTGTCTTTTTATTTTTGGGGTAGACCCTTTAAACTGGAAAAGTTTCGTGGAAATTGGTGCGATGGCATGTAGCAGCCCTGCCTGCTCTCGTGGACTCGCTCTTATAAAATGGGTTTGATTGAAGTTAACTCAGTATACTAAAACTTGTTTTCGGAACGACAACCACAGCTGCAACCACCCTTAATAACCTATGATAAATAAATGAAGGGGGTAGTTTCTAAAGAAACTGTGGTGCGCGCTGCGTCGGTGGGGATGTAGTATACAAAAATTTGATTTATCAATGGAGTTGATAATGTAAATTGGCCACCGTACAGAGATTCTAAATCTTAAATCTTTTAGAATCTCTGTACGGTGGCCGGCCAATTACATTATCAACTCCGTTGATAAACCAAATTTTTGTATGATAAATAAATAAATAAATATGATGATGAAAAAAAGGTGTTTAAGAATTTAAAAAGAACCAAACACCCATGCTTATATGTCGTGTTTTTCGTGCAAGTACGCATCTCTACGTACCATGCAATATACGGAAGACAAATGACTGATAATGTCAAATATATATGGCTTATAATTAAACGACCTCACAAATTGATCAGAAGGGACCGAGCAACGCCAGTAAGACAGGGATCTCCCACATATGGTTTAGGGACCGACATTTCCCTCCCTGTCTAAAAGTTATCTCCGGTATAGGCGATCGGCGGGTTGAAATCAGCTCGGGGTGCGTCGTCATGGTACGACATTCTGATAACGCGTCTAGAGGTACCGCTACCGGCTCCGATTTTTATCCTGCATTTGGTCAGCGCATGCACAAATTTCATAGACCACTAACGCTTACTTTCGTAAGATTCCTGACTTGCGCGCGCGAGGAGGAGAGTACCTTATTTAATGCGCATATGCTCGGATTTGATTTGCTTGTCGTAAGGAATTGATTTAAAGTAATTGAAAAGAGTTCTAAGAGCCAATAAATTTGATAATTCCAGTTTCGTGGAAAGACCTTTGATTAGGCCCAAGAGGAGCGGAGATGCGTATTCAAAGTGGTATGGTAAGATGAGCGGATATTTATCTAGCCGCTTTGCGGCCAGGCAAAATATCACTACTATTGCACTGCTTCGCAGAGGTCAAATGCGAATTTCCATGGTAACGGAGAAACAGCTTAAGGCTAGAACCATTAACAAAGGATTTTATTTGCTATATGTTATTTTGCCAGGCGTATCGAATCGAAAACAAAAAAAAGAAATAAAAATATGGCAAGGACTAATATATTTAAAAACTATACAATATGGTAAAGACTAATTGATAAATAATTAGCGAAGTATTATTAAAATCTCTGTTAAGTATATGCATGTCTAAAAAGAAAGGTCAAGATGAACTTTAAAACTATTTACACATGTGATTGAGCGAAGCTCACTGAGCAGAGAGTTCCACAATGACAGCGCTGCGACGGCGAATGCCCGATCTCCTAGCGTGGCCTTAGATTTCACTGATGGCATAGCTAGGAGTAAAGTATTAGCATCCCTGAGATCATAGCATGATGTCTTGACACTTATTAAGGACTGCAAATACTGAGGCGCGAGGCCGTGTAACGCTTTAAACGTGAGGAAAAGTACCTTGAAGTTGATGCATGCCCTGATAGGCAACCAATACAAATCGCGCATTATTGGTGTAATATGACAAAACCTAGTTGCATTACATTTTTATTTTATTTATTTATTTATTTATTTATCACTTACACTACATACAGTACTAATACTTTACTTACATGCATACACTACTTACAATACATAAACTACAATGCAGTCACACTGATTAGCTTATTTACAATGCAATTTTCTTTTGTAGAAAAATTACACGTATACATACAAGTTACAAAACTGTTACATTTCTTTTAAATACTCTTTGTTTTTTTGTTTTATAAAATTACTACTTTTTTGAAAAAAAAAGATATATAAGTGGTAGAGCTAAATAATAGATATGAAATTAAACGTAAATTAACCTAAACATCAACAACATATAAAATTACGGTAAAAAAGCCCACGTGCGATAAAATTTCGGAAGTTCTTTTTTTGCAGTCGCGATCTCTTTTAGGATTTCAAGTTTTCCTGTGATGAACAGTAGGAAATTTTGGAAATCTAAGAGTGCGTTCGATTGACCGTATTCCGGAATAAGAATACATGGAATATAAGTTAGAAATCCTTCGTTTTTACGGAGATTCACATTAAAATTGTCAAACATCCGCTAAAATGCTATTTAAACATTTTTTTATTATCCTTGCTGCTTCGAAACGCGCTAAAAATACCGTTTTAATCATCACTCCACGTATTCTTATTCCGGAATAGGGTGAATCGAACGCGCCCTAAGACACCTCCGCGAAGGTTTCTGCAGAAAATGCGATATTTGGCTATCAGTAGACTATAATTTAGGACTTGTCCTATCATGCCAGCCATATAGTATGTGACTTGTGGATAACGTTATTGTTTTATTTGTTTTTTTGGTACCACCAGTCTTGAAACAGGATCCAAAAATCGACTGTTCGTGTGCAGTTTATTAGCAGGTGATGCAGTGTTTGTTCTTTCGTATTGCATAAGTTGCATAAGGGGCTTTCCGAAATGCGGTCGCTTTAGAGTGTAGTGCGGGTTGGAAGCACGTTATGAATCACTTTATATTGAAACATTATTATTTTAACTTCATTTGTAACTTTAAATGGCATAAGATAACGTTCTGGATGGTACTTTCTGTAAAACCGTGGCGTAGAATTTTCGTTTCGGCAGTGGGAGGAACGAAGACGGTGTTTAAAAGAGAGGAGTAAATAGAACTGGTTTTTAGACTGTTTACAGTGGTGTCGTGTGTGACGTTTGGAATAGGGTTTCTAAGATTAGCTTTCCATTTTTTTGGGATTGCGTTAACTAGGCCATAGTATGTGGTGAAAGGAACATTCAAATTAAATTTTATGGCAAATTCATGCCACTTCAAAAAATCCTGATTTCGGTTTAATATGTACCTTATCTTGCTAATGCCAGCGTCATACCAAGTTTGGCAAAAAACAGGCCTTTTTCCTACAAGAATTTTCCTATTATTCCACACTATTTCGTTTTTAGGATTTGATTTGGAATCACTGCCCGTTGCGATTTTGAACTCGCACCAATAAACTAACACCTTTTTATAAAATATGGGAAGTTTATCATCAAGGTCTAGTGTACTTGTTGCGAAGTTGCATTTTGTTAGGAAGGCAAGACAACCATTTTTGTCAAAGAACTGGTTAGGAATAATTTTCCAGGAAGCTTGTGACTCGTCTTGAATTCTGTCGATCCAAGCTATTTTGAGCGCTTTTTCCATGATCTTAAAATCGCACATTTTCAAACCGCCATCTTTTTTCTTTCCAATTATGGTGTTTCTTTTGATTTTAGGGGGTTTCCCTGCCCAGATAAAGTGGAAAATTAGCTTATTTATTTCTTGAATATAGTGAACTGAAACAGGGAGCACGGAGGCTGGGTAAATTAATTTAGATATCCCAAGTGTTTTAACGATGTTTATCTTTCCATGAAGAGTTAGATTTCTCCGTTGCCAAGTGTTCAGCGTTTTTTGGAGGTTAAGTATTTTTTTTACCGAAGTTCAGTCTGTTAGCACTTTCTTGGTTGTAAGAAAAAAAGACACCAAGAGCACTGACAGGTTCTTTTGGCCACTTAAAACCAAAAGGTTCATCTGTTCTGTCTTTCCATTCGCCTAACCACATTGCTTCGGTTTTAGTTGTGTTTATTTCTAGGCCAGAGTGCTCTTTGAAATCGTTTAACACCTTCAATAGACTCGTAACGGAGTCGAGGTCACGGACAAATACTGTTGTGTCGTCGGCATATTGACTTATTTTAAGCTCTTGCTTGTTGACTTGGATACCTTTGATAGTGGGATCATTTTTTATAGATCTAGAGAGGAGTTCTTACCCTGCGAGCAGAGTCTCTTTCGATCTTCCTAGATAAGTCGGGAAGAGGAAAGAAGACTCTGCGAGCCGCCTCGACTTTCTTTGATTTGCCGCTCATCCAAAGAAATGGATGAGTCAGTCCAGTTTCGACTTGTCAAACCTGTTTTTTCTAATTTGTGCGCATGATCAACCGCCACGCGTCATCAATATTTTTTAAATCTACAACAGCGTGACAATTTTTAACTGTCTAAATTCCCATGAGTATTTCCTCCGTATGTCGGTTACAGAAACTAGTTTGCCAGAATTGAGAAATCTATTAATTTTTCCAGTAAAAGTTGAAATGGCAATTTAAAAACTTCAACGATCTTGAGTTTCGAAGGAAATGATTCCTTGGTTAGAGTTGTTCGAAAATATCCCTACTGTTTGTTTTGGTTTTGTGGTTTGCGGTTACCAGTCACGCGTGACTGACTCCCGACTACGTTTGAATTTTTAACGCATGCTCAACACGAAATGTCGAGGCGGCTTGCAGAGTCTTCTTTCCTCTTCCCGACTTATCTAGGAAGATCGAAAGAGACTCTGCTCGCAGGGTAAGGAGTTCTATACCGAGAACGAAGAGGACGCCAGACAACGGGCAACCTTGTCTGACTCCCCGCTGTAGGGAGAAAAAAGTTCAGGCATGACCGTTATTGAGAACACAGCTAGTAACATTATTATAGAAAATTTTTATCCAATTTTGAATGTCGTGGCCGAAGTTGAAGAACTGAAGTGTTTGTAACAGATAGTTCCATTCAATGGAATCAAACGCCTTTTTGAAGTCCAAGAAAATGGCAATACCTTTTTGATTTGGCTTATCTGTGTAATGTATTAAGTCGTTGATTAGCCTTACGTTTTCACCAATGTAGCGGCCTTTAACATAACCCGTTTGATCAGGGTTTATTAGTTGCATTACATACCAGCCTAGCAGAAGCAATCAGAACTCTCTGAATTTTCGCAAGCTGGTTGTTTGGCAGCCCATACAATAGGCTATTTCAATAATCGATGCGGGACGTTTAACTTATGAAAGCATAGACTAACGTCCCCGTAGTTTCTTGAGATAAATACTTGCGTATGCGTTGAATATTACACAGGTGGCAAAATGCAACAGAACAAAGCAAGGTGAATATCGGTTAATAAAAACCGAGATGAAGTTGAGGTTTTTATTCACCAACATTCATAGAGTCTAAGGGAATATCAGAAACAATAATTTAAATTTGCCTGACGATAGAAGCAACTCAGTTTCTTAGTAAATGATGCCATAATGCAAATCGCCGATTACATAGTTGATTATTTGAAAAATACACATTTTCTTTAAAACAATTAATTTATTCGTCTGTCACCTCAAAAAAACCGCTTAGGTGATTATCACATAATAATAATCATCTCAATGACAACCAATCAGCGCAGAGAACTTTCAGTAAATATACTAATAAGCATATAATTCCTATAGCACAAGACAATAATGAAATAATAATATTATTATAATATTATTAATAATTCCATGAGTGCATGTTGATATGAGATCAACCACTCAATTATATCCATTAATTATTGTTTTATTAAATTTTCATTTGATTCTTAACACTTGGACAAATTTAAAGCCAATCAGTTTCCAGCGTGGTAACACTTGACGCAATCAGTTTCCATATTATGTCATACTGTATAAGAGCTGTTAACTGAGAGTGAGTGAACCAATCAGAAAGCTAAAAACACAGTATCCGTGGTTCAAAATTTCATAATGTAAGGTATTATCTTTCCCCTTGTGCTTACACTGTCATTATTCACTTTCTGTGTAATGGTTTTATCATTGTTTTTGTTTGTAGGAAATGGTAGCCATACCTGATTTATGAAGAAACTGAAGTTGTGCAGTAGTACAGCAACCTACTGTTACTCTCTGCAGATTAGCTTTCTTGGTTCACGGAAAACCCTTTTCATTATTGTAAATACATTGTGGCATGGAAGATATTTTCAAACAGGTCTGGAGAATGTTCACCACCAAAATTTCCCATTTTGTCAGGATCATATAAGTTCTTTCCTCCTTTTGTTTAGTGGTTGACTAGTGACTTGTGAAATTGTATGGTGCACAAGAGAGCTAAATGCAGTGTCTCCTTTAGTTGTAAAACATATATTAAAGGAACACAAATAATATTGTCATTGTTGCTGAGTAATGTTAGGATTAAGTAGTGCCAGTGGTATTACAAGTGTCTCTTTTGAGTGGATTCCCCAATTTTCTGCTAACTTGACCCAAACAGATATATATAGGTGGAGAACAATTTCGGGAAATGAAAGGAAAAAATACTAAACATACATCAGTTGATTATTACAATACACTATTTGTTTTGTTCAATATTATTTGCACTAGAAAGAAAATTAACGACCATAAGAATTTAGTCTGTGATAAGGAAAAGTTTGTTCTGACTAAAACCTATATTGGAAATTTAGGCATTTGGGGTGCTTTTTCACAGGGTTACATGTGCATGGTATTAATTTTTATGTCAGTCCAATATTTTTCTTGAAAACTGTGTTGTCTCTATAACTTTGTCCTTTTTTGTGAAGCATGACATTTTCTTCTCTCAATTCAACATTAGATTTGTGTTGCTGATCTTGTTTTTCCTGCAAAAGTGTGTTATGTTGAATAAAAATTATTTTTGTTATATAACTGTTTTTGCCCCCAGCAGCACATGCTCTCATTGGTTACTTCAAGGTCACATGACATCTAACAATAACACTTTTGCCGTTCAAAAGTCTCTGAGCGGGCAACAGTGCAAAATCTATGACGTCAGAGGGTAACAGTGCACTGTTGCCCGCAAATGTTGACCGACGACCACCGTTGCTGTTCCCATTGCACGTTTTCCTATTTGTGCTATATAACAAATCACTTAATGACTGGTCTCTCAGGAAACAGTTCATTTTGTTTCCCTCGTCTACGCCTCAGGGGAACATTGGAAATTTTTAGGGAAACAAAATGAACTGTTTCCCTCGGGACCAGTCATTAAGTGTTTACTGTTGGAATAATAGGAAAATTATTGACCTTGGGTGTTCGGTGACACAGTTACATTGTAAAGCATAACCATTATGAAAATGATATCTGTTTTACCTTATTATAGTGAGCTAACTTTTTGGTGTGGTTTTACTCACAGGTCTTGTAATGGGCCAAAAGCAATTTGAGAAATTCATGGGGTTGTGCATTGCGTTCAATGCAGTTTGTTCTGTGCATGTAAATAATAATATGAAATGAAACATGTTTAGTGTGTTACTCATTACAGCCAACAGCCTGTGGCGCTCAATATAATGCTAAGCAGTGTACTGCTGTCAGTGGTGTGTGTGTCTTGGTGAAGGGGGGGGTTAGTACTGCAAAGGCATTGGCATG
>NC_090869.1:3343709-3346209 GCF_036669935.1 Montipora foliosa | reverse complement strand
GCTGCATGTATGTCTAAATTACTTGTAATTGTAATGACCTTAAACTAAAATTTTGTACAAAGTCAGGTTGTTACAATGTTCCCATGTCAACCACGTAACTTTAAAAGATTGAAGTAACACAAGTAAGAATTAAAGCATAAATAAATAACAGCACCAGTTTTCGTTTTTCGTCGAGCGCAAAAATTTTTAGAACGATATACACGGCTCAAAAGAACACGTGATTTTCTTTTGGCAGGTAAGTAGATCGTCTATTAACTCAGCCTTATTGGGAGATTCTGAGAATGGTACTATAGTTATTATTTTTTGTCTGAAAAGGATAAAGTCAACAAAGGACATTTTTTTAAGCGACCGGTCAAAAGCGTTGAGTCATTTAGAATCATTTTTCTTTTACACCTATCAATTGAGGAACCCACCGGAATCGCGAAATGATGGAAGTCTCTGCTTGGTACAAAACTGTTTGCGTGATTGTACTTATCTGACGCCAGGAGTTCACACAAATGTCGACCAGAGTTACTGTCTGCCGGTAAGGTGGCAAAATTGAAGGAGAAACATGACATCTTCTCGAGACATTTGAAGGCACAGTCCATGTAATCCGTAGCATAATATGAAGCCAGCACTTGGGAAATATTCAGCATTTGATGAAAAAAGTTCTGGAAGTTTGCGTACTTTATATGTTGATATTCGCCACGTTGGAGCTGTTGTGCCTAAAACAAGAAACATCTTACATTATCGATGATATGTGTCGTAAAATGCAAATCAACAGTGTTAATTTCTCATAGATGGAATATACCCTGTTAGAAGCTCGTTACAAAGCTTCTCGTTTGCAGTGAAATTCAGTTACTGATCAGCTAGCAATTTATGAAATGAAGATATCATTCCCTAAAATTTTCGGACACTTTAATTTTCAGCTAAGATATCCGAACAGATCAAATTCTTCTAGGTGATAAAAAAATCTCTTCAGTCTTTATTCATTACAAGGAGCCTAGAAACGTCTCTCAAAGGCTTTTGCCTTAATTTGCTCGTAACGTTAGCTTCTAGGAGCTTCCAACCGAACCTTTTGCTTATCCAAAACTGGCAGGTGATCTTTTTAAGTGCCAAAAATTGCAAAAATACCCCTTTCAAAGACGTAAGGGACTACCTTTCCCTGGTTGCGAATCTTTTAGGTGATGTTTTAGTAAAGAAATCTGTAGCTGTCTGGCAACGTAGAACCGAAATTCTTAGAATAGTTTGACCCTCCCGAACAGATATTTCATCGAAGATTATCGCTGGGTGCCTCTGAAGGTACTTTAAATCTACGATCACAAGCCAACAGGCAAGAACTAAGTGGTCCGATGCCTTAGTATCCTTGCCTCAGCAGCCGAAGCAACCGAGAGTAATTTGTTACGTGTAACGTTAAACTGTTTGTTGATGATACTAAGATCTCTCTTGTCAATTGAATCATGTCAATGACACACTAGCGCTACAGTCGGACTTGAATTCTCTGGAAAACTGGACAAAAGTACACATTCTCACAAAATGGCAAACACAGAGTTAAAGTCTTTCAACTCATAAAGAGACTATAACGTTCATGTGTCGAGATACATCCTGGTCGGATCGTGTGGCCGATAACAGTAAACAACTGAAGCGAACAAAGTTTTGGGCCTACTTAAGCGTGCACTTAAGAGAACAAGGCCCGGGAACAAGGATATCTTCTACTTGCTTTATAAGTCACCGGTAAGACCTATATTAGAATACATACGTTCTGTATGGTCTCCATACTTAGTTAAAGACAAATTAGCGATAGAAAAAGTGCAACGAAGAGCATCAAGGATTGCTTGCTCTTGGTCAGAAGCCACGTGAAATGGCTTAAGATCGACGCAAACTGAAATACACTTGAACACCGAAGGAAGTACCTTTCTTTAGCATAATGCTATAAGATTGGAATAAGATAGTGTTTGGATTAAAACGGCCTGAACTTTAATTTTTGATTTTTTCGAGTACTGTAAAAAGTAAAAACACTACAGGCTAATCATCCATTCAATATCCAAACAAAATTGGCAAAAAATCAGTCACGCTTTTCAATACTTTTTCTTTGTAAGAATTGTTCAAGACTGGAATAATTTGGCGAGCCACCTATTAGCCGGACGTGACAGATTCAAACAAGATTTGAAAACGTGAATAAATGTGTATTGATTCAGTTTTTTTACATGCAATTTTACAGATCCTACGTAAATGTTGTTTAGGTAAACACTTTTTAGGTTTAGACTTAGTAACTTAAAGGGGACCCTTCATAGGGCTTACCTTTCAAATACAGTATTTGAATAAAGTATATTATTAATGGAAGTCATATCATATCTGAAGTACGATCGTCCGGGTAACTGTAGTCCTGAGAAGGACTGTTTAGATGACATTGATTGATGTTTCGACAACCTGACCGGAAGTCGTGACCAGAGTGAAGTGATTAATTATTTGTATTTGTGTAACGTCATTAGATAGTACAAATACCCTGGTCGATGATGTG
>NC_090869.1:3331209-3338709 GCF_036669935.1 Montipora foliosa | reverse complement strand
GATTTAATTTTTTGACATCATTTTCGCCGTGACTCTTTTTCAAACCTTATAGAAAGATTTTAGGTAAACGTGTTTTTTCAGTTCAATGAAAGAAACGGTGAGTTAAAACGTTTTATAGAAGAATAAAAATCAAAGCTTACCCCTGAAAATTGCAACGTTACAATTTTGAAATGGATGAGTAAACCAAGTGCAGGCTACAGGAAGGATACTGGGCAGTGTATTGTCACCTTCGACAAAAGTGAATGCTGTTGGAAAGAAATCTTGCAAAGGTGTCTCTTTGCCTAGCAGGTGAAAATAACACACAACCAAGCCATAAATTAAGACCTCCTGTTTATTTAAAGATGTCACTGCCTTCACATTCTTAATTAACCGAAATAAACAATAATTAACATGAATGAAATGAATGTATATTGAAGTGCGCGTTGTATACAAATGAGAAAACGTTCCTCGCACTTAACTGGAGAATTTGGCAGCTAAGAAATTCAGGTGACTCCATCGCGATTCGAATCCATGACCTCTGCAGTGCCAGTGCAGTACTTTACCAACTAAGCTATGAAGCGACACAGTTGAAAGCAGAAGTTGAACCAGGGACTACCAGGGACAAATTCAACCAATGGCCAGGATCCATGTCCTGAACCGGGGATCTCCGGATCTCAAGACATGCGCCCTAACCACTGGGTTACACTGCCCCTCACAGTTGAGAGCAGATCATTTGTTAGGCTCATTTAGCTCCGTGAAGGACCCAAATGTGAGGCTTCATAGCTCAGTTGGCAGTGCATTGTACCGGCATCGCACTTTGAAATTTTCTATGCATGATCCAATATGTTCTGTATGATTAATAATGTATATGGTTGGATATAAATAACTGTCATGCTAGCTCCTAATTGTTTTTTGGCAACTTTTCACTTGTCTTTCGATTATTAGTAAAGTGAAGTCGAAAACGCAGTTGTATTAGATTATTAGACATTAAACAGAACTACCCGAGTTGAGAGGAAAATTTCCGAGAGAGAATTTAGTTGAACTGATTGTCATCCACACTGCTTGCCAGAGGCAGTTAAGACTTGAAAAATATTCACCATCTGATAGAATATACATGAAAAAATTCTTTAAGTTGGCGACCTCATTGTTTTTCGCATTGTTCGAGCTGTTGTGCCCTGCCTGAGATTAAACATTTCCAGCATTTTGTCTATGGCATCTGTTGCTCGGCATATAGTTTGCAAATCCTTCTACAGTTGGAAGGCAACAATTCTACAGTAGGAAGGCAAAAACTGAAGACAGCCTGATAACTTGATTGATAAGGCTCATTAACTTAATATCGAAACGTTTTTTCCTTTATCCTCTTGGATACGTAAAGGCAGAGAACTCGGTTAAATTACTTAGGTTAAATCAAATTGAGGTTGAAACTTTGAAAAATGAATCCGGCAAACCGCAATATTAACCGTCCCCCTGTGAAAATTGATTCAAAATTCGAAAACATTCTTTAACCTCTTTTCGAAATTAAAAATTTAGAAAAACGTACCTAGAAATTGCAATGGCTCAGCCAAAACGTATTTAGATTTATCATATACCTTAGGATTTTTCTGTTGGCGAAAGCGTTTGTCTAACTGCATCGCAAACGCTAGGCTTCAGAGATGTAACTTGTACAAGTATCTCATTTTTGAAAAACTTAAACAAGGAATAAGACCTTGAAAACAATTTTTTGTAACGAAATTGCAAAGCTTAGTCGAGTGATTTAATTTTTTGGCATCATTTTCGCCGTGACTCTTTTTCGAACCTTATGAAAAGATTTTAGTTAAACTTGTTTTTTCAGTTTCATGAAAGAAACGTTCAGTTAAAACGTTTTATAGAAGAATAAAAATCAAAGCTTACCCCTGAAAATTGCAACGTTACAATTTTGAAATGGTTGAGTAAACCAAGTGCAGGCTACAGGAAGGATAGTGGGCAGTGTATTGTCACCTTCGACAAAAGTGAATGCTGCTGGAAAGAAATCTTGCAAAGGTGTCTTTTTGCCCAGCAGGTGAAAATAACACACAACTAAGCCATAAATTAAGACCTCCTGTTTATTTAAAGATGTCACTGCCTTCACATTCTTAATTAACCGAAATAAACGATAATTAACATGAATGAAATTAATGTATATTGAAGTGCGGGTTATATACGTATGAGAGAACGTTCCCCGCACTTAACTGGACAATTTGAGCAATTGTTTCTTATAGGCGTCTGAGAAATCTTGCAAAAGTTTCTTTTTGCCCAGCAGGTGAAAATAACACACAAACAGGCCATAATTAATACCTCTGTTTATTTAAAGATGTCACTGTGTTCACATTCTTAATTGACCAACATGAACAATATTTAACATGAATGAAATGAATGCATATTGAAGTGCGAGTTATATACGAATGAGAGAAGCGATCCTTGTTCTGTTCGTCAATTATCACGCCTAGTGATCTAGCTTCTTTAACTTTAGTGATTAATTTAGCATCGATCTCAATGTTCATCTGATCGTCAGAGAATGAATGTAAACGTTGGTTTGGCCCAATAACCATAAATTCGGTCTTCGCAACATTCAAACCTAAGCCATAGATTAAGACTTCTTAACTCTGAATCTAAACCATTCTCAAGATAAGTCAATCTGCTGGCAGCAAAGCTTATGTTAGTATCATGAGCATAATCTTTGGGGAGGTCAACTTAAAACAATTTGGCAAATCGTTAATATAATGAGCCTATCAATGTCAAGCCCCATGGAGGGGGGGTTTGGCTAGCCACGGAAGTTTGATCGTGACGTCTGTCCCCAGGGTAGGGATTTTGATCGTATATGACGTCCCCAGGCTATCGATTTTGATCGTACAAAGGACATTTTACTACCTTCACTTGACATTTTGTCCCAGGGGTGGGGAATTTGAATTTTTTAAAATGAAAATGTGAAAATCCCCACGCCATGCCCGACCCCCCCTCCCTGGGGCTTAAAATTGATTGGTGCATAAACTTGGAATAAAAGTGGTCTAAGGTTGCTACCTTGTGGGATGACACAAGAAACTGGTGTAGCATTAGACAACTGGCCAGCAAGCCGAACATCCTAGTCTTCGGCGGAAAAGATAAGACTCAAACCACTTCATGATTGTGTCAACACCATATATACGGAGTTTCCGTAAGAGAATATTACCGTTGACAAGGCCATTGTCAATTACGAAGCTTAAGCAACGACAACGGCGACGGCAACGAGAACGTCATCTCAAAATATAAATTTGCATTATTTTAATCGCTTCGTGACTATTTCAACGTTTTTAATATGACGAGGGTGTGGTAATTCCTCAAAGATGACACCAGTCGGAACGGCACTCCATTTTAGGAGAGAAAATGAAAATTTATCCTCAAGTGCTGACGTTCTTCATAAAACCAAAAACTTGGCTATTTCACGTTGTTGTTTGGCTGACGACGGCAAAGAAATGGACAAAAGTGAAAAACGCACGTGCAGGGCGTGCAAAGCTATTGTTTTTACCCACTAAATATGCAAATTCGTGACGTTCTCGTTGCCGTCGCCGTTATCGTTGCTTAAGCTCCCTAATATTAATCGACCAGCTGTTTGCAGCAAAACAGAACATTCAACAACAACTGTTAAGAATCCCAAATGGCCGGAGGCAAGCCAGTTGGCTATTTACAAGTGCAGGCTTAACTGATTAGAGTGTAAAAACATCAGAGCCCGCCAAACATAGCAAAACCAGCCAAAACACAGCAAACCCCACCAAAAATAGCAAAGCTCGCCAATAGTTACTAACTTACGGCAAACCTGAAAAGGGAAAGGAGAGGAAATAACTAGCGCTATTGAATTAAAAAAAAAAAGAAAAACCGAGGAATCAATCCTCAAATTAAAGAAACATTTAGAACAAAAGACTTGTCTTAAGTCACTCCAGTATAAAGAGCGGGCAAATATAACGCATGTTTCAAAAAGAAATAGGCGCCATAAAACAGTATGCCGAAAAGCAATTCGTGGAGGCCCTGTTGCGCTTCCATGAACGCCGACTCGAGAGTCACGCGACAAAATTAGAAAGGGCGAAATATGCCAAACACCGGAACAAGAGGTTTATTTCGTCCCCTGGTCTCACCGGGTAGCTTGGGTTAAATCTCTCATCTACCGTGTCCTTCATATTTGTGCCCCGGTAAAGTTAACGCCCAGTTACTCAAGATTAGACAATTCCTTGCTTGGAACGGTTTTCCCCGACGTGTAGCCGATGACCTCATTAATCGTACCAAGGCTTCCTGGACCACGCCCAGGAAACAGTTAGCGAGAGTAGGATTATCTGAATTAACATGCCATACATAGGCGAGAAAGGCGAACAATTATTAAACAAAATCCTTGGTTTACAAGCTCCGCAGATGTATACCACCCTCCAAAAATGTTTCATTTCAGATTTTCCCCAGAACAAACAAGATCTCGTTTTATATCAACACAAAGGACAAAACTCCTCTATTAAATAAATCTAATCTTGTTTATCAATTTACTTGCCCTTGCTGTAATTCTAGCTAGTTACATAGGAAAAACTGAGCGCACCTTGTACGAACGCATAATTCGCATAATGGAACTTGCCCGAGACAAGGACAGTGCTATTTGTTACCATCGAGATAATTGTGAAAAATACCAACACTTTTTGTCACTTTCTAATAATTAATAATAATAATAATTTATTTCACTTATAAAGCGCAAATATCAATTGGGTTATTGATATTTGCGCTTTATTATTTCCCTTGTAATAATTTCATCCTTAACACCAAGGAATTCTACTTGAATACAGGCAGGGACAATACCAGCATAATTGATATGGACAACAAGTTGAACTGGAATATTCTTCTATTTAAAGAAGCTTTCTGTATAAAAACTAAGCAGTCTGCAATTAACTCTGGCTTAAAAGCTAGCTGCGAACTTTTATTATTTAAATAAGTCTCCTGTATTTAAATCACGCGCTCTGTAAACCTGATTTGCCTGATGATGATTTTGAAGTAAATCGAAATATAGCAATAACATCCGTCTAACTCTGGTGAATATCGCCATGAAATTGACTTTGTTCGGGTTGTCTTTCGTACTGTACTATTTGAAATTGTCGGTTGGTCCCGGATAAACAGCCTAGAAAAGCAACCTTTCGATAAAGAAGAGATGCTATGTACACATTTGCTAAACAACAATAAAAATGTTGAAAGCTATAACAGTGTAGTCTCTGAACAATCAACCACAAAAACCACAAGTACGAGATCAGTCGTAAGACTGTCAAAAAATGGCAAACGCATAGGGCGAAGAAAAACCGCCAATCAAAAAAGATATAACAAAGAAAGGGACACAAACGAAAAATTTCTTAAAGATCTCTCAGGTCACAGCTTAACTGACAGCCAAGTAAGCGTACTGTCCAAAAGGGCTTCGATATATCCCCACACCCGTGACTAACGAAAACGAAATCAAACGACACTTGTTGGCTGATTTCGAACATTTTGCGAGACCCGGGGTAGTCATTCGATAACATCGATAATCGATAACATTCGATAACAATCGATAAAAATCGAATAATTTTTTCGAAATTCGATAAAAATCGATAAAAGAGTTTGGTGTGAGTAATCGATAATTATCAATTTTTGAGTTAGGGCTATCGATTTTATCGATAAATATCGAATTTATCGAAACTGAATTATCGTACCAATTCTCGAAAAGGAAACACCAATAGATATTAAAGATCTCGCAGAAACACTTATAACAACTTCCCTGTTCGTTAAACAATAAAAATTGCTTCATCTCTTCAACAAACTTTTATTAATACTCAGCGTGTGTTTTATTTGAAATCCGCTATAGATCCCTGGTTGATTATCCCACTGTTCATTTATTTGCTGATGTAACACAATCGCACGCTCGTTGCGAAAACTAACGATAATAATATTTATTGTCATCGCATACATGTGTTTTTACTTGTAATACTACGTGAACATGAACAAAACTGTAACATTATGCTTCATCGACTTTCAAATACTTCGTCTGAACCAACTAAGTTTCAATGTTCTGAACAGTTTCCACAAGAGAAACTCTTGCAGCTGCAAGAATCATTTTAATTAACAGTCTTAATTGTTGTATTATAAATCAGTAAAACAATGTTAATGATGAACTCAGAAACAAAATAATATAAAAAGTAAAGTGACAAGAAAAACTGCTGAAGGAACTGATGATTTGAAAACTCGGAAAACATCTGAATAAGCGAGTATATGATAGACATCAGGGCCCGGTTGTTCGAAAGCCGATTAACTTAATCCAGGATTAGCGTCAACTTTTGTTTCATGTTTTCAACCTTTTGGTGAAAGTTTACCTTGCTTATTTTTGTTTTTCAAGATTGACTTCTTCTAATGTAAAGTTTTGCCGAATATCATCGTTCAACAGCATTTGGGAGAAGAGAAATAAACTCCTTGGTTAATGTTTAATCTGGGATTAGAGTTGATCGGCTTTTGAACAACCGGGCTCAGGAAAATAAACAGAACACGGCGTTTTCCCGTTGGGTCATGGAACAGTAAATAAAGACAAGGCTGTACATATCTTTTGTTGTTGTAGCTCTGGTCACTGAAGCTCCCGTTTAATTTTATTGTTGTAGACGACGTACCGAACTGGCCACGATTTCCATTTGCTTCTAGCTGGCCAGCGCGGGCCTGTTTTACCTTTTCCACAAGCTGAGCCTTTGTCGAACTATTCCTCATACTTATGTCCATTTCCTTCAAAACTTCCTTTAACAGGGTCCACTATCTACCCCTTGAAAAACCAATGGTCGCGGAAACACTGCAAAAAGCCAAAGAGAACATTTCTCAGCTCCACAATAACAAATATATCGATGACATAACAAACGAATAGTAAGAATGGCTTTCACAAACTCCCAATCCACCAAGGCACCCGATTCTCGCGACTCCTGTGGGTGAGAATGCTGGAAATGCACCGTAGTACGCGGGTATCACCACAGGGTACCACACAAACAAAAAATCGTTAATTCGAAAGTGACCAGAGTTACTGGCAAAGACAAACGCGCAGATAAATAGACAGAATGAAGCATTAGTCGTTACAATTGTAAATTTTTTTTTGGCTTCTAACCTAGCAGAGGTAAACCTCTTTTAAATGGCTTCTTTTTCCTGCGGACCTCTCAGGAAAACGCGTTGTTTCGTAATTGGTCAATTTCGATCCAAAGTAATAACTGGGTTTAGTTTATAAGGCGCTTCTCAAACAAATTGTTTATTAGTTTCAACCTTGATTTTTGGAAGATCATGAAGTTATTGTTTCTCTTGTTAGGGACTGTGCAATAATTATCAGGAAGAGGGTGTCCTAAAATGAGCTTCACCAAAGGAAAAATTAGATAGGTCCCCCCCTCCAGCAGCGTCAAGATTAGTCAAGATTAGCTGTGACCCCCCCCCCCCCCTCTCTAACCCGTACCTTTAGATATTGAAAAACTTACCAATATCTTTTATCCGACAACCCTGCTTGTGCAGGAA
>NC_090869.1:3326209-3328709 GCF_036669935.1 Montipora foliosa | reverse complement strand
GTGCCTGTTGGTTCGTCTCGCCAGTGTCTGGATTGGATTTTGCCGTAAGGCCAGCGTACATTCCTCCTGTTCTATTGGAAAACAATTCTTTTGATTCAGTTGATAGATGCTAGTAGCTTCTAAAGTTATATCAAGGTAAGCTTAATGCTGATTCAATTTTAAGAGAATCTTTAAACAATCAGTGCTGATCACCTACATATGAGGAATTGCCGTGAAAGTAGATTCTGTTTCATGATCAGCCCTTCGAGGCGTGTGAAAGAAATCTCCCCCTAGATATCGCAGAATTCATTCTTTCTAGTTTAATAGAAATCCAATGCTCATATTTAACTACTGCTTCGAAGTAGAAGAGTTTTTTTTTGAAAGCCTATTGTGCTGGCACGATCTTTGCTGACGCTGCTCAAATACATTTTGAAATATGCTAATCAAACTTGCTTCGTAGCATAGTGAGAAAGATAAAATTGTTATAACAATTTAACTATAATTTAACGTTTTTTTCTTTTCATTTCTATATTGCTTAGGTTGTTATTTGGAGTTTTACTCCTTCAATGTGTTCTTATGGATGGAGCGCCTCTAGTTTGCGCGATTTGCGGAGTTGCAGGCTCAGCGCACGAATTTTCCACAATTGGAACAAAGGGAAGTGAAGGTATAAATCGCGCCAGCGGCCTCAGAAATGATTCAATTAGTGTTGCTCCTGGACAGCATGTACACCATAATTGTCGTCGGGATTACTGCCACCCCACCAATATATCCAAGGATAACAGAAGCCGCGAAAATGCGGGTTCTCAATCTGCAACTATTCAACGCAAAAGAAGTGCAGACCAGACATTCGATTACAAAAGCGATTGTTATTTTTGCGGCAATAAAGTAGATGTTAAATCTGTGACGTATGTAGAGTGATGACTCTAGAGACTCAAGAAACCGTTTTGAATAAGTGCAAGGCAAGGCGTGACACATGGGCAGAGGTAGTAAAAGCAAGAATTTTACACGTACATGATCTCCCTGCCGCTGAAGCAGTCTATCATAAGATATGCAATTCCAATTTTCGTACGGATAAACAGGTTCCTGGGTCTTATGCTACGACCCAGCTTGAAAATAAGAAAGGAAAACGAGGTCGTCCCCAGAATGAGGAGCAAAACAAAGCCTTTTACATGGTCAGAGAATATCTGCTGAAACATTCTGATGAGAAAATCACAGTGCAAGATCTGGTAGCTAAGATGAACGAGTACTCAGGGGATTCCGACTGCACAGCTTATGGCCAGACTTACATGAAAGCCTACCTCCAGAAGCATTTTGGAGAGGAATTGGTTATCACATTCAGTGATGGAAAACCCAATGTTGTAACATTTAGGAAGACTGCTGCGGCGATTCTTAACGAGTTTCGCGAGATGGAAAAAGACGCCCCTGATGTCGAAACAGAAAAGATGAATATAATCCGAACAGCTGCTGCGCTGATCAAGAGTGAAATCAAACTGGTTGAGACTACTACTAGTGAGACTTACCCTAAAGTTGAGTCCGACGCCGAACAACAAATTGAATTTCTTCCTGTATCCCTCAAAGAATTCTTGCATGGTATTTTAGCTGAAGATGATAACGTTAAACTTGCATCGATAGGACAGACACTTATGCAGGCAGCGCGACCAAGAATGTTTTTAGCGCCTTTACAACTGGGTCTTGCCGTGCAACTACATTATCACTTTGCGTCCCGGTTTCTGATTGACACCCTCAATTCTCTTGGGTATTGCGCTTCATACAATCAAGTACAACAATTTAATCAAAGCGCGGCGGTTTATGAGGGGACGGACATACCGGAGTTTAACGGCCAATTTGTTCAATATGCAGCGGACAACGTCGATCATAATATTTGTACGCTTGATGGGAAAGACACTTTCCATGGGATGGGCATCGTGGCCACTGTCACACCATTTACTAGCCAGACAAGGTGCGTACCAAGAAAGAAAGTTACGTCCAGGGAACTTTCTGAAGCAGGTAAAATCGAGATATATCCCTATGATGAGAGGCGGTTAGAAGAGGTGGAGATCAAATACAATGACGTGGCTGTTGCTAGGGTAGTGGATCCCATGGAGAATCTCGATGTGCTCTGGAAATTGTCCCTCTTGTTTGGTTTCAGTCGTCCTGCGTGGGGTGGGCTAATGCAGCACGTCTTGACTGGAGACCACAAAGGAAAATCATCTGTGATATTTCTGCCCATGATCAACGTGAGCGCAAGTGATGCCACCTGTATATATTCAACCCTCAAGTTTATCGTGGAACACGCGAAAAGGCATAACATCACAGCACCTGCCGTCACCTTCGATCAGCCTTTGTGGTGGAAAGCCTTTTGCATGGTTCAAGGGGAACCACCAAAAAGTCCAATCCGCAGTTGCATCCCACGGCTGGGCCCCTTTCATACCAAGATGAGTTTTGTAGGCTCTATTGGGCATCTGATGGCAGAATCTGGTCTGCGAGAGATTCTGGAAATCATATAAGCGCCTAATGCAGT
>NC_090869.1:3318709-3321209 GCF_036669935.1 Montipora foliosa | reverse complement strand
TGGAACGTCAATTGGATAAACAAGACAGGCGGTGAAAAATACATATCTGGAATCTTGAGAGCGACGAGTAATGGACTTCGACAACAACTGCATCTTTCGCTGTTGGATATCATGAAGTAAGCTGTATTTTACTAACTATGCTGTTATGTACATCACTGAAACCAAATGGAAAATTGTCTGGTAACTTTTTCTGAATGGATATCATGAGTTTAACAAACTCAGAGCCTTAATTAAGGAATCGAACACCTTGAGTGGATCTGTGATCTGTTGTTTATTTGTAGTCAACTCTGCATTCTGTCTTCGCGTAAAAAAACAATTGGAAATTTGACTAATTGTTGCTAGTCAAGAATTATTTGACAGAAATCTTGCTGTCCATTTTTCCCTTTATTATTCAAGGAAAGGGTTCTTCAGTAAAGCGTTTGATCCTAAACACTGGTGGGAAATTTATTTAGTTGCGGTGTATCGGGGTTTTCACACGGAGTGTCACCGCTTTTTTGCACGCACGCAATAAAATGGGAAGTTGTTTTCTCCCTTCTAATAGCAAATATGTTGCTTGTTTCAATGAAATTTTTAACCGTAAAAGATTTTTGTGAGATGTTTCTGTCTTTGTGGATTGATGTCGTTCGAAATGATTCTTACTGGGTTGATATTTGAAATGTGATTTGACAGGAAGTTTTGGCCATTTTATATTTCAAGTGTTCTTTCTTGCAAATGAATAGTAGGTAGCCATAGTTTTGCACGTCAGAAAATATTTATTTAGTCATTCTAGTGTAAAATGAAGTTTATTTGGGAAGCCAACAATATTTTGTTATGCTTATCTACTGCTCATTTAGGTGAATTTTTGCGTTCTTGATCAAATTTTAATTTATACAACCATTATTTACAAACAAGAAGCTATTTCAACAAGGAGCTATTTAAAAAAGAAATAATGTTTCGTTTCCGGGATGCTAAGGGCGGGAGAAAAGATCAAATATGTTGATTCGGCTCACTCTATTTGTCATATTTCGAATTACCACTAACTATGTTTACATTACCAATAGGAGGTTTTCACGTGATGTCAATGTGGGTGGAAGAAAACAAAGGATCTCTCATTAGCTTCTTTTGGTCGTCCACCAGTAGTCGTACATTTCTCTTTTGTTCTTGGGGTCTCTAGAGCGGAGGGGTTGGCGCAGTGGTAAGATCTCTGCCTTCCAACCCTAAGGTCCCGGGTTCCATTCCCGGTCTTGCCGAGAGTGGAATATTTGGTGACCTTCTTTCCCGCTAAAGTTCACTTAGCTTTCCATCCTTCCGAGGTCGGTAAAATGAGTACCAGCATGCATGGACTGCTTAGAAGCGGCTGCCATTTGCGCCTGTATATTCTTCCAGTCCGCTGGGGGTAAATTGGTCATTGTAAAGCGCCTTTGAGACGTTTGTGATAAAGGCGCTATATAAATGCACCACTTTACTTTACTTTGAAAACGTCCTGTTAGCATGGAAAGCGATATTATTGGAGTTTTCACAAGTCTGTCTCTTCAGTCTAACTGAAAATCATTCACTTACAGGTAGCCAAAGCTTTTTATTTGTGATCCATTTACATTGCTTTTGTGTCCGTCGCGTTTATATCTTGCCATACTTCAGGTTAAGGTAATTCCCTTGAAAATGACGTATTATCCAGATTTCTGTCAAACTTGGCACAATTGATATTCATGCAGAGGACATTGCAAAAATGCAGTAAAAAGATAGGGTCACCGTGATTGTTTTCGTGCTGCGTCCCCTTTTTTTTGAGTGTCTTTTGAGCGAATTACACGAGAAGCGTTCAAAAAAACTTGATCAAACGAAAACATTGTTGTTCTTTAGCAAAAGATACTGAATCGTACTGAAAACTTGAGCCTACTTGTTTGTCAGAGCCAAAATCTTTCCGCAAAGTGGTTTCAAATTGCTCCATCTTGCAAAAAAATGTAAGCAGATTGGACCGCTACATCATCACCTCACACTAGTGTCTGGCTCCAAATGCAGTTTTCACGTCATTTATATGTACATTTTGCTATAACTTCTACTGTCCAACTTTACGAACCCCCTCCCCCCCCCCCCCCTTTCTCCCCTCAAAAAATGTTGTTTGATACCCTGGTTATTTGCGCTCCTCACAAACAATTTTGCTTTGGGTGGACAAGGGGAAGGAAGTCTTTTACGGCTTTTATTGTAGTTATTGTCTAACGGTCTAAACCACGAGGAATTCACCACGAATTCCTCACCACGAGGAATTCACCTTAATAAACTTCTATTTCCTGTTTCAAATCGAAGAGTTCAATATTTTTATTGCTACAGCAAGTTCCCGGAAGTTCCGAAATAAACTAAGCGTACGCATATTGAAATATCAGCCTTCGTCCTATGACACCGTGGGTTGACTTGGCTTACGAATATAACACTACCTCGTCGCCTACAAACACATCCAAGTGCTATACAGTGCCTTTCCATACTTTCCACGATAAAGTCTCAAGTAATCGAAAAAGAAGCGAAGAAA
>NC_090869.1:3301209-3311209 GCF_036669935.1 Montipora foliosa | reverse complement strand
TGTCTGGATGGGTGACCAAAAACATATCCGCCTTCGTAAAACAGAAGCATTGGACCGAAAATACTATTAACGCTAACAAATGCGAACTTAGCAAGGTACAGATTTTGTTAGCTTGCTTTATGCAAAAGTAAATAAATATTGATACACAGTTTTTAGAAAGAGCAGAAGGAAGTTTCCAGGACGGTCGCTCGAGAATAACATATTTACGACATGAAAACAACATTAATTTTGAATCGTGAATATAGAATATAAACAGTTACGATCAGCGACAAACATTTTGGGAGATTTTTCCTACGTTCAATTTTGTTATTGTAAGTTTTTGCTGCACAAATAAATTTTTATTGAAACAAACAACATAAGATGCACTAAAACGCCATTGGCGTTGCAATGACTTTCCATTGCTGGTTAACGAGAATAACAAACTCACGAGGCAGAATGTATATTTATATTTAATTAAGTTAGCACAACACAAAAACGCTAACCTCATTTTGACACGAAAATACTTTACTATTGCCATAAAAACTATCCAGTTAAGCTCGCATATCATAAAACATGATGAATTCATAAAGGCCACCTTTTCCAGCGAACAATTTTTTGAAACAAACAACATATTTGCTATTATTGCGTGCGTGAAGAGAAAAAACTCAATCGTGTCAAATATGCGCAATATTACAATATTACACTCTTTCTCAAAAGAGGTGATATTGTTATTTATCACACACGGGGCAAAATTACTGAATGCTGCTGATTGACTGAGACGGAGGGCATATTCCTTTAATCACGAGGGCACTTTTGGTAATCAAGAGGGCATGATTATTTGATCCTGACTGCTTAACAGTTGCTTTAGTTGCTTATCCAGAGCAAGCGAAGTTGCAAGAGAATCCTCTTTAAGAATCTAGATAGGGAGTCCCAAGTTGCATTTGTCTTACGGGTTGTTTGGGTCCTAGTTCTCGACATTGGTTCTACCAACGGGCTATGTTGCAACTTTCTCACGGAATAAATACTTGTAAAATGTGTTGCTATCGAACAGATGATATATTTTCAACGATGATTAATATTGGGGGATACTCGGAAAACATCCGAGCGTTTCTTTTCGGGAGGCGAACCTACGACCTCCCGATTACCAATTCAATTTTACCACTGAGCTATAGGAGTGGGAATAAGGCATCAAATCTGAATGAGTTGACAATTATCCCTTTGTACTGCTAGGACTGAAATTGCCGAAAAGGTGCGTTCTCGCTAGATGAATTAAAGCTAGATGTAGACCGCGGTAGATGAAAGCCAGACGTTGCTATTGTTGGTACGTTATTGGTGGTTGTTATGACCTGTTATTGCTTAAGTAGCAAGCGGATCCAAGCGTTTCCGAGCAGTCCACGCATTTTGATTGCGCGGAAAATTAACTTTGCATGATTCCAAAAATTGTAGGCGCTCAAAACGCAACGAAAATATTTGAAAAGCATGTCACAGTAGAATTCACTGATGTCCCACAAACAGAATGTGGATGGACCATCTTCCTCAACCCCTTTTGTCCTTTAGGTCTTTATTATTCTTGTTAGTATATGTAATCGCAATGTGCCCTCGTGCAATTAAGGATTAATTTCACCGTGCCCGTATTTTAAAAATTTTCACAACCAAGAAACAAGCTAAATATTTTATAACGTCGTATAACGAGGAAAAAAGTGAAAGAAAGAGAGGGAAAAAACGGAAAGCAGGCGATAAGTATGAGCGATGCTAAACGGGAACAAAAAGCGACAGGGAGAAAGAAAGAGCCCGAATAAAGAGGCGAATTTATACGGTGACGAGAAGTTGGAAGGAAGAGCAAGCACCCCGGGGGGTGCCTGATCCTGTTTCAGACAAATATCGCTGATTTTCCTACCCATTTTAAGACAGAATTCCGATTTTTGATACCCTGTTTAAGACATTTAACCCAGTTTAAGACAGAAATTCATAAAGCGATACCCTGATTAAGACAAAAAATAATAAATTGGATACCCTGTTCAAGACAAAAAACCCGAAAAACATACACTGGCTGGCCGCACGTCCCCATTAAGCCCTTATAAGGGAGTACCCCCACCCCCCCCCCCCCCCATCCCTTCCTGGGTGGCGACGAAAATAACAAGAAAGAGCACGAGAAAATAGACTAAATAAATTCCTACCAATGACTCCAAAGTTCAAATGATGGCGCTTGGCAGTTCCTTCAGATCCATTACCTACGAACAAACATTCCCTATAACTCGAAAAGCTATTCACTAGCCATGGATGTCATTAGTGGTAGTCCAGCTGGGTTCGAAATCCTCACCTCCCACACGGTTGCCTTAACTGATCCTTTATAAAATTGGCATGTTTCCTTCCTGTTGGCTGAAAAATAGTGGTTGTAAAATGGGTGAAAAACTGTTTTGGTTGTGATTAGCAAACCCTAAAAAGGTAGTAGGACAATATATAGAGGAGGACCATGGATGACTCATGGATTACATCATTACTCCATATTATGAAATTTTCTCTAAGACACAAGTAACCTAAATTGGACAGCTCAAAACCACTCTCATATCAAAAATTAAACCTAGTGGCTTTTTGGCAGCTACAAATACAATGACAACTTTTTTTAGAATGCAGGGAACTTCTGGTGACATTACCGTCTGTGTACTTCAAGATCCCTAAGAGCAGCGATTCTAGTATTTGTGTGTACTTTTAATGGCACAACGTTCTAGTTACTTTGGATAGGATTTGGAATTCTTCCAAGAGCTATTCTGTAAATGAGGGCTGGAATTTTACTGGTAGAATAATTTTTAAAAGGCATTGCTTTTTTCTTTGTGCAGTTCTATTTTACAGCTGCCATATTCAGAAAATGTTAATATCACATTCATAAGTCAAGTATTGTATCTTACGGCCTCAGGCTACCTTTTTACGAGTGATAACTCATTTTCAATTCTGGTAGTCCATATGTTGTACACTCAAAAGTAGTTGACTCAAGTTTGTAATTTTGACAATTAATATTTTTTTGACAGACAGTAAGTAATTAGTGCTACATTGTTCGAGTTTGCTTCTTTCAAATGTTGCGTCAAAGTCAAACTTTTTAGTGCGCCTCGTTATCCATTTAACTGTGATAATGGATCTGAATGCCAAATCCCTTCGAACTGTGGTTGGATTTCTTGCTCTGATGGTTTCTCAAGTTTTTTCAAAGGTAACTGCTTTCTATTCCGATGTTTAGAATATATAAAGTCAAATATATATGCATTGCGCAATAGAACGAAATAAACGTTAGAAAGATCATCCCAAGTTAGTTGATCAACTTAATGAGTTGCAAAGCTCTGAAGCTACAAAAAGTCCAGGCTTGAACGGAATTCAAACCCATGATCTTGCAGTTGCGCTTCACTTGCACCAACTGAGCTGTCCACTTGCCAGTTCTATGAACATCGGACATTCCGAATTCCTTATACAATTACGACGGATAAACATTCCCTGATGAGACAGACAGACCAGCGAACAATATTCTGCGCGAACTGTCCTTCAGTTTTCAAACGTTCCGCAGTGTTTATTCGAAGAGGGTCTTGGCGAGGTCTCGGATTCTTATTCGTCAACGCTGAAAAGGGAACATGCTTCCCTCGTATTCCTTTTGTAAGTCTGTCAATACTTCTATATCCATATAAACAGGAACAATACCTTCACATGATGTTCATCCTAAAGGTCGTCAAGAATATGTGTAAAAAAAAGGCAGGATATACGATAAATTATATGAAATGGATTCCGTTCTCTTTTCCGGTGTCTTTTCCGTGCTTACGGCAAACGCTGAGTCTTTTCTACACGATAAAAACGAGAAAAGATAACTTAAGGAAAAAAAATAGCTTGAAAGCTGGTCGGATCTTTACATTTAATCGTGGGAAATTTCAACAATATGACGAAATGATTACTCAGCTGGTTTTGTATTTGTGTAAAGGCCCAAGTCGTTTCGATTCAATTCGGATTCAACGCAATCACATAAGAGTATTGCCATTGTAGATTGGCCACAAGAGTTGAAAGTAAAATTGGTTTTATGCTTGTTTAATTAAGGCAGAACACCTTGAAAGGAGAGACCAAAACAGCCCACATTTGCAATATGGAAACTTCACCGAATCTTTCTTTCGTGTGCTGAATATTTCCCAAGTTTCGGCTTTCTCCAAGTTCGAGGATTATTTCCAATGTGCTATCGAATGTGTCGTCAACAAAGCGTGCTTCTCCTTCAATTTTGGCATCCTGGCTGACAACGGATCTGGTGGCCATATTTGCCATCTCCTAGCTTCGGATAAGTACAACCATTCCAACCATTTTGTACCAAGCGAAGAATTTCATCACTTCTCCTTTTGGGTAAGTCGAGTGAACATATCAACTCTGTACAATTGACTTATGAGACCATATCAAAAGACAAATTTTATATTAAAAAAAAAGAAAATAAAACCTATATATGTACAGCTGCCAGGTCTTCACTGAGGTGACAAAAGACTGTACATACGAATTCCGTCACTTCTCGGGTCCTGTTTTTGTTCCCGCCCGAGAGAGGAGAGCGTGCTCCCTTTCCGAAACAACGGCTGGTAAACAAGCCTTAATACGCACAGTTGCATTTCATGAGAGTAAAGATAGCACCTAAAGCTGCACT
Source organism: Montipora foliosa (assembly GCF_036669935.1). NCBI lineage: Eukaryota > Metazoa > Cnidaria > Anthozoa > Scleractinia > Acroporidae > Montipora > Montipora foliosa. Next base: position 3,306,579 of record NC_090869.1, on the reverse strand, counting down.
TTCGTAGATATTTCTGTCCAATAAAAACAACAACACTGTTAATGGTTGTTGTTAAAAGAATTAGTGTATTAAGATACGGCGTCGAGAGGAGAAAACTTAAGGCTTAGTAAGAGTTTCGCTCTCATAAACGCAGTTTCAATGATTAGAAGAAACTTCCTGCAGATTAACCCTTTTTCAGTCCTAGAACCTTTAATTCCTTTTTTTTTAATTTCCTTCTAGAGCCCATGCGAAAGCTTTCCTTGTCAAAACGGTGGTACATGCCACCCAGAATACGAGACAAATTCATACCAGTGTGAATGCGGTAAGGGAGGAAAAGGAACACATTGCGAGACAAAAAGTAAGTGCAGCCAGAAAGCAAGCCAAACGTATAGAAGGAGGAAAACATATCTACTACTTTAAGTTCTTCAGTATTTCGCCTGATGGGAGTTTTTTGGTAAATACAGGGAGTTTTAAACTTTTTGCAATTGTGGACTCAGAGCAACAGATGAGAGGAAAGGTCAACTTGTTTTGTGTAACATCCTGGAATTCAGCGTTCTCGTTACCAAGGCTCGCTAAATAAATATAATATGTTTATTGGTAATAAAACTATAAGCTAAAGAGAATCGTCCTTGTACTAAAAAGAGATGTGAAATGTTAACCCCGATGAATGAAATGAATGAGATTTATTTTCCGAACGTGACTCGGGGATACTTGGAAAAAATCAGAATGCTCTTTGGCAGGAGTCGAACCTACGACATTTCGATTACTGGTTCGGCTCGTCACCAAGTCACCATCGAAAAACCGATTTTTTTCAGAAAATTGTCTGTCTGTATGGACTCAAAAAATGTTTCAATCAAGTTTTTTTCATAGAGAGACACTACCCGCTCAAAAATAAAATAAAAATTCTTTTCTTCAGTATGGCAGAAAATCAACACAGACCCAGTGTGCTTTGGGGCCGCGGACGATTCATTCGGAACCTTCGAAATTCACAAACCAGGAGACATCTATAGATTGAAGCTGATCCATCGCTCTGGCTACTTGAACTGTATCAGCAAGATAACTTCTGCCACAAAATGGGGCTGTGAGAGGCATCCCAGTAAATTAAATACCCACATCACTGATCACAATAACGTCCATCTTTTTCCAGTTAGCGGTACCGTTGAATTTGAGGATCATCTTTATTACGAACTGCCAGGTTTTCATGAAAATTCTGTCGAGATCGAGTTTGATTCCATTGTTACTCCTTTGTTTGCGACCGCTGGTCAGCAATTTAGAGTCTGGTATGGTGAAGATTTGACAAATTTGACCGAGCACGACAATATAGGTCAATCCTGCATTGATGTATACGGGGTTTTCCAAGTTGAAGGAGACTAGGCTATCTTGGAACATTATAAATCGATAGGATTAACTCACGAACATTACACGTTTTAATTGCTCTTTGCTTGCAAATATTTCATTTGTAACCCTCACAAAAATCCATTGTTCTCCCTGTGCATTATTTTGGCGATTTAAGTATGAGGAGGTAGACATATTTGGTCTAGTATAGTCCAAGTTTTTTTTGGAAAACGGAGGCGGTCCTTTTTGTTAGTTTTCGTTTTTTTTAAGTGCACATCTTACAGCCACAAACTTTCTTACTTATATGAAATAACAATTTTAGTAGCCAGTATTAGTCAGTAATGTAAACTTTTTACGTTGTGCAGCTACCTATCATGTCATTTAAAGTCTTCTCTGGTTGCTCTTTTCCGTCTTCTCTTCTACCTTCGGAAATAAATCGGGCCGAGACAAAATCCAGTTGCTTGTCGTACATTTCATTTAGATTATCGTTTATCAACGTCTCGCCATTGTAACTCTTTGGATTGGAAGTACTGTTTCGTTTCTCTCAGCCTATCACTGCCTATTTACAAACAAGACCGACTCGGAAATTCAACCAGTGATTACCTAGGACAACGATAGCTGGAGTCCGACCAAAATAGGGCTATCAATCTCGCCCCTTTCCTATCCTGAATGGTTAATGACAAATGAGAGCTTATTGAATAATTAGTAACACTGGATGCCGATGATCTGATCGATGCCGGACATTGGGAATACTCGTCTTGATATTTTGTCGTACAGACTCGTAATTAGCTAATTTATTTAACATGAATTTGTTATTCGTACATATCACATAGTGCTTAATTAAAAGTGCATTTTGATTGGTTAACTTTGAGTTGATTGACACATACAATTCACATCCACTTCGGCAAACAAAAAATGACTACATGTCTTCCAAATAATTAAGGTGTCCAACATGTGCTGATACTTGAATTCCATCCCGACGCTTATGTTTTGACGTTACGAATAAGTCATTTTATGGATGTGTGTCTGTACAAACACCCCCTTTTTTTAGCCAGCTTTTAGATTTACTGCAGGGTGCTGACAGGTCTGTAGTTCTTGTAAAATAGGTATAGGCCAGGCTTCTTCAGCGGTTGAAGGACGAGCGCGCACTTCCAGTCATCAGCAAGCAATTTCCATTGCCATCGGTAATAGCACGCCAAAAATAATCGCGGCGATCACAAAAGATGTCGACATGTTGCGTAAAGTGCAACTTTTCTTTGCACTGTTGTTGATTAGCTTTTCCGTAAGGGGATTTAAGTTGCTAAACAGAGGAGGTGATGTTGGGGCGTGCTAAACGGGATAATGAATGGCCTCAATTTTCTGAACAAGGAAGTTGCCAGTTGATCACCAGTTTAACGTAATCATGGAGGGGTGGGGGCTTACAACGTTTTATTATTCTCCCATTTGGAAGATTCTTCACATCGAGCTTCATTCATCAAAGCCTTCGCATTGTTCGTTTTCACTTTGCACTCCAACATACCTTCTCTAGAACCGGTACATCGCCAGTTCCCCTCAGCTCATTGGGTATTTTGTTTCATTTCAATTGAAAATGCAAAGACGCGAAAAATTCCCTTTTTGTCTACATGATGTGTTTCTACAGTTCATTAGCATTCTTATTTTTCAACTCAATTTCCGGACAAGGGCCACGGCATCATCAGTTTATGAGTGACAAACTGATTAAATACACTACCATAAAGATGGTGGATTGGTGTGTTAAAGTAAATAATACCTTCTTTGCAATGAATGGATATAAAGCCGCGGCTACACGAGCGAATTTTTTCTCGCGCTGGTAATGCGATTTTTTCAAATTTTGTCGTGTCGCCAGCGCACGGTGAAAATTACAAGTGTAGCCACCCTTGCATTGGCGACGCGACAGGTAAAAAAATCGTAAGAAAAGAGACGCCAGAGTTGAAATTTTCGCGTCAAAATCGCAGAGATAGTTGCTCGTGTAGCCACCCTACAACTTTTTGCCTACGCTTGCGACGCGACTAATGATTATTTAGCCAATGAAATAAAGGAGGAATGTTAATTTATAGTACCCAAGTCTCTTGAAGTAGTTTGTCGCCAAACTTTGTCACAAGTGTAGCCACCCTCGCGCGCAGGCTACGCGACAAAATGTGAAAAAAATCGCATCGCCAGCCCTAGCAAAATATAGCTTGTGTAGCCGCGGCTTTAGGGAATGGCTTTGACTTAAATATTCTGACAGACAGTCTGGGCACATATGTACGAAATGAAAGTCCCGTGGGCATTTTTTTGCTGTAAGCAAGATACTTCTTTAGATGTATTGAGACCACGCGTGAAAACGAGGCTAGGGAATAAAACGCATTCTAAAATCGTTTATTATGGACAAATTGTCGCCAAAATAGCAGGAGAGACGTAAATCGATGTTACCCTTAATATCATGTCACATGATTGGTCACGTGACGGAATGAGCATGGAAGTGATGTTAGTTTACAAAAATAGCTTTTGACATTTCGAGGACTTTCGACATCATCTTTACTGCTTCATAAACCTTAAACAACATGAAAAATGCTAATTTCTAGTTCAAACTACTCCGCTTTTGCTGTTACAAGAGGGTCACGTAAACTTAAGCATGAAAATGCGGTACCGGCGGGTAGCTGCTCAGTATTTGTAGACAACAGAAAAATCTTACATCATTCCACACTGATCATTACCATGACACCATGCTTACAATTTTGATGCAGGCAAAGGCCATCAAAACACTTATTGTCGGTTCCGAAAGGAAGACTGTTATCACTTTAGAGATGGGCCCTTATCAACCGGCCAAAAAGCTCCAGATGGACAGGAAAGATCTTGATCACTTGATTCTTCGTCCTTGTGAGTTGTCACGTTGTCATGGCGCAACTAGAACAATTGGGGGATTTTTATCGAAGACAGCGGCGTTGGTCTTTACTGGATTTAGGCTGATCTATATGGCCCTACAACTGTGAAGCAAATGATAGATTGTAATCATTTCGAAAGAGGTCAAGCAGCCCACATGGGTACACTTCAAGCTCTGTTTGCCATGTATCAGAATACTTTTTGTCCATCAAGAGCCAGAATTTCTAGAGCGTCTCCAGAAAGTTGCAGAAGATCTCACCAAGGCTTGCGTCAAAATTATAAAAAGTGGGGTGCAGAAAGCGCACATGCGAAAATGGTTGAAACCATCCAGTCTTTAGAGGACATTACGCGGATGAAGACATTTGATGACAGCTGGCTGCGCTTCAGCCATTCGATGAGGGCCAGTCTCGTGCTTCTCAAGTTGCTTCGTTCATGCCCAAAGCTCAAGTCCTGGAATTCGTCGACAGAAAGGCCAGAGAGACAACTTCACTCGCCAACCGCCATGTTTACAAGAGAACATTTTAGGCGTCCCAGTATGCATGAAACCATCTCTCACCTCTGTCTCGAGAAGATGAGACACGCACCGTGACGGTTCTTATGCCTGTAGAATCAACTGAAATGTCGATTCCTTGTAAAACCCAGCAACTTATTTTTTTTATTTTTATTATTATTATTTTTTTCTAGCCCCGAAGGTGTGTATCGGAGAGCCAGAACATTTACACCGCATGCACTGACGGATTGTTTGAACAAGAGAGAAAAATTGCAGTACCTCCAGACATAGCGTTGGAGCGTCGTACCCAACTTGTCATCCCGGGATTTCGGCCCGTGCGATCGCTTTTGGATGCAGTTGGCCCTTCGCTGCTTTCTGCTACCGACCTTGCCTCTCGTTACGGCATTGAGGGAGAGAAAAGTCGGCCCCTAAACCATATGTGACAAATCCCACGCCTACTCACAGCTCCAGACCGCCCTTGTCATTACAATTTAGCGTAAGATTTCGTTGGCTTATATATTCAAGGGAAAAGTCATTTTACCTGTCATATGGTAGGCACTGGGATCACAGATTACAAAGTGTACGCACGCGCCCTGCTAAAGGTAACGTACATACATGCACAAACCTTATTTCATGTCGAATTTCAGAATAACTACAAGAGCTTATATCTTCAAGACATTAGATTT
>NC_090869.1:3273709-3296209 GCF_036669935.1 Montipora foliosa | reverse complement strand
AAAGTGCATTGAAAATCAACTGCTACAACTGAGAGCATCGCTGTTGAATACTACCTCTCTTCTTTCTCCTGACCATGGTACTGGATTTTTTTCTAACATTGTGAAACAAATTGTGGAGAACTGTGAGACTGTTTTCACCACAGAAGATGTTTTCCAGAAAACAGATGTTTTAGACCCTATTTTGGCTCAGAATATCATTGACATTGTGGAAATGGAAGCAAACCCTGATATCCTGGTCTAAAAGTTAAAATGTCCAACAGTGAAATTGTCTAGTCTGTTGATAAAACTCAACCTTCATAACCCAAAAATGTATCTTGGTTAAATGTAAGTATAGTAGTTGTGAAACATTGAAAAAAAAAACATGAGGCTTTGTTTATATGACCTGGTGCAAAGTCAGGATGTTGAAACACTGTTTTTCACACTGGTAAAGGGTCATGTTCACCTGAAAGACCTTGTACAGTGAGGCTAGTTTCCCACAGTGGGAACATCTCTTAAAGGAATTTGTGAAAGCCTGATGGCACATTCAACCAATCAGGACGTTGTATTAATTTTCAATGGTAGGGCCATTTCAGACGAACGCGAGCACAAAGTCTTTCAAGTGAACATGTCCATTTAATATCACTACCTACCCTCAAAGACCTTCCTTTCAACGATAACAGTCACTCCTCACCAGAACCAGATTGATCAGAATCAATGTCTGGCCCACCATACAAATATTGACCACTGGAAATTGTTTAGACCAATTTTGTCATCCACCTCTTCAATTCTCCTATGTCAAGACACTCCAAGAGGTTTTGAGGGTGGTTAGGAAATGTAGAGTGACATCGTCCTGGAATTTTACTAAAAACATCTCGCTGGGACAATTCCCTAAACATGATTTCAACATCATCAGCAGAGCTCATTGTGCCGTGTACTTTAGATTGGGGAGTGACACCTAAGACTCTGTCAATATTTGTTAAAATAGTTTGTCCCTTTGATTGTGAATGACAATATCTCAGTGCATTTGTTTCATGTAGATTCTTTTGAAGCCTTGCAGAGTGCATGGTCTTTAATATCTCGAACCTCGTGCCCAACCCTCTGATCTATTGGAATGCATCCACCTGCCTTTCCAGTGTCATTGAAGTACTTGCCCCATTTTAACTTTGCATATTTTTTTTCTAATTACTTACGTGATTATACTAGAACAATTATTTACCAACATTCACCTCACCTTTTCGCGAATAATTGTTAATTATTGACTTCAAATAGTACTCAATCTATCGAACAGGATATCCATTCAGTTGAAATTTTCAAACTGATAATTTGTTACACCTAAGTTAAGCATATAGTTAATATCATTAACATTTCAGCTTTCAATAAATACGAAATACTCCAACTTGAAGTTCTATAATATTGACAGTCTAGATAATACATGGTTAAACTACTGACATAATAACACAGTTTTCCACTTTTCAGTAATAATAATAATCTTTCCAATGTTGCTCTTGTGAAGCCACTCAGTCCTTTGTCATTGAGTAGCTTTGTAGCTCAAGTGGTAGATCTCATTGAACCACCTGAATTTTTTAGGTGTCTGTAAACAACAATAATTTGCTTAATTGTCCAGATAAGTGTGAGGATCACTTCTCTCTTTTGTCTAAAACCCACAATTCAAATATACACTCATTTCATTTATTTTATCAATGACAACTCTGTTCTCCAATTTTAAAGTTATAACTTTCTTACTTGACTGAAAATTATGATTTTACAAACTGTGCAGTAAGATTTACATGATAAATAAATAAACCTATTTGTATAGAATGTATATTTTAAAAATTTCAATCTCATGGGCTCATGCTTTGGGGCATCCAGTTTATCTTTTATCCATTCATTTATCCAGCTACGACTATTTATTTCTTTAGTGTGCATTGCTCAATGATGTTAGAAAGATAAAAAAAAGTTCTTAATAAATAATATAAATACAATACATGTATTTATTTCATCTTTTTGTGCACAATCAAGTTTTACAGTACATGTGACTTTTTATGTGCAAGGAATGACACCAAAAATGGTCTATTTAATATTTTGTCCCCTCTAAACAACCATATTGTGGTATACTTTCTCTTTGATATTTCCATGTTTTTGCAGTTTATACTATAAGTTGCCCTACACCAAGAGTAAAGTAAAATATAAATGTAATGAACAAACAATGGTGCGTAATGTTCCATCATGCAAAATTAATTAGTCAATTAGTTCCTTGACAATGTTGAAACCAAGTTTCAATATGGGGACATTATTGATATGATAGCTAAATGAAGAAATTTTTTAAAAGATAGTTGTTTAATACTGGTTCACTAACTGATACAATAATATTACTGATATATTTACTTTAAATCCAGAATAATTGATGTGCCAAAAGCATTTAAGATCAGCGGCTGTACATTCAGAGCATTTCCTCCAGATTAAGATAAATTTACATTATATTCTCTGCAGTGAGTATGAATGAGCATGGAATGTTAACATCAAATACTGCAAGTAGTTAATAATATCCTGTCAGTGTCGTATCAACAAAATCTGCTTCGCCTTGAATTTGAAATGACACTGCCCTTCTTAATTTAAAAATTACACAGAAAACAAGCCCTCTGCCCTGGTTTATAATTTTCAGACAATACACATTAAAAATGCACATTTAAAAATTTACATAAATTAAATCAAAAGAGGGTCAAGCTGAATTTTTACCTCCGTAATTAGAAGCAATTGACAAAACTTCATTCCAGTAAAGCTAGCCTGAAACCCCTATGGCGGTAACCACCGCATCATTCTTTACTTTTACTCAGGGCCGTAGCCAGTATGAGGCAAACCGAGGCACTTGCCTCAGTCATTTTTTCGTGATTCTTTAAAATAAAGGGTGATTCCAGTGTTGTCTTTAACATGTACTCATCATAAACACCTAGAATCCCTATGCAGAGAATTTAACCATGGACATTGCCTCAGTCATAATTTTTTTCTGGCTTACGGCCCTGTTACTAATGTATAGATTTCTTGAAAATATTATCATTACTTTTCAATAATAATTTGCTTGTAGCATAAATAAGACTTGAAGGAGTCACAATTAATCAAGGATAAAATAGGGAAAGATATCGTTTACGTCACCTATTGTCATTAATGTGCCAACCAGAGCCTCACTGGCTGTCGAAACAAAGGATCTTTTGTTCGTGTGGTTGGTACATTTCAATAACAAAAGCAATGTTCATAAACAGATATCTTTCCTATTATCCAATAAAGTAATAAGTTCTTATGTACTAATTGATCCCTTTTAGCAATTTTTTTTAAAATCAAGTATACCCTTATGATTACTATGTAATTATGAATATTATTTCGGTTTCATTGAATGAAAGAACGTTAAATTTTAAAGTTAGTATGTACATGTCTTGAGAGTGTTCGCATATGCAAGTGAAATAAACGCAGTGAACTAAGCAAGAATTCACCTTTCGTCTCACAGTTAGACGGAATTCCGCCCGACGTTTAAGAGAATTCAAAACACCTGATAATGCTAAACGATGACTCAACACATACCTCGAGCTCCTTCCATTGATTCGCTGTACGAGCATTCGAATTCTACTTAGATCGAGTCGAAGCCTTCGAGATCGAGGATTTCGCTTAACCTTGTTGTAACATTTTCTGCAGATAGCACTCTCTTCCCAACGAAGGACTTCGGAAAGGTTTTTCACACATGGCGCATTTGCTGCCATACCTCCACTTACATGGAGAAATAAAAGCTGTGAACTTGTAACTCTTCTTAGAGCAAAAATGTCAAACAATCAAGACCTGTGGACAGAATATCGCTCTTTAAGAAACAGGGTTACGCATGAAGTCAGAGTTGCTAAAAGCAAGTTCTATGTGGATCTATTTGACGAAGTAAAAGACTGTAAGTCATATTGGAACTTGGTCAAAAAAGCTGCTTACGGGTCAGCGTCACAGCCTATACTCGGTTTAAAGACATCAGACGGGTCAATGGAAACATCTGACTACAAGAAAGCCCAGATCCTAAATGAATACTTTTCTACTGTAGGTGAAAAGTTGGCAAGCGATCTTCCCGTCTGTAGACAAGTGAATAACAATACTTACATCAACCGCGTTACTCCCTGCATAATGAACATTTCCATATCGCATGCTAGTGTTGCCGAGAGCATCGATAAGATGAAGGCAAACAAAGCTTGCGGACCTGATAATATTTCTCCAAAGTTACTCAAATATGCAGGAAAGGATCTAATTCCATCATTGTTATCTCAGTTTTCCATGAGTGCCGAACGTAATTCTGTCCCTATCTCTTGGAAAACTGCTAATGTTTTGGCCCTGTTCAAGAAGGACGATGAAACAGATAAACAGAATTATCGACCAATTTCCCTGTTATGCGTCCCTGGAAAATTGATGGAACACGCAGTAGCCACAACAATTGCCACTCACATTTCGGAACATAATCTTGGCCATCCCCACCAGTGGGCTTATAAAAAAGGCCACTCAACTGAATTGTTATTGGTAAAAATGATCGAGGACTGGAGATGGGCACCTGATAAAAACCTTGTAGTTGGTATCGCCTTTGTAGACTTTCGAAAGGCCTTTGACTCTATTTCTCACCATGTCTTGTTGGAAAAGTTGCAAGCAGTTGGTGTTGCGGGCGACCTATTGTGCTGGATTAAGGCTTACTTAGCTGACCGCTCTCAAGTTAGTCGTAAATGGATTCCAGTCCGAAACCTTACCTGTGAAGTTTGGTGTGCCGCAGGGATCTGTTTTGGGACCTACCATGTTTTCGTTGTTCTGCAACGATCTTCCTGACATAGCTGGAGTTAGAGAATGCGAAATTCACATGTATGCAGACGATACGACCATCTACGTGGCTGAGTCATCTCCGGACAAGGTTGTCGTTGTCTTGAATAGCGTCCTCCAGAAGTTGTATGAGTGGTGTTGCCGTAATCGCCTCATACCCCACTGCGGTAAAACTGAGTGTATGATCTTAATGCGCGGCCAGTTTGTTGGGCCGTTGCAAGCAGTATCATTAGGGAACAGTGTCGTCACTCAAGTCAAGTCAACTAGGTGCTTAGGCGTTGAGATTGACAGTGAGCTTAATTGGAACGTTCACGTTAAAGAAATAATCAAGTCCTTCACACAAAAACTGAATCTTCTTAGGTCCTTGTATTTTTTACCGACTTCGGCGAGAGCTGATTTTTACTTTAAAGTAATTTTACCATCTGTCACCTATGGTTTGGTTGTATGGGGCTCCTGTGGTAAATCGCTCTTTGATGTGCTGGAGAAAATACACGTACGTGCCGCTAAAACCATCTACAACCTGGACTGGTATACACCTAGCGACCAGGTCCTAGCCCGATGCAACTGGTTTACTATTAATTGTTTGTGCGAATATAGATTGCTTTCATTAGCACACGACTGTTTTTATGATTTTTCACCTACCCCTATTAAGCAGCTATTTAAGAAATATGATTGTAACTATAACCTGCGAAGGAAATTGACCTTTTTGTTACCAAAGCCAAAATCAGAACTTCTTCGCAAGTCCACTTGCTACAAAGCCATATCTCTATGGAATTCTCTTGAGAATCATACACGTTCTATCGCAAGCAGAAGCTTGTTTAAAAACACGCTCAAACGTATGAATTTCATGTAAATAGCTTCTATATATGTAAATAGTACTTTTTAACTTCTTAAATACACGACCACATCAGCTCCGCTGTAATTTTTATCGTGTTTAAATAAATGTTGTTGTTGTTGTTGTAATATTGAGCTTACTCTAAAAGAGCGTTGCTTCCCCCAGCAAACTAAAAGGGTTGTTTACAAAAAGCGTGAATAAAGAGAAAAATCCCGCCATTTGAGGTTTAAGATTCCGCCTTCAAGGTATAAAACGAACGATGGAAGAAGCACAAGTTGAAATCATCGCTTCGAACGCCATCTTTGTTTACATCAAAGCGCGCGGTTTGGAAACTGGATGCTACAAGTTTCAACAGCCAATGAGACAAAAGTCTCCTTTGTTCTATTTTTTGCAATCTGATTGGCTCGTTCCGAGCATGCGCTTGCAAGTAATACAGGACTCTCTCTTTTCCCGCCTGGGTTCCAGGCCCATTTTCAGAGCGGGGTAAGATGGAGTCCCGGAACCGGACCAGGGGGTGATACGCTGTTGGCTCACGGGATCTACTTAACTGACTCTTTACATTAATTACCCTTGTCCGCCTGTGAATCACATGTTGATCCAGCGTTATCACATAGAAGAACTGGCCCATTAGGGAGACCCACGTAAATGCCCCACGTTAAGTGATCAATCAGCTATGTTGCCAGCATGGTTGTCCTGATAGTGTAGTGGTCATCACACCCGACTAGTGATCACTAGTGACCACAAGGCTAAGCATTGTGGCTCTATCAAGCCCTCACAACGGTGGAGATATCGTGATGATATCTTTGACCTTTGGCAACAGGGCCCTGCTGCACTGAATTCCTTCACTGAGTACATTAATTCGCTGTACCCCACGATTAAATTTGAATTAGTCCATTCGGAAAGCAAACTTAATGTTCTAGATGTTACACTCCATCTAGTTGATGGTTTTAACCAAACAGATGTTTACTCTAAACCTACTGATAGCCATTTATATCTTCCTCCATCCAGTGCCCATCCTAAGCATGTTTTCAAAGCAATTCCGTTTGGGGTCGCTTTGAGACTGCGTAGAAATTGCTATAAGGATTGTTTCCTCAACAAAAGGCTGAAGGAGTATAAGAGCTACCTAGTTGACCAAGGATATCCAGAAGAATTGGTCTCACGAGAATTTTCTAGAGCAGCGAGCATTCCTAGAAATGATTTACTCCAAGCCAAAGTCAGAGATTCCAAAAAGATTTTTCCTTTTGTTCTTACATATAACCCTAATTTACCGTCTATTAATGGGTTGATTAAAAAGCATTTTCATTTTTTGCTCTCTTCGCCAAACCTTAAGGAGCTTTTTCCACCGAATTCCATAATTTCATCCTTCCGCAGGTCTAAGAACCTCAAGGAAATTCTGGCACCTTCTAAGTGAAGAAAGGGCTCACCAGAGTCGATTACATTGCCATCAGCGGGGTGTTTCACTTGTAACAAAACCAGATGCGATCTTTGTAAGAACTTCTTGGTCAACTCGCAAACCTCCTCGAGCGCACAAACGGGTAAAAAATATTTTGTTCGGCAGAAACTCTCGTGCAATTCAGCGAATGTTATTTATTTGGTTCATTGCAAGAAGTGCAATCTCCAATATGTCGGTTCTACCACGACCGAATTTAAAGTTAGATTTAGAAATCACAAATCTTCTATGAAAACAAACAAAAAAACTTACGAAGTTGCCTCACATTTTAACCGAATCCCACATGTGTTATCGGACTTTACATTTCAATGTATGGACCAAATTCAAAACAGTACGCCCGAGAACACTGAAAATTTACTCATCACCAAAGAAGCATACTGGAGTGCGCAGTTGTTTTCCCTTTCACCTTTTGGGCCGAATAAAAGAAAGAATTCCATTCAAAAAATCGCATCCACTATACTTGACCTTAGCGGACTTAGGGCAAGTTGTTGCATATTTCTTAAGGTGTTTTTTAACACTGAATTTTTTAAAAAAGTCCTTCTGTATGCTCTAGATAGTTATAGGTGTTAAGTGTGGTTATTTCAGTGTTCAGGGGCCCCCTTTAGGGATTCCTATTGTTTTCTTTGAATTTCTTATGTAACCGGTTTTTATTCATTGTTGTAAAACCCTATTTAAGTTGCAGATTTTTCTACCGACTCTTTTGTAACTGAAGAAGGTCGAGAGACCGAAACGTTTTATAGAATTTTTTTTTTTTTTCGGCTTCATTTTTAACCAGTTATAACAATGTTATAACAATGTTTTTCTACTCAATATCGTTTCATATGGACTTTATAATTAATACAAGTCTGTTTCGTAGACCAACAAGGAGTTGGTCCACTAATCAGTTAAATTCCGTGTACACTGTCGAATCGCTGGGGTTTATATACATCAGCAGCGTGATCGTTACAAGATTCAAACTTGAAAAACAATAGTAAAGAAGCATGTGTAAATTTATGATTGGATCTTAAGGATGCGATTGAATCTAAGGAGAAAATGTCACTTGTGCCAGCAAGTTGTTACGAGTTCATTACGTTTGTTGAGCGTTGCCATCGCGGTCCGGTTTATATCGAATATAGAATTTCTCAGTACTACATAGATTACATCGTTTAGTAAGGTTGCTATAAGATTTAGCCTTGGCTAGAATTGTCCAGGAATTTAACTGATGAGTGGACCAACTCCTTGTTGGTCTACGAAACAGACCTGTATTAAAGTCCATATGAAACTATTTTGAGTAGAAGCTAGTAGAAAAACGTCTTTCACAAGCATCTAATACGTGTAGATGTTTTCTTCATGAAGCACTGAATATATAAAACACAAATGAAGACAAGACACGTTTATAGAGAAGCACATTTTCCTGTTAAATATTGCTTTGAAGTGGTTCATTATATTTTGAATTATACACGAATTTAGTTAGATTGATTGATTTAAAATGAATCATTATATATTGAGAAACATAACTGACAATTTTAAACTGATACTATTCTTGTTCCCCTTAAGAATAGTACCATTTTGATGCTGGCAACATTTCAATTTTGTTAAATGACAAGACATTAAGGTTTCTGCTTTAGAAAAAGCTGCTACTCAACTAAAGGGTATTTCCAAGCAAATGCCAACCTGCTGACCTGTGGTTACCCAAGGACTACATGGATGCATATTTCCTACGTCTTCTGAGCTAAATCACTGTACTACAATTTCACACAGTTCTACCTACTGCAACCTTTATTAGTCATGTACAATTATTACTGCTTTATCAGTACAAACCCAGTGCATTATAAGCGAAAATTTAAATACCCTGCCTATATATGTCACATACTGGTTAGCATCGCATTATTCTAGAATAACCAGTAAAACGATTAGAGTTAATAAAAAAAACAAAGGCTTTAAGTGAGAATTTAGATTCTCCCTCTAAAAGCCTTGTATCTTCTTGTCAAAAACAGGGAGTATTTGACATTACCTCAAAAATCACGTAAGGCTTTTTCCGCAAACCCCTGCACTTGATATGCAATCCCAGAAAAGGACACTTGATATCTTGAATACAGTGTATAAGATTAATAAAAGTAACATCTGGAACATTTTGTGTCATATTGACTGCTTATTTGAAAAAATGTACCCTTTCTTGAACTTGACTAGCACTGACAGTTTTGCAGTCTGTGTAGCTACATCGCGCATTTTTCTTACCTGAGATGAAGTTAACTTCACTCCACATGCACAAACCAATGATGCAGACGGTGATGATAAATTGGGTAAAATATTAATATATGAAGGGAACCTTTCTTTGGTTATACATGTGTCAGCTGTTACTAACATTTGTTTTGGGCAGTTGGATTCAAATGCAAGTATCTGACCTTTCTTCTTACGTTCTACATGAGTCACAGTTTGGTTATCGTCAGAACCTAATGTTAAAGGAAACACTGTGTGTTTTCGTTTTAATAAGACAAGTGTCATTTTCACTTACATTTTCAGTGAATACAGCCTGGAAAATGTTGGCAAATGCGCCAGTAATACTCCTGTTTCTCCTTTTACCCAAACACTCACGATACCTTGAGTTCGAAACACGTTTAATAGAAAGCTCACTTTGCTAGCAACCAAAACGAATTCCCGAGTGACCATTCAATCGTTTCATCCCTAGTTAGGAAAGTCAAAATCGAAGTTCCTGCAAAACCTTGGTGAACAAACCGGACAAGATGGCGAAACAACAGTGCCGTGTATAAGAACACACGGAAGTGACTCGAGATTTGCTGTTCGTCGATTGGGCTCAATAATACAAAGGATTTTTTGCGCCCAATCAGGAGCCTGCATTCGCCAAACCATTTGCAAATGGTCTGGTGAGAATCGTACCCAGGGGCTCTTTCACCTGTTCTTGAAAACTTTCGTTGCCTTTCTGATTCTCCTGCCCTGACTACCCTGCCCTGGGTCTCCGAGGATGCGAGTAAACACGCGGCGGTAACTTGATCACGGTGCCCGCTGAATTCGATGTCACTTTCGATTTTGCGATTTTCTTGTGCAGCCAAAAAGTACAATCAAAAAAATTGAAAACAGGAAAAATCTCCCAAAATGTTTTTTCGCGGTTCAAAATTAACGTTGTTTTCATGTCGTAAATTTTGTTGCTGATGTCAAAATCTTTTTTTTCTCAATCGACCATCCTGAAAACTTCCTTCTGCTCTTCCTAAAACTGTGTATCAATATTTATTTACTTTTACATCAATATTTGTTTTTCATAAAGCAAGCTAACAAAATCTGTACCTTGCTTAGTTCACATTTTTGAGCGTTTAAATAGAAATTTCGGTCCTATGCTTCCGTTACAAAGTGGTAAATTTTTTAGGTCATCCATCCAGATACTAACCCCGCCGGATAGGGATTTACTTCAGTGCACGTTTGTATTTGAAAGCTCTCAGACGCTCAAGGTGCACGCTTAAACTTGTGGCAATGAAGAACGCATATTTTTTTTCCTACGAAAGTTAAATATTAAGCAAAAACGTCTTCGCAGCATTAGAAAGCGTTTTGATTACTAACAAGTGAATTCTGAAAAATGTGTCGTTGGGTACTCTTATAAAATTAACTGAAACGAAAAATTACCTGCAACAGATACAGTCAACACAAGACATTTTACAATTAAGGACGTTCGCGCGAAAATTATCTAACTTTGATTTTTTTCTGCAAATTTTACCATTGAAAAATGATGAGTTAGTGATGTCAGAAATGTAAAAAAAGATGGGGGATCACCGACTACGTTTTGGAGAGAACTTGCCCGGAAGAACACCCTAAATCTGAAAAAAATCCGGCTTCTTTAGCGAGTAAGGCCACAGTGTCTGTAAGCCCAAAAATATCGCAATTACATCTTTGAAGTGAAATGTTCTCTACCAAACTTTGTTTAAATGGACCCATCAAGTGAATTCAGTTAACTGTTAAGGTTCCTTAAATAAAATTTCGCATTTAGCGACCATAGTTTCATGCACCTTGCAGCCACAAGATGGCAGGATTCCATGTCCCGAGGACAGAAATCTTGAAATTTTTTTAACTTCCCACATTGATTTTTGTTCATTTTTGGACAATGTGGTGGTAATTGTAAATAAAATCTGCTTCTGAAAAGAAAAGTAGGGGTCGCCGAACATCCAAGATCGTTAAATCCAAGCAAAGCTATAGCAATGGCCATCTCCCCTATCATTCTTCATTTTGGAACTTAGCGCGCGCGCTCGATGCATGACGTGGGATGTGAATTTGCGTGCGCTGTAAGGATGCGCAGTAGCAATGGGCGCGAACGTCCTTAAGCGCCCGGTCAACAGCATAGAGTCGAAACAGAACCATATTTTACTAAATCTATCAGTTGAGAAACCCACCGGAATCGCGAAATGATGGAAGTCTCTGCTTGGTACAAAACTGTTTCCGTGATTGTACTTATTTGACGCCAGGAGTTCACACAAATGTTGACCAGAGTTATTGTCAGGCAAGGTGGCAAAATTGAAGGAGAAACATGACATGTTGACAAGACATTTCAAGGCACAGTTCGAATAATCCATAGAATACATATGACATGAAGCCAAAACGTGAGAAATATTGAACATCTGATGAAAAAACTTCTTGAAGGTTGCATAGTTTACCTCTTGATATTCGCCACGATGGAGATGTAACAGTTGTGCCTAAAACAAGAAACATCCAACATTATCGACGATATGTGTCGTAACATGCTGTTTAAATCCAAGACATTTTTGCACCTCTCGCAAATCAAAGTCTTAATTTCTCATAGATGAAATATACCCTGTTACAAGCGACTCGCGAAGCCTCTCGGTTGCAGCGCAATTCAGTTACTGACAAAGGTACTTTAAATCAACGGTCTCAAGCCAACAACAACTAACTTGTCAGAAGCTTATCCTTGTTTCAGCAGCAGAAGCAACTGAGAGCAATTATACAAATGTTGTTTCGTCTACCGTTAAACTGTTTGTTGATTATATTAAGATCTCTCATGTCAACTGAATCATGTCAACGACACACTAGCTCTACATTCCGACCTGGTCAAAAGTACACACTCTTACATTCTGTCAAACACAGAGTTAAAAGTCTGTCAACTGTGTCATAGGACCTTGACGTAAATGTGTTGAGAGACTTATCCTGGTCAGATTATGTGAGCTCATGTGGATGTGACAGTAAACAAAACGAATAAAGTTTTAGGCCTACTTAAGCGTACAGTCGGACTTAAGAACAAGGATGTCTTTTCCCGTTGCTTTATTAGTCACTGGTAAGACCTATATTAGAATACGCACGTCCTTTATGGTCTCCATACTTAGTTGAAGACAAATTAAGGGTAGAAAAAGTGCAACGAAAAGCATCAAGGATTGCTCCTGGTCAGAATCCACGTGAAATGGCTTCCGAAGAACGATGTGTACTGCTATCCTGAAACACCCTCGAACACTAAAGGGTGTACGGTTTTTAGTAGAATGCTGTAAGATAGTGTTTGGTCTAAATGGCCCGGACTTTTGTGATTTCGAGGCTGTAAAAGTAAAAACACTAGGGCTAATCATCCATTCAATATCCAGACAAAATTGGCAAAAATTGACCCTTTTCAGTTCTCTTTCTTTGTAAGAATTGTTAAAGACGGGAATAATTTGCCGAAGCACCTATTCGGACATGACAGATTCCAACAAGATTTGAAAAAGTAGATGAATGTGTATTGATTCAGTTTTTTTTTTATATGCAACTGATTTTATAGATCCTCCTTAAATATTATTTAGGTAAACACCTTTTAGGTTTAGATTTAGTAAGGGGACTCTTCACAGGGCTTACCTTTCAAACGCACAATTTGTTGTATCATTATTAATGTATTTCTCATAAAATAGGAGTCATATTACAACTGAAGAAGGATCTTCCGGGTACGTGCGGTGTAACGTCGTTAAAGAGTACCAGAAACCCATAAGGGTTGAAACGTGTAACGGCCCCTTGTGTGCTGGGAAACAACCTTCTGAATATTCAATTTGCTAACTACTATTTTTGGAACAACAAGAGCGAGGGGTTTGCAAATATGGTACTTAGCACTGAAACGTTCAACCAATCAGTTCCCACTGAATATTCGGAAGCTGTGAACGCGCGTTACACGTTTCAACCCTCATGGGTTTCTGATGGTACAAATACTCTGGTCCATGATATGATAAGTCAACGAAGTCGTGATATTATTGGTCGACTGTCAGTTGAGCAAAGCTGTCATTGGCTGTAACTGTAAACAGTGATTGGTGCGTCTCCATCTGTCTAGCTCTTATACACGTCTGTACATGTATTGTTAGTTAATTAGTCGGTCAGTGTGTTGATGTCGTCGATAAGTCGTTTGTAGGGTGCTATAAGCTGTAGGCATCAGTTCTAAGTACGATCCGGTGGTAATAATTAGTATTGTATATAACGCATTCAGCAGAGTACCGGTCGATTCTTTAGTCTGTCAGTATAGTACATGGTGTTCAGAAATGTTATATTTGATGTTACTATTTCTCGTCCCTCGTTTGTGTTCAGCCAGTGTTGCGTTTGGACTTTTGCCGGTCTCATCGCTATGAGTGGCCTGGCAGTCGAAGCATTTGATCTTGTAAACTGCTTCTTGTCTGTCCTAACGTTCGTCAGTAGTTTTCTTCACTTTGATGGATCTCCTCATAATTAGCATGTTAGTTCGTTACTGGCGCTCGCTTAATTTAAGGGGAGTTTCTGCGCCGGCTGTAGGTAGCATGTGTCATGCATACATTTATGCCATGATGATGCCTCACCAGGTCGCAACAGATAGCCATGGCTGCCATATGGCCATGGGCGTGCGCGTGAAGTACTAGCCAGACCTCTGGGATGGTGTTTGTCTGATGAGCTTTCTGTAGCTGTTTCCTCCCAGAGTAATGTTGTTATTAGGAATCAAAACTTTCGAAATTTCCTAAACTTTTCCGTTGTATTTTGAGTGCTACAAATCCCGCTTATCCTTAAAATGAAGTCGTTTCAAGAAAAGGGCCGAGCTCTTCCAAACCTGCTAAGCGGTAGTGCTACCATGCGTTTTAGCCACAGGTAACCTTGGATTAACCCAATCACTGGGCTTCGAAAGAAATTGGCCCTTAGCAGCGAGAATCCGTTGGGAGGCCGGTTAAAAAAGGCGACGCCATGAGTGAAACGTTTGTTTTTAATATGTCATAAGAAACTGCTTCACGTACGGTATCCAATTTAGTTGCATACATTATCCTTCTTCTTGAAAGCAATGCAGTTAAATCAGCTAATTTAAGGATAAAATACAATTTTTCTAAGTTATTTGGGAGCCTGTTTTTATAAAAAAGGGTAGCAATAATCAAACAATTCAGTGAAACCTTGTATGTACGCTGTAATATCACGGAACACTTACCCCTGAATACTGCCAGTCAACAAGATTGAATACGCTATGTAAACCAAGTGCGAGCCAAACAAAGGATATTGCAGGGTGCATTGTCACGGCTTTCAGAAACTCCTACAAAATAAACGCTGCTGTCAAGAAATGATTTATAATATGACACGTAATCGAACTCTTAATGAAAATTCATAGATTTCCGTGGTTCAAAGTAATAGCAGCAAAACACAGGGTCATTTTTTATGAGTTCAAATTAGCGATGGAGTCATTTTTAACTGTTGCATATAAAATCCAAAAATTACAGCTGAAGGGCCAGAATGAAAGAGTAGAAAAGTTTATCACTTGTAGTGCATAGCGCTTGCCAGAGGAAGTTAAGACTTGAGACATATTCGACATCCGATAAAATATATACACTAAAAAAATTTCTTAACTTCGCGCCCTCACTAATATTTACATCATTCGAGATATTATGCCTCTTCCGAAGTTGACCATTTCCATCATTCTGTCTATTGCATCAGCTGCTCTGCATATAGCAAGGCAACAAACCAAGATTGAAGACAGCGCAGATAACTTGATTGATAAGGGTAATACTTAAATGCAACATGAACGTTTTTACTTCATCTCCTGGAATAAGTAAGGGTAGAAAATTCCGTGAAATTACTTTGTTATAAGTTAAATGATATTCCAAATGGTCTGGATAGCACAAGTGTTACTAATATTTAAAAAAATACAACCACACTTTTGAATTTTCGGAACATGTTTCGATGTTTCAAACATCATCTTCAGCCATAGTGAGTGTAACATTAAAATTTTTACAAGATAATTCGTATATATATAACTATCAATACAATGATTTCAGAATAAAAACTAGCGATAAAAAACGACGTTTCGATCTCTCTGAGATCATTTTCAAGTAGTAAAAGAAGCGAATAAAATCTGCATATATAAGTACAAATTAAGACGTGAGAATGTCCAAAGATAAAGTATGTAAATACAAGCGCTAAAATGTAAGTGTTAAAATATTAAAATACTATATAAATAACTTGCACGGATTAAATCTACATGACTGTTGGTTAAAACGCTAAAGCGTGAGTGTTAAGATACCAAAACGCTATAAAGAACTATATAAATAACTTCGCACGGATTGAATCTGACTGTCACCATGGAACTTGGCGAACACGGTAAACTTCCCTTCCTGGGAACGGAGATTCGGAAATGCAATGGTTGCTTGGAGACAAGGGTATACAGAAAACCAACTGATACCGGATTATTGCTGCATTACAAGAGCCACGTCGATGTTAGATACAAGAAGTCATTGCTAAAAACAATGCTGGATCGTGCCTTTAAATTGTCATCTACCTGGAAACTGTTCCACCTGGAATGTGACCGTCTCGCACAAACGTTCTCCCGACTTCAGTACCCAGCCCAACTGCTGCAATCGACCATCAGTAATTTTGTCACCAAGAAAGTTTCCGACGAGGCAATTTCCACACGAGCATGTAACGTGAATGAAGCGCCTGTCAGAATAGTGTTACCTTTCAAAGTTCAGAGATCGGCTAATTCAGCGCGAAGGCAACTTGGGGAACTGGGCCGAAAAATTGGAATTGATATTCACGCCGTGTATACAAGCCGTAAGATTGGACACCATATCAAACCGAAAGAAAAGAAGCCGCCTATCATAAACCAGCAACGCGTTGTTTACCATTACAAGTGTGGTTTGTGCGATGCAAACTATGTCGGGTATACGTGCCGACACCTCTATCAGCGCGTCGAGGAACACATGAAAGGATCGTCTTCAATCGGGAATCACATTAAAGAGCAACATGGAACAGTCCCTAGTGACATATATCGTGACTTTAAGATCTTGAGAAAGTGCGAAAGTAAATTCGATTGCCTCATCTACGAAATGCTTTTTATAAAGGAGCTTAAACCAACTTTGAACAAACAGTCAGATTCAATCCGTGCGAAGTTATTTATATAGTTCTTTATAGCGTTTTGGTATCTTAACACTCACGCTTTAGCGTTTTAACCAACAGTCATGTAGATTTAATCCGTGCAAGTTATTTATATAGTATTTTAATATTTTAACACTTACATTTTAGCGCTTGTATTTACATATTTTATCTTTGGACATTCTCACGTCTTAATTTGTACTTATATATGCAGATTTTATTCGCTTCTTTTACTACTTGAAAATGATCTCAGAGAGATCGAAACGTCGTTTTTTATCGCTAGTTTTTATTCTGAAATGTGTTTCAAAAAAACTACTTATAAGAATACAATGATTCTTTGTAGATTAAATGTTCGTTACAAGTACGTAAAATTCAAACGAACCAACAATATTATAGAGAATACAACTGACATAACAGTAAAAGTTTAAAAGTGTAATGCTAAACTGACATGATCAACTTGTTTGTTGAGTTCGGGTTTCAACCGCTCAATATGGAAGCTCTCCTTGATTTTGAGTTGATAGAAAGAAGTAGCATTATCAATAATTTTGAAGCAAGAAACATCACAATTATCGTGACAATTTTTAGAAAAACTAAGATGCTTAAAAATATGAGACTGAATTTTTGTCCCGGAAAAGGTGCTCATTTACACGTGTGTAGAAATGCCTGTTGGTTTCACCAACGTAGCGAGCACCACAGCCCGCACAAGTAAATTTGTAAAGAACACGTGATTTGAGAGAATCCGGAATGAAATCCTTTGGACTAAAAATGTTGCACAGTTTGAACGGAGAGAAAATTACTTTAACATTTAAATCCTTGCAATACTTGTTGATAATAGATGAAATTTTCTGTCTGGTATAAGATGAATAGAAACCGATGTAAGGTAGTTTGTAAAAATGGTAGTTGGATACATCATGTTTAGGGGCCCCTAAACATGATGTATCCAACTACCTGGCAGGGTTCATCTTCTTCATCAGAGAAAGAGCAGAGGTCTGTGAATGACAGTCCATTTTTCGGCACCGGCATCAGTTGCTTGCACACTGTTGGGCAGTACAAGAATGAGTAGATTTTTTCAGATGGTGAATTTCAGATCAATCCTTAATTAGTCTAGTTCATGCTTCACAAATCTGTGCGAATACAGACAAACATCAAACATACCATCAATGTTTCGACGATACGAAATTCTACAACTATACAAAATCGAAACAAAAACTCAGCGACCCTAACCGAGGGGGACATTGAGATTTTGGGTTTTGCGGTTTTGGCTATTTTTTAGATCGGTTTCTCGGTTTTTGTGCCAAAAGACTTCGGTTTTTCGGTTTTGGTGTTTATTGCGGTTTGCCGGTTTTTCTTTTTTTTAGCATCTGGTTTTCGGTTTCCGTAAAAAAAACGAGCGGTTTTTTGTTATCCGATGTGCTTTTTGGGTTTTTCTTAGATTTGAGCGGCAATTGATCTCGAATAGAGTGTTATTTATTTATTTAATCTTTATTTAACCACGGTGCAATTCATCAGCAATATAAAAAAAATATGTACAATTAAAAATTTATAGATAGAACTATGTAAACTACATTAACTATCTTACTCAATGGCATACAATAAAAGCTGCTTTCCATGAATGCCGTATTTAGAATAATGGCTTAGATAACGTCTTTAACGGGGTTTGAACCCGTGGCCTCGCGATACCGGTGCGACGCTCTAACCAACTGAGCCATGACGCCACTGAGCTGGTCATTTGTGGGTTCCAATGTTCCCGTGAGAAATGATATATGAAATGGATCCTATATGAACTGAGGAGATGAAATCAAGTGAAGCTATGATCCACAGTTCATTTCTCAGTTCATTTCTCACGGGAACATTGGAACCCTCAAATGACCAGCTCCCAACGTCAGTGGCTTCATAGCTCAAGGAGGAGTTACGTTTTTACAAACATTGGCCGTGTAGCGCTTACATTTGAACAGACTTAACTGATTAGAGTGTAATGTGAAGTGCTAAGTATGTACCCCATATGAAAACCATGTAAGCGTTAGCCCTACTGATGGAAATGGGCCCACACAAGGACAGAAAAAATTCTCTGACCATTGTGGGATATTGAACCCACGACCTTCGGGCTAGATCACCGCTGCTCTACCGACTGAGTTTGAAGTCTTGAATTTTTCAGGCTTCTTTACGCAATTGCAAAAATTGCGCTCATAACTGCGAGGATCATAGCTTTACTTGATTTCATATCCGCAGTTCATGATCATATGCAATCCATTTCATATATCATTTCATGTTAGGTTAATGTTTGTTAAGAAGGACTCTTTAAAACTTCATTACTGTAAAAGTATGTATTTTGTTCTAATATTAATATTCCAGGGTTTTCGTTTGAGGCCTGAGACTGGACGTTTCTTCCGGTTGTCTACCATTTCACGTCCGGTACTTTTACTCTAGAAATTAGTTGGCTTCTTTTTTTCTTTTTGGACTTAGGTATCTCAGGACAACACGATCTCTTCCTCAAATGAAGGATTATCCTTTATTGTCAGTTTGCCTTAAATGACGGTATTATCCTCCATTTAGATCACTCTGTCCCAGGACTTGTGGTAGCAAATTAAAAGAAAAAATGTAAAAGCAACCCCTGGACAGGATTTGAACCCGCAGCACCCACTTTGAAGGAACTGTTTTTATCCACTTAACCACTAAAAAATAACTGACTAGAAAATGTGCCGATTATTTACCAAAGCTAATCAGTATATATATAAAATCATTGCTAAATAATGGTTAAGTCTGAAGTTTGATTTTAAACTGGTTAGCTTTCTCTTGAAGTTTGGTAACCGACATTTTTCACTGTGTAAGCTTGCTTCGTAGCGGGAGTTAATAACAGCGGCACTTTTGGAAGAAAAAATTATTGACATTAATAAAAAATGACATTCTCGCAGTTAGTGATGTGGTAGTCTAGTTAAGTGAAGGGGTTAATAATCACACGTTCCCAGGTTCGAGTCCTGCGAGTCCAGAGGTTGGGGTTCGACTTAAAAAAAAAAAAATAATGTTCATTTCCCATGATCCCAATTAAACTTTCAGTGTCCAGAATGAACGATAATACTTCACTTGGAAGAAAGTGACAATTAAGAGTAATCCTTCAATTGAGGCAGGGACTTGGTTGCTCAGGAACCCATGGGCTGAAGAGACAAAAGACAATCACGCGCAATAAATTTTTCAAACTAACAAATCACATTACTTTATTTTGCTTACTAACTGAACGGAATAATCGATGTGTTGCCATTTCATTCACCCGATAGGTTTAGTTTCTCTTTTTTCTCCAATCTCAAGAATGTAAACAGCATTTCTGAGTGTCACTTATAGTAATTTATAAGGGGACCCAGGCCTCCTTGAGGATTCGCTCCCGGGGCGCGTGCAATCGGTGTTATATTGCAACGGTGACATGAAGAGTCCTGTCCTGCACTTTCATTATCAAATACGGTACCTTGAAAAGCTATCGAAAACCCTGATATTCTTTATTCATGTCCAAGATGTAAGCAAAACAACAACTCAGTCAAACATGTGCTATTTTTTTTTGGAAACCAACTGCAAGACTATGACGCAAGCTTATTATGTAACAATTGCTATCATCATCAACAATATTGTTATACTTGTTATTCTTATTTTTGTACCTTAACTTATGAACACGGAATTCCGTGCTGCGATACCCTGCAGAAACATTGCGAATACAATTTTATGATATATTTTGTGTATCACTTATTGTAGCTATCAAACTAAAGGAGGGTCTCAATGGGGTTAACCCCCGTTAAGCATGAAAATGCCCAAAAATAAAAATGAAAATAACCGTTAGCGGTGATAAAAATTAAGAGCATTTAGGGTAATTTTTTTAAATTATAAAAAAAAGTTGAGGAAGCAGAAAACCTTTTTTTATCTCTGAGCGGGCAATGAAAAGGTCTGGAAGACAAGTCAAGGCCTGGGCAAGGTATGACGCGTGAACCGTCAACACAAAATCGTGAGTCGCATTGTGATAACCAATGACTTAAACTATTCAATATGTCTACTGAGACATTTATTTGTTTCCCACATAAGTTAACCGTGCCGGAAAAAAGATGACCGTTAGCCATGAAAAGTCAAATTATTTAACCGTCAGCCGTGATAGCTACTCCCATTGAAACCCTCCTGAAGGAGAAAACACAACCGCTAAATTATAGAAATTTTGTGAAATACAAGACGTGATTTTTGTTTTTTTTTTTGCCTGCACCAGTTATCGAATTTTTTTTCACACTTTTTTCCTTTGATATTATTATTATCTTGAAAGCAATAAAGGGGGCCCGGACTACAAACTACTTAAAGGTGTGATATGGTAGAGAACAAGAGACTCCAAGGTCCAATTCTTACATTACATTTTACTTCATTTGACTTTCACCTAATTTAGCTCAATCGAATTTCCTTCGCATCGCTTTAACTGATATTATTCCCTTCATCACTGGCGAAAAGCATACACATCAGTGCAGGATGTACCGATGTTGTCACCTTCGTATTTTCCGTCCAGGTCGTCAGCATACCAGATCCTGAACTTCTGACCAGCGACCACAGACAAAGGAGTAGGAGTGGAATCAAATGTAATCTCGGGAGAGCTTCCATTGAAACCAGGGAGTGTATAGTAAAAATGATCATCCAGCCTCAGTGAACCGCTAACGTTTGCTGGAAAAATACGGGTGTCTTTTTCGTCAGTAATATGAACACCTATTATTTTTTCGTTGTAATGACTGTGTCCGGTAACGAGGCAGCCCCACTTAGTGTTAGAGGCTGTGTAGATATTGCAATTTACATATCCTGAGCGATGGACCAGCTTCAAGCGATAAATGTCTCCTGGCTTGTGGATCTCGAAGGTTCCGAATGAATCATCCTTCACTCCAAAGCACACTGGGTCTACATTTACCTTCTGCCATCCTACGGAAAGGAACAGAGGAGGATTAAGTTGTAAAAATAGCGATTCAGATTCATGTTTAATGTTTACGCGCACACATAAGCACGCTGGCTCATTGAAGAAGGTCGAAACGGGATTTCAACTCAACTTGCTGATGACTGCAGCCCGCAAAGGACCTCAGTTTTTCAGTATGAGAAATAATCGCAAGACCATGCTCATAGCTATATGTATAAGTGACTTGTTTAAGAATCAGGTGACACACCGATCGTTTACGGGAGAAATGCATTAAACACATTTGCCTTAATGTAGTCCGAGTCAGGGGCACCCAACGATAATCTTGAGTCCGCGGAAATATGTGTTCAGGAGAGTTAAACTGTTCTAAGAATTTCGGTTCTAAGTTGACAAACAAATAAAGATTTCTTTACTAAAATATCTCCGAAGGGATTCGTAACCGGGGGCGGATCTAGAGGGAGGGTGCAGGGGGTAAACAGATGACCTGACGCTTCCTAATAGAACTGGTATTCTACAAAAAAAAAAAGTCACCAGTCAGCTAAGCACTTCCGTTTTACTGGTGCACCCCTCCTAAGAAAAATCCTGGATCCGCCCCCTGGTAACCAGGAAAAAGTAGGCCCTTACTTTTTCTGAAGGGATATTTTTGCAATAAAGGTCACCTGGAAGTTTCGGATGAGCAAATGGTTCGGTTAGAAGTTCTTAGAAGGTAACGTTTAGCTAGCAATTTCTGAAATGAAGATATCGTCCCTAAATTCTCGGACAATTCAATTTTCAGCTAAGATATCCGAACCGATCAAATTCTTCCAGGTTATAAAAACATCTCTTTGGAAAGTCTTTATACATTACAAGGAGCCTGGAAATGTCTCTCAAAGGCTTTTTTCTTAATTTGCTCGTTGGGTGCCCTTGCCGAGTCCCCCCCGTAAGGATGTTTTGGGTGCTCTTGTCAAATTTGTAAACGCTTTTAAAATGAGTTTTATTTTCATGCACCCTATCTCACTTCATTTATTCTTTCGTCCTCAACTTTGTTCAACAAATTAAACACTATTACCATTCTCACAGAATTTTCCACTGTTTCCCTCAGCACATTGGCACACGTATGAATTTGTGTCATACAGCGGACGACATGTTCCACCATTTTGACAAGGAAGGCTTTCACATGGGCTCTAAAAGCGAAAA
>NC_090869.1:3266209-3268709 GCF_036669935.1 Montipora foliosa | reverse complement strand
CGAGTGATTTAATTTTTTGACATCATTTTTGCCGTGACTCTTTTTCGAACCTTATGGAAAAATCTTAGATAAACGTCTTTTTTTTCAGTTTCATGAAAGAAACGTTCAGTTAAAACGTTTTAGTGAAGAATAAAAATCAAAGCTTACCCCTGAAAATTGCAACGTTACAATTTTGAAATGGTTGAGTAAACCTAGTGCAGGCTACAGGAAGGAGAGAGGGCAGTGTATTGTCACCTTCGACAAAAGTGAATGCTGTTGGAAAGAAATCTTGCAAAGGTGTCTTTTTGCCCAGCAGGTGAAAATAACACACAACCAAGCCATAAATTAAGACATCCTGTTATTTTAAAGATGTCACTGCCTTCACATTCTTAATTAACCGAAATAAACAATAATTATTATCAATATACGCGGCCAAATAGAAAATCGGCCTCTTCAAAACACACGCTCAGCGGGCCGCAAAAGACTGACAGCGGGCTGCTAATGCATTATCAGCCCTACAGCTGAGTGGGTCTTGCTTCAACTTTGTGATATGCCTATTATTTATAGACGATTTTACGCATTTTTTCGGTAATTTTAAATAAGTTCGCTGGACTGAGTTGATTCTTTAATAGCTTGTTCAATCAACACTTACATGATGACTTGAAGTGACTATGAATTCGTTATTCACTTAGCTTTTATTATTAAAACTCGCATTCTTGATATCATTTGGCCTTGTTTATTGATAATAATGATAATGACATGACTTTTTTCGGGAATATTGTTTATTTGCGCCCTTGTAGTGTCATTTGCGGCCCTCGGACCGCAAATGACACTACGCGGGCGCAAATAAACAATATTCCCGAGAAAAGTCATGTTATTCCCTTATTAACATTAATGAAATGATTGTATATTGAAGTGCGGGTTATATAAGTATGAGAGAACGTTCCTCGCACTTAACTGGACAATTTGAGCAATTGTCTCTTATAGGCAGCTAAGAAATTCAGGTGGCTCCATTGGGATTCGAATCCATGACCTCTGCGGTGCCAGTGCAGTACTTTACCAACTAAGCTATAAAGCGACACAGTTGAAAGCAGAAGTTAAACCAGGGACTACCAGGGACAAATTCAACCAATGGCCAGGATCCATGTCCTGAACCGGGGATCTCCGGATCTCAAGGCATGCGCCCTAACCACTGGGTTACACTGCCCCTCACAGTTGAGAGCAGATCATTTGTTAGGCTCATTTAGCTCCGTGAAGGACCCAAATGTGAGGCTTCATAGCTCAGTTGGCAGTGCATTGTACCGGCATCGCACTTTGAAATTTTCTATGCATGATCCAATATGTTCTGTATGATTAATAATGTATATGGTTGGATATAAATAACTGTCATGCTAGCTCCTAATTGTTTTTTGGCAACTTTTCACTTGTCTTTCGATTCTTAGTAAAGTGAAGTCGAAAACGCAGTTGTATTAGATTATTAGACATTAAACAGAACTACCCGAGTTGAGAGGAAAATTTCCGAGAAAGAATTGAGTTGAACTGATTGTAATCCACACTGCTTGCCAGAGGAAGTTAAAACTTGAAAAATATTCACCATCTGATAGAATATACATGAAAAAATTCTTTAAGTTGGCTACCTCATTGATAATCGCATCGTTCCAGCTGTTGTGCTCTACCTGAGATTAAACATTTCCAGCATTTTGTCTATGGCATCGGTTGTATGGCATATAGTTTGCAAATCCTTCTACAGTAGGAAGGCAACGATTCTACAGTAAGAAGGCAAAAACTGAAGACAGCCTGACAACTTGATTGATAAGGCTCATTAACTTAATATCGGAACGTTTTTCTCTTTATCCTATTGGATACGTAAAGGCAGAGAACTCGGTTAAATTACTTAGGTTAAATCAAATTGAGGTTGAAACTTCGAAAAATGAATCCGGCAAACCGCAATATTAATCGTCCCCCTGTGAAAATTGATTCAAAATTCGAAAACATTCTTTAACCTCTTTTCGAAATTAAAAATTTAGAAAAACGTTCCTAGCAATCGCTCAGCCAAAAAGTATTTAGATTTATCATATACCTTAGGATTTTTCTGTTGCCGAAAGCGTTTGTCTAACTTGATCGCAAACGCTAGGCTTCAGAGGTGTAACTTGTACAAGTATCTCATTTTTGAAAAACTTAAACAAGGAATAAGACCTTGAAAACAATTTTTTGTAACGAAATTAGAAAGCTTAGTCGAGTGATTTAATTTTTTGACGTCATTTTCGCCTTGACTCCATTTCGAACCTTATGGAAAGATTTTAGTTAAACGTGTTTTTTCAGTTCAATGAAAAAAACGGTCAGTTAAAACGTTTTATAGAAGAATAAAAATCAAAGCTTACCCCTGAAAATTACAATTTTGAATTTTGAAATGGTTACAATTTTGAAATGGTTGAGTAACCCAAGTGCAGGCTACAGGAAGGATAGTGGGCAGTGTATTGTCACCTTCGACAAAAGTGAATGCTGTTGGAAAGAAATCTTG
>NC_090869.1:3233709-3263709 GCF_036669935.1 Montipora foliosa | reverse complement strand
CTTCACGTTAAGTATACATCACGTTAAGGCAACACCTACATGGATGATATTTGCGATTCAGTCTGCAATGAGGAAGAAGCACGAGAACTAACGAAATGCATAGACAGTGTACTCGAAACAGGAGGTTTTAAAGGCAAAGGCTGGCTTTCGAATAACGCTACCTTTAACACCGATCAGCAAGAGAGAAAGGAAGCAGCGATTTTGCAAGGAGTCAATGAAGAAAAGGTATTAGGAGTGGTATGGATCAATCACACAGACATGTTTACCCTTAAAGTGAAACCTGAGTTACTACTCTCCCAAGAACCGGCTATGCTTTCCAAGAGAACGATCCTGAGCCAGGTTGCTCAAATCTACGATCCAATTGGCTTTGCATCTGCATTTCTTATCAGAGCCAAGATAGGCCTACAGGAGCTGTGGGAAAAAAGCGTCAGCCCGGACGAGAAATTATCCTCCGAAACTCAAGAAAAATGGACCAACCTGTTTCAAGAAATGAAGAGCCTCAATGGCACAAGCTTGGAGAGATGTCTGACACCGCCTTATGCAGTTGGCCGCCCTGTACTCTGTGTTTTTTCTGATGCCTCTGAAGACGCATTCGGTTCCTGCGCATATGCACGATGGCAGCTGTCGAATGGAGAGTACGACGTGCGATTTATTGCAGCAAAATCAAGGGTTGCACCGCTGAAAAGATTGACCATACCTCGCCTGGAGCTTCAAGGTGCAGTCTTGGCCTCCCGACTGTGTAAAACCATTGTGGACGAATTCCGTTTCCAATTTGAGGAAGTTATCACAACTGTCTGGAATCTATTAGCTTTGCTCGCTGCATGTTTTTAGCAGTTTTATGCCCCTGACATCCATGTGAAATATGAGTATTATAAAAGGAATTGTGAGTTTGTATCACACGGGATAAGAAAGGCGCATGGAGCGGTATAAAGTTCGCGTTAAGAATACATTCGATCAATCTACCATAAGTGAATAAAGGGGGTAGTTTCTCAACAAACTGTGGTGCTGCGTCGGTGGGGAAGTAGTACACATAAATTTGGGTTTATCAACGGATTTTATAATGTAAATTAACCACCGTACAGGGATTCTAAAAGCTGACGTTTCGAGCCTTAGCCCTTCGTCAGAGCGAACAGAGGAATTACGGGTTGTGTGTAGTTTTTATAGTAGAGTAGGAGCTACGCTACTGGTTGTAACATGGCAACGTGAAAAACCGGAATGCCTTGCCTTGCCTTGCGTCATCCCTCAATAGAAGGTGAAACATTTACGAAGTTCTTGGATCACGGAGAACGGTCTTTCATAACGGTGAGAAGTTCTAGTCCTGCAAGACCGGTGTCTTTCTCGAGTAGTGACTTGATTGTTATGTGGGGCCTTCCAACTCCGCGCTTAGCTTCTCATGACCATAGAAGGAGTTTTCCAGCAGGTTCTTCATGACGGGAAACGTGCCAAGCTAACATCAAGCGCCTGCGTTTAACAACTTCTGATATCCGTGGAAGGGACCCTTACAAAGTTTTGTTGGTAATAAGATCTCGCCAGGATATGTTGTAGATTGCAGGTAACATTTTGGTGTAAGATCCATCAAGTTTGTTACACAGTGCACTGCTTAACGACCAGGAATCTGAACCGTAGAGTAAGATAGTTTCAACAGATGCTTTAAGAACTTTGGTGTTGGTTTCTTTCTTGATATCAGCCTTCCAAACTTTGTTGAGAGAGTTGAGTGCGCTCCATGACTGACCAATACGGGAATTCATGTCATAACTACAATGTAATCTCCTAGATATTTGAAGTTTTGGACGAGTTCAATAGGATGACCATCAGATGAAAACAGTTGGCTGGCCGAAGGAGGATTCAGGTGCATAAAAAAGCCTTTTCCACACGGTTGAGAAGGTTGTGAGCAGATTCAATGGTATTTTCAAGAAGGGCAATATCGTCTGAATAGTCTAGGTTTGCAAGAGTTTCAGCGGGATAACGGCGACTGCGGCGGCGTTTCAATATAAGGCCATCTGGGTCAGAAATGGCTGTACGAAGGGCAAAGTCCAGACAGATAATGAATAGGAAAGGAGCAAGCAGGTCACCTTGTAAAACTCCTGTAGCAATCACAAACTGATCAGTTTCTCCTTCAGGCGTGAGGACTACTGCGGATGTGTTTCGTACATGATTCGAATGGCCGCGACGACGGCAGAAGGTATTCCATATGCCTCAAGAATCTGGAAGATTTTAACACGGACAACCGAATGGAAAGCTTCGCGAAAGTCAATGAATGTGAGAACAGCTTCCATATCGTGATTTTTCACCTCTCCAACTATACGGCGAAGAGCCAGTAAGTGTGAGGTGGTAGATCTTCCTTGTCGGAAACCATTTTGATTTGGTCGCAAAATAGTGTCAATGATTGGTCTGATATGGTTCAAAAGACAGCAGTTATATATCTTTGAAGCGATTTGGCTGAGAGAAATGCCTCTATAGTTGTCTGGGATTGTTAAGTTCCCTTTTTTCGTTATTTCAGGGCCCCATTCCTTTGGTCGGTTTTCAGAGTAAGTTTTGTTGCAGAATAAATGGAGATGCTTTTTAATTTTTGATAATTTCCAAAACTCAGGTGGAAGGCCATCTAGACCAGGAGCTTTTCCATTCTTCACCTGACGAACAGCAGCATCTATTTCAGCTTGAGAGAACTCGCCGCTTTGGATTTGATCGAATGTATCGTAGACCTTTTCAATATGGACTGTATAGATTCTGTTGTTGGGGTAACATTCAGTAAGTTTTTGAAATGGTTCTCCCAGGTATTTAATCTATCTGCAGCCTCAATGAAAATAGCACTGCGAGTTCGTTTCCCTGATAGATCCTTGACTAAATACCGTGCATTATTTATGACTGCAGGGGCGGCTAGAATACATTAGTTAAATAAAAAGCGTTCGTTAATACCGTGGGGATTATGGGTGCGATTTGAAAGATGAACTTTTGTTCCAGATTCTTGCGGCTTTCCGTCGTATCTAGATGTAGGGAAAGGCCGCAGATAGACATGTGTTGTTTGGAGAGGTTAGCGAGATTAAAATGATGAGCGACTGGCTTAGATGCATCTTTGTCATTCGTCTCAACATCGCGAAAGTGTTGGCGGAATCGTTCGCCTAGTCGTCTACCTTTCTCGCCAATGTATAATTTATTATACATAACGTAAAGGTTATGCAATAAATGACATTTGCGGAGGTACATGTGATACGATCGGTGATCTTAACAGATCGCTTAGTTCCCGATATTTTGCTAGTGATAAGAGTGAAAGGACAGGTTTTGTATCGTGAGCACGCGCATTTGAAAGTGCCGGGTTGTTCGTTAGTTTTGAGAGCGCTTCTAACTAAAATGTTGCCTACGTTTTTGTCGCGTTTGAATGAAATTAGTGGAGGTTGAGAAAAGATTTTACCAGTCTCGGGATAACCATAAGTGAGTTTATCAAGAACATCATCGACTCTCTGGGCCTGAAAGATCAGGCAAAAATGTTCGGTACAGTATGGTGTCCTTGGTTCGCGAGATCTTGGTCCACGACTTTTCCAAACATGATGATCCTCGTTAACTAAAATATCACAAAAAACAAATGTGGCCGATGATTTCTTGATTATTTTTCTTTCACATGACGAAATTTCGGCTTTCCTGCTATCGGTGATTGTGCGGAATTCAAGTTTGTTGACAGGTGTGTTAATTTGTCATCTTAGAAAGTCCCTACTTTTGCGGCTCCGTAACCTACATGGTCATGTTTGCTTGGCTTGTGCAAAGATAAAAGGAAGCGGGCACAAGTGTCTTTTCGCAGAATACGTTTACAGATAAACTTATTTCTGCAGTTGGGAACGAATTTGCTGCAGAGTTTTAAACTTTTGTTTTATCGATATCAACAATTTTCGCATAGGGGTCCTTGGTGCTCGAATTATACTACTTATGACCCCAGAGAACTTAAATCTGGCAAAGGAGACAAAGAAACCCTTCCATAAATGGAAAAGGTTTTTGCCTTAACTGAATATTTTCAAAATCGTCTTTATACACGTTTACGAACGGGTTACCTTCTTTTGTATGTCTTGAATACCTATACGGTCTTATAATAAAATGGAGCTTGCGTTGGGAGACGGTCAACTTAAAATAAAAGCAGATTCTATATGCACAACGACATCCAATACGACTGTAGCTGAGATATATCAGGGATAATAAAGAATAAATAAATTTCCATGTTCGCGCAGAACTTATCGGGATTTACAGGTATTTTTTGGGGCTGCTTACACGATTCACGGACGAAGGAACAAATTCGCGGAACAACGGCTCGCGATTACGTTCACTTTCAAATTACAAGAGAAATATTTCAGTTTGGAACTTAGTTATTTAACAATTATCGCTAGAGACAGAAAAGCTATCTTCAGAGAAAATTTCAGTTTGTGGCGTTTTGACTCAGGTAAGACATTATTTTTCATTTTAAAAATTTTAGTTTTTAATTTTTTTTTACATAACGTAAAACCGCACCTACAAGAGCGGATTTGCATGTAGGAAAGAGGCGGAAAGGTGTGCAAGGAGAGACATATTTTGTGCCTTACATAATTTTGGGTCCCACAGTTTTAGCCTGTTTCCTACATGCAAATCCGATCTTGTATTTGCGGTTTTACATAATTTAAAAATATTTTTTACCCTCTTATGTAGGTATATATACACCTCCCTTGTGTTGTATTGTAAAACATCCCTGGCGAAGTGTGCGTTAGTCACACGAAACGCGTAGGATAAAATAAATCGTTTTACAGCTCTTAGAGTTCGCAGACGTGCTGCTCACTAGTTCAATCTTAAAAATTATGACTTCACTACCTTTTGACACGCTCTCAAAAAATGACGAAGTTGCAATGCGGGATTGGCTAGACAGCTATACCGCCTAGTGAGGCAAAGGACCGTGAGTAGTAAGACAAAGGATAAGACAGGAGTTTTATCAACAGTGTAAGCAAAACGAGCAGTGTCCACCGCAAAAGTGTTCTCTGCAACTGACCAGGTCAAAACAGCGTTATCTGTCTTTCCCTAGACGACGGAAACCCAAGGGGAGGTCGCAGAGGTCATTCTGAGAGGTGTCTATAACATTCGTATCAGACAGTGACATTCCTCTTTTTATTCTCGCGCCGACTCCTTCTGGTGCTACTAATAACCAGGTGGAGGAATACAAAAGTGACTCAGATGAGGAAGCAGAAGACCTTTTTTATCTCTAAGAGCGCAATGAAAAGGTCTCGAAGAGAAGTCAAGGCGTGGGCAAGGTTTGACGCGTGAACAAAACAAAATCATGAGTCGCATTGTGATAACCAATGACTTAAACTATTCAATATGTCTACTGAGACCCTACTAGTAACTAACTCAAGGGACGCATTTCTTTGTTTCCCACATAAGTTAACCGTGACGGAAAAGAGATAGCCGTTAGCCATGAAAAGGCAAATTATTTAACCGTCAGTCGTAAAAGCTACTCCCATTGAGACCCTCCTAAAGGAAAAACAGAACCTCTAAATTACATACATTTTGTGAAATACAACACGTTATTTTTGCTATTTTTGCCTTCACTAGTCATCGAGTTTTTTTTTTTTCACACTTTTTCCCGTTGATATTACTATTGAAGACTGCTATCTTGAAAGCAACGAGGGTGGCCGGGACTACAAACTACCTAAAAGTCATTGTGATCTGGTACAGAACAAGAGACTCCAAGGTCGCATTGTGATAACCAATGACTTAAACTATTCAATATGTCTACTGAGACATTTATTTGTTTCCCACATAAGTTAACCGTGCTGGAAAAAAAGATAACCGGTAGCCATGAAAAGTCAAATTATTTAACCGTCAGCCGTGAAAGCTACTCCCATTGAAACCCTCCTGAAGGAAAAAAACACAGCCGCTAAATTTTATACATTTTGTGAAATACAAGACGTAATTTTTGTTTTTTTCACACTTTTTTCCTTTGATATTATTATTATCTTGAAAGCAACAAAGGGGGCCGAGACTACAAACTACTTAAAGGTGTGATATGGTAGAGAACAAGAGACTCCAAGGTCCCATTCTTACATTACATTTTACTTCATTTGACTTTCGCCTAATTTAGCTCAATTGAATTTCCTTCACATCGCTTTAACTGACGCCGATTCCATTCACTTCATCACTGGCGAAAAGCATACACATCAGTGCAGGATGTACCGTTGTTGTCAACCTCGTCCTCTTTTGCCAGGTCTTCACCATACCAGATCCTGAACTTCTGACCAGCGACCACAGACAAAGGAGTAGGAGTGGAATTAAACACAATCTCGGGAGAGTTTCCATTGAAACCATCGAGTGTGTAGTAGAAATGAACATCCAACTGCAGTGCACCGGTAACATTTGCTGGAAAAATACGGGTATTATTTTCGTAAGTAATATGAACATTTATCAATCTTTTGCTGTAATAACTGATTTCGGTAATGACGCAGCCCCATTTAGTGTTAGAGGCTTTGCGGGAATCGCAATTCACATATCCAAAGCGATGGACCAGCCTCAAGCGATAAATGTCTCCTGGCTTGTGGATCTCGAAGGTTCCGAATGAATCATTCTTCACCCCAAAGCACACCGGGTCTACATTTACCTTCTGCCATCCTACGGAAGGGAACAGAGGAGGATTAAGTTGTAAAAATAGCGATTCAGATTCATGTTTAATGTTTACGCACACACATAAGCACGTTGGCACACAGAAAAAAGTCGATACGGGATTTCTACTCAACTTGTTGGTGACTGCAGCCCGAGAAGGTCCTCAATTTTACAGTATGAGAAACAATCGCAAGACCATGCTCATAGCTATATGTATAAGTGACTTGTTTGAGAATCAGGTGACACACAACTAAGTCGTTTACGGGAGAAATGCATTAAAGACATTTACCTTAATGTAAATCGAGTCAGGGACAGCCAATGATAATCTTGAGTCAGCGGAAATATGTGTTCGGGAGAGTCAGAATTTCGGTTCTACGTTGCCAAACAAATAAAGATTTCTTTACTAAAACCTCTCCGAAGGAATTCGTAACCGGGGGCGGATCTGCACCTGAGGCTTCCTAATAGAACTGGTATTCTACCAGTCAGCTGCGCACTTCCTTACTGGTGCACCGCCTCCTAAGAAAAATCCTGAATCCACCCAATGGTAACCAGGAAAAAGTAGGCCCTTACGGTTTCGGAAGGGATATTTTTGCAATAAAGGTCACCTGGAAGTTTCGGCGCGGATGAGCAAATGGTTCGGTTGGAAGTTCTTAGAAGGTAACGTTCAGCTAGCAATTTCTGAAATGAAGATATCGTCCCTAAAATTCTCGGACAATTCAATTTTCAGCTAAGATATCAGAACAGATCAAATTCTTCTAGGTTATAAAAACATCTCTTTAGACAGTCTTTATACATTACAAGGAGCCTGGAAATGTCTCTCAAAGGCTTTTTTCTTAATTTGCTCGTTGGGTGCCCTTGCCGAGTTCCCCCCCCCCCCCCCCCCGTAAGGATGTTTTGGGTGCTCTTGTCAATTTGTAAACGCTTTTAAAATGAGTTTTATTTTCATGCACCCTATCTTACTTCAGTTATTCTTTTGTCCTGTACTTTGTGCAACAAATTAAACACTATTACCATTCTCACAGTATGTTCCATTGTTTCCCTCACCACATTGGCACACGTATGAATTTGTGTCATACAGCGGACGACATGTTCCACCATTTTGACAAGGAAGGCTTTCACATGGGCTCTAAAAGCAAAAACGATTGTTGAGAAACGTTAATGTGAATTAATCTTACGAAGCATTGTTATTTTGTGGGATCTCGAACGAATATTTTTAACGTAAGTCTTTTAATTGCAAACTGTCTGTGGAATAAAAACCGACTAATTTTGTGGCCCGGCTAAGAACTCAACTGAGAAGAAAGTCAAGGCGGCAACACAGTTAAATATATAAATAGTGAGATAACGCTAAAAATGTATTCAATCTAAATGTGCAATTTATTTCATCTTTCAGATAGTATGCGCGCTATGATTGGCTAATTTAGCGGGTCGGATTGTACAGTACCAAGTCTTGATGCAACATTTTCTAGCAAATTTGCCATGTTGTTTGTGGGAACTGAATAAACTTGGGAAACTGTTTGAATATTGCAATCAACTATTTCAAAAAGTCAATAACGTTTATTTTATTTATTTTTCAAATTCTTACGCGTGCCAATCATTTGTTGCAGTAAAACGGTTCTGCTTGACTTCAACTGGTTTCCTTTCTTGTGCGCTTTATTACCTCAGAAGTCCGTACTATGTATTTATTGACTGAGTGGCAGGGCTGGACGCGCCAAGACCAAGGGCCAAATATTTTCTTGTCCGGCCCGACCTAAACTCAGTCAATAAGCATTTATCATATGCACTTCAAACTATTCATGAGAACTGAAAATTTGAAGTTTGGGCAAAATAATTAACAAAAATTTACACAGACAGTTTATCTAATATGTTGTTTGCATTTGCTCATCTGGCTGTAAATAACTTGGATCTGTAAAAGCGACGAAATCCTCTAAAATCGCATTGCACGGAGCAGTACATGTTCCTAGCAGGGCCTTACGGCTTTTTCCGGCTCTGCTCGCACAAATGCGTACGGCCCTCATACGGCGATTTTTCCAATGGTCTTACAATGAAAGTGCGCGCGGGGCCGTACTGGCCATAGGATAACGTAAGTTATGGATCCTCGCTTTTTCTCAGTTGGCTTATGATCCCCGCTCTTCTTGCTTGGGCCAGAAACCAACGACAAAAAACTAGCTCCGTAATTTAGAGTAGGGACATAGAACTTGGTTGATAAGAGAAATGCATTTCAAGCTGCATGTATGTCTAATGCTGACGTAAATTATTAGTGGTTGTAATGGCCTTAAACTAACATATTGTATAACGCCAGGTTGTTACAATCTTCCCATGTCAACCACGTAACTTTGAAAGATTGAAGGAACACAAGTAAGAAATAATGCATGAATAAATAACAGAACCGGTTTTCATTTTTTGTGGAGCGAAAAAAATTTTAGAACGATATACACTGCTCAAAAAAACCCGTGATTTTCTTGAGGCAGTTAAGTAGATTTTCTATTAACTCAGCCTTATTGGGAGATTCTGAGAATGGTACTATAGTTATTATTATGTTTGTCTAAAGAGGATACAGTCAACAAAGGACATTTTGTTAAGCGACCGGTCAAAAGCGTTGAGTCATTTAGAACCATTTTCTATTACTAACACCTATCAATTGAGGAACCCACCGGAATCGCGAAATGATGGAAGTCTCTGCTTGGTACAAAACTGTTTGCGTGATTGTACTTATCTGACGCCAGGAGTTGACACAAATGTCGATCAGAGTTACTGTCTGCCGGTAAGGTGGCAAAATTGAAGGAGAAACACGACATCTTCTCGAGACATTTGAAGGCACAGTCCATGTAATCCGTAGCATAATATGAAGCCAACACTTGGGAAATATTCAGCATTTGATGAAAAAAGTTCTGGAAGTTTGCGTACTTTATATGTTGATATTCGCCACGTTGGAGCTGTTGTGCCTGAAACAAGAAACATCTAACATTATCGACGATATGTGTCGTAAAATGCAAATCAACAGTGTTAATTTCTCGTAGATGGAATATACCCTGTTAGAAGCTAGTTACGAAGCTTCTCGTTTGCAGTGAAATTGAATCACTCATCAGCTAGCAATTTCTGAAATGAAGATAAAATTTTCGGACACTTCAATTTTCAGCTAAGATATCCGAACAAATCAAATTCTTCTAGGTGATAAAAAAATCTCTTTAGACACTCTTTATACATTACAAGGAGCCTAGAAACGTCTCTCAAAGGCTTTTGGCTTAATTTGCTCGTAACGTTACCTTCTAAGAGGTTCCAACCGAACCATTTGCTTATCCGAAACTACTAGGTGATCGTTTTAAGTGCCACTTATTGCAAAAATACCCCTTCCGAAGACTTAAGTGACTACTTCTCCCTGGTTGCGAATCTTTTAGGTGATGTTTTAGTAAAGAAATCTGTAGCTGTCTGGCAACGTAGAACCGACATTCTTAGAATAGTTTGACCCTCCCGAACAGATATTTCATCGAAGATTATCGCTGGGTGCCTCTGAAGGTACTTTAAATCTACGGTCACAAGCCAACAGGCAAGAACTAACTGGTCCGAAACCTTAGTATCCTTGCCTCAGCAGCCCGGAAGCAACCGAGAGTAATTTGTTACGTGTACCGTTAAACTGTTTGTTGATGATACTAAGATCTCAGGCTTGTCAATTGAATCATGTCAATGACACACTAGCGCTACAGTCGGACCTGAATTCTCTGGAAAACTGGACAAAAGTACAAACTCTCACAAAATGTCAAATTAAAGTCATTCAACTCATAAAGAGACCTTGGCGTTCATGTGTCGAGAGACATTCTGGTCGGATAGTTTGGCCGATAACAGTAAACAACTGAAGCGAAGAAAGTTTTGGGCCTACTTAAGCGTACACTTAAGAGAACAAGGATGTCTTCTACTTGCTTTATAAGTCACCGGTAAGACCTATATCAGAATACGTACGTTCTGTATGGTCTCCATACTTAGTTAAAGACAAATTAGCGATAGAAAAAGTGCAACGAAGAGCATCAAGGATTGCTTGCTCTTGGTCAGAAGCCGCGTGAAATGGCTTAAGATCGACGCAAACTGAAACACACTTTCAGAACACCGAAGGATGTACTTTTCTTTAGTCGAATGCTATAAGATTGGAATAAGATAGTGTTTGGATTAAAACGGCCTGAACTTTTGTGATTTTTTCGAGTACTGTAAAAAGTAAAAACACTACAGGCTAATCATCCCAACAATATCCAAACAAATTTGGCAAAAATTGACGCTTTTCAGTACTCTTTCTTTGTGAGAATTGTTAAAGACTGGAATAATTTGGCGAACCACCTATTAGCCGGACGTGACAGATTCAAACAAGATTTGAAAACGTGGATAAATGTGTATTGATTCAGTTTTTTTATATGCAATTTTACAGATCCTACGTAAACGTCGTTTAGGTAAACACTTTTTAGGTTTAGATTTTGTAAGGGGACCCTTTATAGGGCTTACCATTCAAATACCATATTTGAATAAAGTATATCATTAATCGGAGTCATATCATATCTGAAGCACGAGTGGTCCTGAGAAGGACTGTTTAGATGACATTGACTCACGTTTCGACAACCTGACCGAAAGTCGTCACCAGAGTGAAGGGATTATATGTCATGTTACATGTCTGTACATGTGTTGTTAGTAAGTCGGTCAATGTGTTGACGTCCTTGATAAGTCGTTTGTAGAGTGCTGGAAGTTGTAGGCATCAGATTACAGGTCACTGTTCTAATTTAGTGAACCAGCTTCCAGTACGATCCGTTGGTAATAATTAATACGGTATGTAACGCATTCGGCAGAGTCCCAGTCGATTTTGTAGTCTGTCTGTACATGCTGTGCAGAAATGTTATTTTTGATGTTACTATTTGTCGTCCCTCGTTTTTGTTCATCCAGTGTTGTTTTTAGACTTCTGCCGGTCTCATCGATATGAGTGGCCTGGCAGTCGCAGCATTTGATCTTGTAAACTGCTTTTTGTCTGTCCTAACGTTCGTCGGTAGTTTTCTTCACTTTGATGGGTCTCCTCATAATTAGCATGCTAGTTTGTTACTGGCGCTCGCTTAAAACTGAGGGGAGTTTCTGCGCCGGCTACAGGTAGTTGTGTCATGCATGTAAGCCATGAGGATGGGGCCGCACCAGGTCGCAACAGCTGGCTATGGCTGCCGTATGGCCATGGGCATGCAGCTGAAGTACTAGCCAGACCTATGGGATGATGTTTGTCTGGTGCGCTTTCTGTAGTTGTTTTCTCCCGGATTAATGTTCTTATCAGGTATTAAAACTTTCGAAAGTTCCTAAACTTTTGCGTTGTATTTTGTGTGCCACAAATCCCGCTTATCCTTAAAATGAAGTCGTTTCAAGAAAAGGGCCGAGCTCTTCCAAACCTGTTAAGCGGTAGTGAAGCCATGCGTTTTAGCTACAAGTAATCTAGGGCCGAAGTTAACCCAATCACTGGGCTTCGAAGCAATTCGTCCCTTAGCAGCGAAAATCCTTTGGGCGGCCAGTTAAAAAAGGGGGATGTCATGAGTGAAACTTTTGTTAGTAAAAAACTGCTTGACGTACGGTATCCATTTTAGTCACATAATTATCCTTCTTCTTGAAAGCAATGTAGTGAAATCAGCTAATTTAAGGATAAGTGCAATTTTTCTAGGTTATTTGGGAGCCTGTTTTTCTGATAATCAAATAATTCAGTGAAACCTTTTGTGTACGCAGTAATTATATCACGAAACACATACCTCTGAATACTGCAAGCCAAGTGCGAGCCAAACAAAGGATATCGCAGGGTTCATTGTCACGGCTTTCAGAAACTCTACAAAATAAACGCTGCTGTCAAGAAATGATATATAATATAACACGTAATCCTACTCTTAATGAAAATTTTTACATTTCCGTGGCTCAAAGTAATAGCTGCAAAACACAGGGTCATTTTTTACTGATTAGTTTAAATCAGCGATGAAAGCAATCGGACGTTTTGATTCGTCAGGTTCATTTTTAACACTTGAAAAGCCAGGAATGAAAGGGCAGAAAACTTTCATTTTACGACAAACTATAAGATTCAATCGCCTGGTTTTTCCTTTGAAATTTTCTTTGCATGATGCAATATGATCTTTATGATTAAAAATGCATATGGTTGGATATAAATAACTGTCATCCTAGCTCCCCCTTGTTTTTGGCAACTTTTCACTTGTCTTTCTTAGTAAAGTGAAGTCGAAAACGCAGTTGTATTAGCTTATAAGACGTTAAAGAAAGCTACCCGAGTTGAGAGGAAAATTTCCGAGAGAGAATTTAGTTGAACTGATTGTAATCCACACTGCTTGCCACAGGCAGTTAAGACTTGAAAAATATTCACTATCTGATAGAATATACATGAAGAAATTCTTTAACTTGGTGCCCTCATTGATATTCGCATCGTTCCAGCTGTTGTGCCCTGCCTGAAGTTAAACATTTCCAGCATTTTGTCTATGACATCCGTTTCTCGGCATATATCTTGCAAATCCTTCTACAGTAGGAAGGCAAAAACTGAAGACAGCCTGATAACTTGATTGATAAGGCTTATTAACTTAATACCGGAACGTTTTTACTTCATCCTCTTGGATACGTACAGGTAGAGAACTCAGTTAAATTACTTAGGTTAAATGATTCTGAAGTGGAAACTTTAAAAAATGAATCCGGCAAACCGCAATATTAACCGTCCCCCTGTGAAAATTGATTCAAAATTCGAAAACATTTTTTAACCTCTTTTCGAAATTAAAAATTTAGAAAAACGTATCTAGCAATCGCTCAGCCAAAAAGTATTTAGATTTATCATTTACCTTAGGATTTTTCTGTTGGCGAAAGAGTTTGTCTAACTTGATCGCAAACGCTAGGCTTCAGAGGTGTAACTTGTACAAGTGTCTCATATTTGAAAAACTTAAACAAGGAATAAGACCTTGAAAACAATTTTTTGTGAATAAATTAGAAAGCTTAGTCGAGTGATTTAATTTCTTGATATCATTTTCGCCGTGACTCTTTTTCGAACCTTATGGAAAGATTTTAGTTAAACGTGTTTTTACAGTTTCATGAAAGAAACGTTAATTTTAAACGTTTTATGGAAGAATAAAAATCAAAGCTTACCCCTGAAAATTGCAACGTTACAATTTTGAAATGGTTGAGTAAACCAAGTGCAGGCTACAGGAAGGATACTGGGCAGTGTATTGTCACCTTCGACAAAGGTGAATGCTGTTGGAAGAAATCTTGCAAAGGTGTGTTTTTGCCCAGCAGGTAAGGTGTGTTTTTGCCCAGCAGGTGAAAATAACACACAACCAAGCCATAAATTAAGACCTCCTGTTTATTTAAAGATGTCACTGCCTTCACATTC
Source organism: Montipora foliosa (assembly GCF_036669935.1). Lineage (NCBI taxonomy): Eukaryota > Metazoa > Cnidaria > Anthozoa > Scleractinia > Acroporidae > Montipora > Montipora foliosa. The sequence goes on along the minus strand of NC_090869.1, from coordinate 3,249,731 downwards.
TTAATTAGCCGAAATAAACAATAATTAACATGAATAAAATGAATGTATATTGAAGTGCGGGTTGTATACGAATGAGGAAACGTTCCTCGCACTTAACTGGAGAATTTGGCAGCTAAGAAATTCAGGTGGCTCCATCGGGATTCGAATCCATGACCTCTGCGGTGCCAGTGCAGTACTTTACCAACTAAGCTATAAAGCGACACAGTTGAAAGCAGAAGTTGAACCAGGACCTACCCCCTAGGGACAAATTCAACCAGTGGCCAGGATCCATATCCTGAACCGGGGATCTCCGGATCTCAAGGCATGCGCCCTAACCACTGGGTTACACTGCCCCTCACAGTTGAGAGCAGATCATTTGTTAGGCTCATTTAGCTCCGTGAAGGACCCAAATGTGAGGCTTCATAGCTCAGTTAGTAGAGCATTGAACCGGTATCGCACTTTGAAATTTTCTTTGCATGATCCAGTATGTTCTGTATGATTAATAATGCATATGGTTGGTTATAAATAACTGTCATGCTAGCGCCTAATTGTTTTTTGGCAACTTTTCACTTGTCTTTCTTAGTAAAGTGAAGTCGAAAACGCACTTGTATTAGCTTATTAGACATTAACAGAACTACCCGAGTTGAGAGGAAAATTTCCGAGAGAGAATTTAGTTGAACTGATTGTAATCCACACTGCTTGCCAGAGGAAGTTAAAACTTGAAAAATATTCACCATCTGATAGAATATACATGAAGAAATTCTTTAAGTTGGCGACCTCATTGATATTCGCATCATTCGAGCTGTTGTGCCCTGCCTGAGTTGAAACATTTCCAGCATTTTGTCTATGGCGTCCGTTGCTCGGCATATAGCTTGCAAATCCTTCTACAGTAGGAAGGCAAAAACTGAAGACAGCCTGATAAACTCTTGTTCTTAGGCCATCGTAGCTTCATTAGGAAAATAACACAAACAGCGGTGATAAACATTGTATTCCGACGCATTTTTATAAAACTTGACGTTTCGTATGCTAGTCAACACACATTTTCAAAAGTGACCGTTACAATTTTTTATAAACTATATATATATATCGTAAACAATAGGGGTCTGGAACCTAGACTGAGAAAAATGATCTGCAGCAGTACGTGTCTAGACATAATGAAAAGTAATAGCTAAAACAGCAATAACTTCTCACTACTAATATTTACATTAAGGGAAGGCTTTAGCTCTTGAATGAACAAAGTCTCTTTAACTTTACAGTGAAAGTCAGTTTTTCCGGACGCTAAAATGTCAAAGTGATCCCATTTAATGTCGCGGCCAGTGGTTTTCACATGATCAGCAATGGCTGATGAATGGTCACTTTTAGATAGGGCCTTGAAATGTTCTGTTTTTCTGTCGTAGAGTCTTCGTTTTGTTTTGCCAATGTAGAATTCATCGCAGTTCCAGCAGGCAGCTTTATAGACGACCTTGGACCTCTGAGATCGGTTCAAGCGATCTTTGTATGGAAAAAAGGAGTTGATGCGGCGTGTGTTTTGGAATATGATCTTGAGATTGACGAAAGAGTAGAAATTGTATACGCAGGATTTCAGACGTTTCGTGACTTGGTTACCCTCAAGGCGTTATCACGTTCAACATTAACGATGTATTGAACAAAAATAAAAACAAATCAAATAACCCTGTTCAAGCTACAGTCCCCAAAAAAGATATCTTAATCGTGTTACCCTACTTAGGTCTTCACAGTAACCAAGTCACGAAACGTCTGAAATCCGGCGTATACAATTTCTACTCTTTCGTCAATCTCAAGATCATATTCCAAAACACACGCCGCATCAACTCCTTTTTTCCATACAAAGATCGCTTGAACCGATCTCAGAGGTCCAAGGTCGTCTATAAAGCTGCCTGCTGGAACTGCGATGAATCCTACATTGGCAAAACAAAACGAAGACTCTACGACAGAAAAACAGAACATTTCAAGGCCCTATCTAAAAGTGACCATTCATCAGCCATTGCTGATCATGTGAAAACCACTGGCCACGACATTAAATGGGATCACTTTGACATTTTAGCGTCCGGAAAAACTGACTTTCACTGTAAAGTTAAAGAAACTTTGTTCATTCAAGAGCTAAAGCCTTCCCTTAATGTAAATATTAGTAGTGAGAAGTTATTGCTGTTTTAGCTATTACTTTTCATTATGTCTAGACACGTACTGCTGCAGATCATTTTTCTCAGTCTAGGTTCCAGACCCCTATTGTTTACGATATATATATATATATATATAGTTTATAAAAAATTGTAACGGTCACTTTTGAAAATGTGTGTTGACCAGCCTGATAAGTTGATTGATAAGGCTTATATTAACTTAATACCGGAACGTTTTTACTTCATCCTGTTAGATACGTACAGGTAGAGAACTCAGTTAGATTACTTAGGTTAAATGATTCTGAAGTGGAAACTTTGAAACATGATTCCGGCATACCAAAATGTTAACCCTGCAATTACTCGGGCACGTGGTACAGTGTATTTAACACTTCTCCAAAAAGCGTGCGCGTAGATGAACAGGTAAATGCAAAATGAAGCTTAAATTTAATTCAGAAATCAGGAATACCCCGTACGATTTGTAAAAGGATGTTGTTGTTTTGTTTTCTCGGGAACGAAACATATCTATTTTGAATTCAGGGTGAACTATTTACACAGCGAGTTAGAGTGGCCAATCAAAAACAGAGTTTGTTATTGGAAATCTAAACATCTACGAGATACAAAAACAAAGATGTGAACACGTAAACCTAAAATATTGCAAATCATAATGCTGACAAACACAAAGGCGAAGGAAATGGATCATGCATAGGACGTTTTGAATATCTGAATGATTTTGGGTTAGATGAAAGCGATATATTGTTAGAAATTCCCAAGTTAGGCCTTTTCGTGCGTTAATTAGTAACAGAAACCCATAAGGGTTGAAACGTGTAACGCGCGTTCACACCTTCCGAATATTCAGTGCGAACTGATTGGTTGAATGTTTCAGTGCTAAGTACCATATTTGGAAACTCCTCGCTCTTGTTATTCCAAATATGGTACTTAGCAAATTGAATATTGGGAAGCTTGTTTCCCAGCACACAAGGGGCCGTTACACGTTTCAACCCTTATGGGTTTCTGTTAGTAATGGAAACAAGTCTTGGTAATAAATTGGATTAACGAGGAACCAGTGATTGTAAAGCTAGTAATTGCTATGGTTTGTATGTAACACGCAATTTGAAATGTTATGTAGGGGTAAGTATTTGAAGGTAAAATAGGTATTTGTAGACTTTATGCTTCGATGTATTGTGCACATAAACAAGTATATGTTCTTCTCTTTAAATGAGATTTTACTGCCTTATCAGTAATAAAAATACGGTTAATGGAACGTGACCGTACTCGCGTTCTTTGTAGTCGGCCGTTCAAGGTCATAAAATCAACGGTTTTGTTGTAAATAAAACGAGGACATAGAGACTTTGTTCCTAGATCCCAGATTACAACGTACACCTGCATTGGCCAGATCTGTTAAAGCCTTACTTATTATTGCTAAAGAGCACGTGTAATGCCTACCTGCTACATAGTAGAATCTGTGCAACTGGCTACTTTAATAGACAGGGTCTAGCTATAAAAGCCTCAGTTAGTAGTCCAAGGTTCACTTGGCAGTTTGTCTTCTATAGTAAAATCAGCTAGCTGTTTCCAATTTGTCAAAGTTTTTCCCTTCCCTCCCTTTGGAGATGAGGCTGGATATATCGCTTTGCCGTTATTAAAATTGGGTCACTCCTGCGTGGTGTTGTTAAGTCTGCGCAGCGACTTCCCCAAGCTTGTTGGGTCGTTTGCCTTTGTCCATTGCTCACTAACCAATACTCTTGTCTGATCAAGCACGTCCTGTTTACCACTCAACTCGTAGTGCTGGGGAGATAAGTGAGGTTGTTCTACGTCACGCAATCTGGAAGTCGCCTAGGCTAACCAGCCAGGGCAGTGTTCCCCTCAAAAAACGCCAATACGTCTGTTATCTCGTTCTATTGCGCCTTGCGTTATGCGTGTAAATGCTATAGCTAATTATGCATGTTGATACCAAGGAACACCGTTCAGAGAGTTTGCGTTCACATTTCTATCTTTAATCTCTCGAGTTTCAATACACGAAGCGAAATAAGAATGACAGGCCAAGTGACCCACACTATAGTATTCTATCTTTTCTCCTGCCCTTACCATTCCGGAAACGAAACACTATTTTTTGTTTTTTGAAATAGTTTCTTGTTAAAAGTCTTGTCCACCGCATGGCATATTGCTGATACCGGTAAGTTCAACCTTTGCAGGGACATAACCTAGAAAAACCCTGGTTCACATCCTATTGATCCTAGTAAAACAACTGTCAAGGTGATGTTTTAGTGCATGGCTCAAATGCTGGTAGTTAATGTGCAGCTATGTCACTATGTGCTATTATATAATAATTATGATAGGAAATTAATTAGTTCCCTGTAATTATCAGTTATAAATGTAGGAAATGAACTATACACTGCCTTATCAAGCTTATCGAGACACACACATTTCATGTTAACACAATTCAGAGCCACCCAATGAGAATATAGTTCAAAACCACTTAAACATTGCATTGTTTACCATATTTTAGGATTTAAACTGTAGATATAGGCATATTTATATCCCCTACCAATTTTTCATCTGTTCGGATTTCCTAGCTGAAAGTCTAGTGGTCAGAAAATTATAGGGATGAAAACTTACTTTTTCAAAAATTTTAGCCAGAAAAAAGGCTCCCGAACATTCTAGGTGACCTTTTTAAGGTAAAAATCCGTTCAAAATTGGCAATTATACCATTTTTTAGAAGTTCGAAAATCCTAGGACAGGCAGGCAAGCAATAAATTTTACAACAAATGGTCCGAAAATTCTGCATCTCAAGTCGTCTTCCGAACAGATATTGTCCGAAAATTGACGTTAGAGGGTCGGTTAGCAAAGGGTCGGCCCGTATAGCAAGAAACTGTGACGTCGTTCTTGAAAAAGCTGCACTCGGCCTGCGGCCTCGGGCAGCAATTTCAAGGCCTCGGTCACAGTTTTTCCCTATACGGACCTCCCAGCTGGCAAATGACATATTTATTTTGACAATTTGGTGCATGTGATATATTTTGTGTATCACCTATTGTAGCCATCAAACTAAAGGAGGGTCTCAATGGGGAACGGGTTAAATGTGAACCGTGAAACGTCGAAAAATGTTAACCGTTAAGCATGAAAATGACCAAAAAAATAACCGTTAGCCGTGATAAAAATTAAGAACATTAAGGGTAAATTTTTTGAATTATGAAAAGTGAGACACTTTAGGTAGTATTTTGAAATATTTAGAGCCTTAAGGGATCTTTAAATCCCTTGCTCTTTGTTCTCAGGGTCTCTCTTTTTACTCTTCTCTTTCCGAGACTCTTTCGCTCCAAGGGAAGGGAGGAAGAGTTATCCTGGGAACAAGGCTGACCACAACTGTCTGGAATCTATTAGCTTTGCTCGCTGCATGTTTTTAGCAGTTTTATGCCCCTGACATCCATGTGAAATATGAGTATTATAAAAGGAATTGTGAGTTTGTATCACACGGGATAAGAAAGGCGCATGGAGCGGTATAAAGTTCGCGTTAAGAGTACATTCGATCAATCTACCATAAGTGAATAAAGGGGGTAGTTTCTAAACAAACTGTGGTGCTGCGTCGGTGGGGAAGTAGTACACATAAATTTGCGTTTATCAACGAATTTTATAATGTAAATTAACCACCGTACAGGGATTCTAAAAGCTGACGTTTCGAGCCTTAGCCCTTCGTCAGAGCGAACAGAGGAATTACGGGTTGTGTGTAGTTTTTATAGTAGAGTAGGAGCTACGCTACTGGTTGTAACATGGCAACGTGAAAAACCGGAATGCCTTGCCTTGCCTTGCGTCATCCCTCAATAGAAGGTGAAACATTTACGAAGTTCTTGGATCACGGAGAACGGTCTTTCATAACGGTGAGAAGTTCTAGTCCTGCAAGACCGGTGTCTTTCTCGAGTAGTGACTTGATTGTTATGTGGGGCCTTCCAACTCCGCGCTTAGCTTCTCATGACCATAGAAGGAGTTTTCCAGCAGGTTCTTCATGACGGGAAACGTGCCCAGCTAACATCAAACGCCTGCGTTTAACAACTTCTGATATCCGTGGAAAGGACCCTTACAAAGTTTTGTTGGTAGTAAGATCTCGCCAGGATATGTTGTAGATTGCAGGTAACATTTTGGTGTAAGATCTATCAAGTTTGTTACACAGTGCACTGCTTAACGACCAGGAATCTGAACCGTAGAGTAAGATAGTGTCAACAGATGCTTTAAGAACTTTGGTTTTAGTTTCTTTCTTGATATCAGCCTTCCAAACTTTGTTGAGAGAGTTGAGTGCGCTCCATGACTGACCAATACGGGAATTCATGTCATAACTACAGTGTAATCTCTTAGATATTTGTCTTGGACGAGTTCAATAGGAAGACCATCAGATGAAAACAGTTGGCTGGCCGAAGGACGATTCAGGTGCATAAAAAAGCCTTTTCTACACGGTTGAGAAGGTTGTGAGCAGATTCAATGGTATTTTCAAGAAGGGCAATATCGTCTGAATAGTCTAGGTCTGCAAGAGTTTCAGTGGGATAACGGCGACTGCGGCGGCGTTTCAATATAAGGCCATCTGAGTCAGAAATGGCTGTACGAAGGGCAAAGTCCAGACAGATAATGAATAGGAAAGGAGCAAGCAGGTCACCTTGTAAAACTCCTGTAGCAATCACAAACTGATCAGTTTCTCCTTCAGGCGTGAGGACTACTGCGGATGTGTTTTCGTACATGATTCGAATGGCCGCGACGACGGCAGAAGGTATTCCATATGCCTCAAGAATCTGGAAGATTTTAACACGGACAACCGAATGGAAAGCTTCGCGAAAGTCAATGAATGTGAGAACAGCTTCCATATCGTGATTTTTCACCTCTCCAACTATACGGCGAAGAGCCAGTAAGTGTGAGGTGGTAGATCTTCCTTGTCGGAAACCATTTTGATTTGGTCGCAAAATAGTGTCAATGATTGGTCTGATATGGTTCAAAAGACAGCGGTTATATATCTTTGAAGCGATTTGGCTGAGAGAAATGCCTCTATAGTTGTCTGGGATTGTTAAGTTCCCTTTTTTTCGTTATTGCAGGGCCCCATTCCTTTGGTCTGTTTTCAGAGTAAGTTTTGTTGTAGAATAAATGGAGGTGCTTTTGAATTTTTGATAATTTCCAAAACTCAGGTGGAAGGCCATCTAGACCTGGAGCTTTTCCATTCTTCACCTGACGAACAGCAGCATCTATTTCAGCTTGAGAGAACTCGCTGCTTTGGATTTGATCGAATGTATCGTAGACCTTTTCAATATGGACTGTATAGATTCTGTTGTTGGGGTAACATTCAGTAAGTTTTTGAAATGGTTCTCCCAGGTATTTAATCTATCTGCAGCCTCAATGAAAATAACACTGCGAGTTCGTTTCCCTGATAGATCCTTGACTAAATACCGTGCATTCGTTATGAATGCAGGGGCGGCTAGAATACATTAGTTAAATAAAAAGCGTTCGTTAATACCGTGGGGATTATGGGTGCGATTTGAAAGATGAACTTTTGTTCCAGATTCTTGCGGCTTTCCGTCGTATCTAGATGAAGAAAGGCCGCAGATAGACATGTGTTGTTTGGAGAGGTTAGCGAAATTAAAATGATGAGCGACTGGCTTAGATGCATCTTTGTCATTCGTCTCAACATCGCGAAGGTGTTGGCGGAATCGTTCGCCTAGTTGTCTACCTGTCTCGCCAATGTATAATTTATTATACATAACGTAAAGGTTATGCAATAAATGACATTTGCGGAGGTACATGTGAAACGATCGGTGATCTTAACAGATCGCTTAGTTCCCGATATTTTGCTAGTGTTAAGAGTGAAAGGACAGGTTTTGCATCGTGAGCACGCGCATTTGAAAGTGCCGGGTTGTTCGTTAGTTTTGAGAGCGCTTCTAACTAAAACGTTGTCTACGTTTTTGTCGCGTTTGAATGAAATTAGTGGAGGTTGAGAAAAGATTTTACCAGTCTCGGGGTTACCATAAGTGAGTTTATCAAGAACATCATCGACTCTCTGGGCCTGAAAGATCAGGCAAAAAAGTTCGGTACAGTATGGTGTCCTTGGTTCGCGAGATCTTGGTCCACGACTTTTCCAAACATGATGATATATTTCCTCGTTAACTAAAATAACACAAAAAACAAATGTGTCCGATGATTTCTTGATTATTCTTCTTTCACATGACGAAATTTCGGCTTTTTTTCTATCGGTGATTGTGCGGAATTCAAGTTTTTTGACAGGTGTGTTAATTTGTCATCTTAGAAAGTCCCTACTTTTGCGGCTCCGTAACCTACATGGTCATGTTTGCTTGGCTTGTGCAAAGATAAAACGAAGCGGGAACAAATGTCTTTTTGCAGAATACGCTTACAGATAAACTTATTTCTGCAGTTGGGAACGAATTTGCTGCAGAGTTTTAAACTTTTGTTTTATCGATATCAACAATTTTCGCATAGGGGTCCTTGGTGCGCGACTCATACTACTTATGACCCCAGAGAACTTAAATCTGGCAAAGGAGACAAAGAAACCCTTCGATAAATGGAAAAGGTTTTTGCTTTAACTGAATATTTTCAAAATCGTCTTTATACATGTTTACGAACGGGTTACCTTCTTTTGTGTCTTGAATACCTATACGGTCTTATAATAAAATGGAGCTTGCGTTAGGAGACGGTCAACTTAAAATAAAAGCAGATTCTATATGCACAACGACATCCAATACGACTGTAGCTGAGATATATCAGGGATAATAAAGAATAAATAAATTTCCATGTTCGCGCAGAACTTATCGGGATTTACAGGTATTTTTTGGGGCTGCTTACACGATTCACGGACGAAGGACCAAATTCGCGGAACAAGGGCTCGCGATTACGTTCACTTTCAAATTACAAGAGAAATATTTCAGTTTGGAACTTAGTTATTTAATAATTATCGCTAGAGACAAAAAGGCTATCTTCAGAGAAAATTTCAGTTCGGGGCGTTTTGACTCAGGTAAGACATTATTTTTCATTTTAAAAATTTTAATTTTTAATTTTTTTTTTTTACATTACGTAAAACCGCACCTACAAGAGCGGATTTGCATGTAGGAAAGAGGCGGAAAGGTGTGCAAGGAGAGACATATTTTGTGCCTTACATAATTTTGGGTCCCACAGTTTTAGCCTGTTTCCTACATGCAAATCCGATCTTGTATTTGCGGTTTTACATAATTTAAAAATATTTTTTACCCTCTTATGTAGGTATATATACACCTCCCTTGTGTTGTATTGTAAAACATCCCTGGCGAAGTGTGCGTTAGTCACACGAAACGCGTAGGATAAAATAAATCGTTTTACAGCTCTTAGAGTTCGCAGACGTGCTGCTCACTAGTTCAATCTTAAAAATTATGACTTCACTACCTTTTGACACGCTCTCAAAAAATGACGAAGTTGCAATGCGGGATTGGCTAGACAGCTATACCGCCTAGTGAGGCAAAGGACCGTGAGTAGTAAGACAAAGGATAAGACAGGAGTTTTATCAACAGTGTAAGCAAAACGAGCAGTGTCCACCGCAAAAGTGTTCTCTGCAACTGACCAGGTCAAAACAGCGTTATCTGTCTTTCCCTAGACGACGGAAACCCAAGGGGAGGTCGCATAGGTCATTCTGAGAGGTGTCTATAACATTCGTATCAGACAGTGACATTCCTCTTTTTATTCTCGCGCCGACTCCTTCTGGTGCTACTAATAACCAGGTGGAGGAATACAAAAGTGACTCAGATGAAAGCGTTGGAGTTGAGGAAGCAGAAGACTTTTTTATCTCTAAGAGCGCAATGAAAAGGTCTCGAAGACAAGTCAAGGCGTGGGCAAGGTTTGACGCGTGAACAAAACAAAATCATGAGTCGCATTGTGATAACCAATGACTTAAACTATTCAATATGTCTACTGAGACCCTACTAGTAAATAACACAAGGGACGCATTTCTTTGTTTCCCACATAAGTTAACCGTGACGGAAAAGAGATAGCCGTTAGTCATGAAAAGGCAAATTATTTAAACGTCAGCCGTAAAAGCTACTCCCATTGAGACCCTCCTAAAGGAAAAACAGAACCTCTAAATTACATACATTTTGTGAAATACAACACGTTATTTTTGCAATTTTTGCCTTCACCAGTCATCGAGTTTTTTTTTTTTTCACACTTTTTCCCGTTGACATTACTATTGAAGACTGCTATCTTGAAAGCAACGAGGGTGGCCGGGACTACAAACTACCTAAAAGTCATTGTGATCTGGTACAGAACAAGAGACTCCAAGGACAAATTCTTACATTACATTTTACTTCATTTGACTTTCCCCTAATTTAGCTCAATTGAATTTCCTTCACATCTCTTTAACTGACGCCGATTCCATTCACTTCATCACTGGCGAAAAGCATACACATCAGTGCAGGATGTACCGTCGTTGTCACCCTCGTGTTTTTCTGCCAGGTCTTCACCATACCAGATCCTGAACTTCTGACCAGCGACCACAGACAAAGGAGTAGGAGTGGAATTAAACACAATCTCGGGAGAGTTTCCATTGAAACCATGGAGTGTGTAGTAAAAAAGATCATCCAGCTTCAGTAAACTGTCAACGTTTGCTGGAAAAATACGGGTGTTATTTTCGTAAGTAATATGAACATTTATCAATGTTTTGTTGTAATAACTGTTTCCGGTAATGAGGCAGCCCCACTTAGTGTTAGAGGCTGTGCCGGAACGGCAATTCACATATCCTGAGCGATGGACCAGCTTCAAGCGGTAAATGTCTCCTGGCTTGTGGATCTCGAAGGTTCCGAATGAATCATCCTTCGCCCCAAAGCACACTGGGTCTACATTTACCTTCTGCCATCCTACGGAAAGGAAAAGAGGAGGATTAAGTTGTAAAAATAGTGATTCAGATTCATGTTTAATGTTTACGCACACACATAAGCACGTTGGCACACAGAAAAAAGGTCGATACGGGATTTCAACTCAACTTTTTGATGACTGCAGCCCGAAAAGGTCCTCAATTTTACAGTATGAGAAACAATCGAAAGACCGTGCTCTTAGCTATATGTATAAGTGACTTGTTTGAGAATCAGGTGACACACAACTAAGTCGTTTACGGGAGAAATGCATTAAACACATTTGCCTTAATGTAGTCCGAGTCAGGGGCACCCAACGATTATCTTGAGTCAGCGGAAATATGTGTCCGGGAGACTGAGTCAAACTTTTCTAAGAATTTCTCCGAAGAGATTCGTAACCAGGGGCAGATCTAGGGAGAGGGTGCAGGGGGTTTGCCCCCCCCCCCCCCCCCCGCCCTGAGGTGACCTAAGGCTTCCTAAGAGAACTGGTATTCTGAAAAAAAGAAAAAAGTCACCAGACAGCTACGCACTTCCTTAGTGGTGTACCCCCCCCCCCCCTCCCTCCTAAGAAAAATCCTGGATCCGCCCCTGGTAACCAGGAAAAAGTAGGCCCTTACTTTTTCTGAAGGGGTATTTTCTGAAATGAAGATATCGTCCCTAAAATTCTCGGACAATTCAATTTTCAGCTAAGATATCCGAATGGATAAAATTCTTCTAGGTTATAAAAAAATCACTTTAGACAGTCTGTATACATTACAAGGAGCCTGGAAATGTCTCTCAAAGGCTTTTTTCTTAATTGGCTCGTTGGGTGCCCTTTTCGAGTCCCCCCCGTAAGGATGTTTTGGGTGCTCTTGTCAATTTGTAGACGCTTTTAAAATGAGTTTTATCTTCATGCACCCTTAGTATCTCACTTCATTTATTCTTTCTTCCTCAACTTTGTTCAACAAATTAAACACTATTACCATTCTCACAGTATGTTCCATCGTTTCCCGCACCACACTGACACACGTATGAATTTGTGTCATACAGCGGACGACATGTTCCACCATTTTGACAAGGAAGGCTTTCACATGGGCTCTAAAAGCGAAAACCATTGTTGAGAAATGTTAACGTCAATTAATTTTATGAAACATTGCAATTATTATTTTGTGGGATATCGAACGAATATCTTTAACTTAAGTCATTTAATTGCAAACTGTCTGTGGAATAAAAACCGACTAATTCTGTGGCCCGGCTAAGACCTCAACCGAGAAGGCTGCAACAGAGTTAAATATCTAAATAGTGGTGAGATTATGCTAAAAATGTATTCAACCTAAATATGCAATTCATTTCATCTCTCAGAAAGCATGCACGCTATGATTGGCTAATTTAGCTGGCCGGATAGTACAGTATGGCCCAATGTACTACAAGTTAAATTTGAAGTTTTGATGCAACATTTTCTAGCAAATTTGTCGTCTCGTTTATGGGAAATGAATAAACTTGGGAAACTGTTTGAATATTGCAATCAACTATTTCACAAAGCCAACAACGTTTGTTTACTTATTTTTTAAATTCTTACGGGTGCCAATTTTTCGTTGCAGTAAAACGCTTCTGCTTGACTTTAACTGGTTTCCTTTCTTGTGGGCTTTATTACTTCAGAAGTCCCTACTATGTACTGATTGACTGAGAGGGAGGGCCGGACGGGAAAGTATTTGGCGGTGGTCATAGCATACGGACCGAGCGTAGCGAGCGTACCGAGCGAGCGTAGCGAGGTCCGTGCGCCAAGACCTACGGCCAAATATTATCCTGTCCGGCCCGACCTAAACTCAGTTAAATAAGCATTTTATCATATGGGCCTTTACACTTCTCATGAGAACTCAGAAGTTGACGTTTGGACAAAATAATTATCAAAAATCTACACAGACAATTTATCTAATATGTTGTTTGCATTTGCTTTTCTGGCTGTAAATAACTTAGCTGTGTAAAAGCGACGAAATTCTCTAAAATGGCATTGCACCAAACAGTACGTGTGGCCTTACGGCTTTTCCGGCCCTGCTCGTGCAAACGCCTACGGCCCTCATACGGCGATTTTCCCAATGGTCTTACAATGAAAGCGTACGCGGGGCCCTACTGGCCATACGTAATGTAAGTTATAACCTGCGATCAGGCCCATTTTTAGCTTCGCCCATATGTTCTCTTGTGTCGTCGCTCGCTAAAATTGGGCCTGACCAAAAGTCTCTCAAGAATTCCGGACGGTCGGCCAAATTTTGGCCGACCAAACTCGTGATCTGATTGGCTGTTGAAACGCCGGAAGTGAAAATGCCATCGTGATTGCGCGGAGCTCTCGCGAAGTCCTCGAGACTAATCCTCCATAAGTGTACGAAAAAATTTGCTCCCTTTTGTTCTTACAATGCCGTGGACGGTGCAACTTGATTTTATTTGTATAAATGGAGATATGCCATCTGAAACATCTCATAACTTGTCCAGAATCGGGTTTGAATCTCTGGAACGAGTGAAATTAACGATTCCGTAGTCGAGCTCTGTGGCCATCGGGTTGAAAGTACTTTGGCACAAACTTCCCTGATGTTTTGAAAGCTAAATAGCTGGTTCTTTCAAATGGCAATGAAAGCCGATGCATATTGGTTTCCTGGATGAGACAGGGGATATATATATCAACAGGAGGAGATGGTGATAAAATCGCAAGTTACACGAATGCGTGTTTTGAGTATCTGTGTATCAAACGGCTTTATTTATTTATTGTACATGACACGGTTTGTTTGCACACTTCATAATATTTCCAGTTGATTTAACTTAAAACTCGCACTCCAGAAACTAAAATGGCATGTTTCCAGAGAGATCAATTGTACAACAATGAAAGAAACTTTGCGAGTCCATCTTACTGTTCGTACTCCATCAAAAAATTAACAGCCAAACTTACCATGATTTTACTGTGCGCAATTCTAGAAATACACTGCAACTGAAGTATTACCCGAAAAAAATTACCAAAGAAACCTTCATGGGCAAACACATTAAAGGAATAATGTATTTCCAAACCGTCCAAAGACAAAATGCTAGGTTATCTCAATTACAAATTAAGATGTCAAGCTTAAAAGATTGCATATTCACCGGCCTTTGCCCCAATATAGTCGTCGAAAACATTCCCCATACTTTAAATGTGTTTTTCTCAAATTAAAACCAACGGTAACTTTCGAATTCGTTTATAATATTCCTCCCACGGTAATTAAGGACGTTCGCGCCAAAATCTTCCTACGGTGAGATTTTCTTCATTTTTCGCCTAGAGTTAGTTCATAAAGAACTTACTCCAAAAATGAAAAAAAAAATTGCGGGTCACCGACTTTGTTTCGGAGAAAATGACAGTAGAAAAATGCCTTAATTTCGAGAAATCGGTCATAATGGCGAGATGGAGCCTCATCTGCTCATCCATCGAAAATCATAAAAATAAACTGTTAGAGTGAAGAATTCCGTGCATAGATTTTTAGGAGTGGGATTTTTAGATAATTGCATGCCACTAGGGATGTCGTCAACAGTAGAGTTCATCCTCGACGAGCGTTTTCGTACGCTCTATCCGTTGCAACCACTACCGGAATTCGATGGCACGAGGAAAGAAACTGTTAAAAAAAAGATAACTTCCTATGGTGAGAATTTTTTCATTTCATCATATTTTGTAGATAGTAAGCAAAGTAATTGATTCATGATTAAAAAAATAGGGGTCACCGACGATCTAAACGAGTAAAATCGATGTGATTTTGCAAAGCTCTTGGAAAATTTCGTTTGTCACGTTTTTGCGTGACTCGTCGGGGAAGGACTGGAACCCAAGAGAGGATGGATCGTTGAAGGGATGAAAGGTTTTTACCCAAAAAAAAAACTTTTTCGAGCATAGCAACGAAGTTTTAAGTAGGCTTCATCTTCATTTGGTTAGTATTTTGTATAATATCTCTCCATTGCCGTTATGCTCATCTTCTGGAGCGTGGTTTTTGTGAAATTTAATCGCTGGTTGTTTCCACGCAGGTCCGCACTATTCAAGCGGGCGAGGACGAAAATACTGCTCTATTTTCACGAAAGTAAAGGAAAAGAACTTCAAAAACATGCATTCATTTTGAACTTAAGTTTGTGGGGTAATAAAACATTATTAAAAAAGCAGCCCCATTAAATTTACGCAACGGTTATTCCTCGAGTTTTCCAAACTTTCAGCCACTACTCGATCAGCTACCTTTTCCAGAGCTTTTCCACCCTCCCGCTCACTTTTCTTTAACGTTTTATGATGATTCGGAAATAAATGTGCCATTATTTTGCCGGCCTGTAATTTTTTCCCCGGCGTTTTTGTCGCCATGTTATTTTAACTAATGCTTGAAAAATATTTCTGCAAGTCAAGTAGACTAGTGCACGACTGATAAAACACCCGGGATAAAACAACGCCAATATCAGTCGTGGAGTAGTCTACTTGACTTTCATAAATAATTTTTAATCAATTTTGACTGATCACTATGTTCTCTGATCCAACGCTGTGCAAGACTTATCGTCCACGGTTTTTGCAAAGGTTTTAAAACCTCAACTTTACCAATCTTCGAAATAATGCGTGACATATTACAGTCGCGTTACCTGCGCAGTAACGTTGCGCACAAACAATTAGCGTGAACGTCCTTAACTCTGGTCAAAACAAAATAGCGTGAATCTGCCGTCCACGCGTGTATTAGTGTAATGGAAGTAAATTTTGATTGGCCGATGAAGGACATGTCAATCAATCAAAAAAAGTGGGCGGAAGGAATTTCGAAGAGGAATTTGGTCAGGCTCTATTTTTCGTTTCGCCAACTCCACGTACCACGCGAAACTAAAATAGAGCCTGATCGCAGGTTATGTAAGTTATGGATCCTCGCTTTTTTCCCGTTGGCTTATGATCCGCGCGCTTCGATTCTTGCTTGGACCAGAAACCTACGACAAAAAACTAGCTGCGTAATTTACAAAACAGACCTCTAACTTAGTTCGGATGATAAGAGGAATTATTTCAAGCTGCATGTATGTCTAAAGCTGACGTCAGAGAAAAACTCTGACCAGGGTGGGA
>NC_090869.1:3226209-3228709 GCF_036669935.1 Montipora foliosa | reverse complement strand
ATAACATTGGAGTTTTCAACGGTCTGTCCCTTCAGTCTAACCGAAAATCATTCACTTACAGGTAGCCAAAGCTTTTTATTTGTGATCCATTTACATTGCTTTTGTGTTCGTCGCGTTTATATCTTGCCATACTTCAGGTTAAGGTAATTCCCTTGAAAATGACGTATTATCCAGATTTCTGTCAAACTTGGCACAATTGATATTCATGCAGAGGACATTGCAAAAATGCAGTAAAAAGATAGGGTCACCATGCTTGTTTTCGTGCTGCGTCCCCTTTATTTTGAGTGTCTTTTGAGCGAATTACACGAGAAGCGTTCAAAAAACTTGATCAAACGGAAAAATTGTTGTTCTTTAGCAAAAGCTACTGAATCTTACTGAAAACTTGAGCCTACTTGTTTGTCAGAGCCAAAATCTTTCCCCAAAGTGGTTTCAAATTGCTCGAGCTTGCAAAAACCGCTACATCATCACCTCACACTAGTGTCTGGCTCCAAATGCAGTTTTCACGTCATTTATATGTATATTATGCTACAACTTCTACTATCCAACTTTACGTCCCCCCCCCCCCCCTTTCTCCCCTCAAAAAAATGTTGTTTGATACCCTGGTTATTTGCGCTCCTCACAAACAATTTTGCTTTGAGCGGACAAGGGGAAGGAAGTCTTTTACGGCTTTTATTGTAGTTATTGTCTAACGGACAAAACCACGAGGAATACACGAGAACACTCAGCCACACGGCTTAAGGAATTCACCTTAATAAACTTCTATTTCCTGTTTCAAATCGAAGAGTTCAATATTTTTATTGCTACAGCAAGTTCCTGGAAGTTCCGAAATAAAGTAAGCGTACGCATATTGAAATATCAGCCTTCGTCTTATGACACCGTGGGTTGACTTGGCTTACGAATATAACACTACCTCGTCGCCTACAAACACATCCAAGTGCTATACAGTGCCTTTCCATACTTTCCACGATAAAGTCTCAAGTAATCGAAAAAGAAGCGAAGAAAATAGTCGAGAATCAAGAAATAACTCAGTCCTTCCGTAAGAAGTTACTGTTTGACCCGAAAGCCTCGTTTTCGCGCCTTCTAAAACTGACACCGCTGAGACGTGGGCTCAACTGTAATAATTCTAGTTTGATTGGCCACTACAACACATTGTGTAAATAGGTTATCCTGAAGACAAAATAGATAGAAAACAATAGGAAGTACGACACTATAAAGCCAATGAAATATAGTGATCAACAAGAGGTACGACCCCACCCAAATTTGGGTGCACAAACAAAGAATATTATGGTATCTACCGTTTCGGCTTATTGGATTCTTAGGATTTTTTCTTTGTTATTTTCGGATTGGCCCAGCCAGCATTACTCCTGGGAAAATCCAGCTTCCACGCCTTCAATACCACCCAACTCAGTGCCCTCTGTTTTTGTGTATCATGTACCACAGGCAACCCAGTTTGTGGAACGTCTAGTTAAATCTTAATTCTGGCGCAATGAAAATCGAATTTCAAAGTGAAAACGGCAGAATGTTTTGCAATGGGTGAATATATTATCTCAGCAAAAAACTAAAAAATTGGAAAAAAATTTGAGGTCAGGGGAACTTTAAGGTCATGACAGGATATTAACATGGTATTGTAAATAGTCGTGCGTTTTTAACATGAGCTATTGGCTCGGGAGATTGAGCAACCTCTCCCTACGTTTGCGACTTTAAATAAAGTTACCTTACCTTACCTTACATGACGCATGGGCTAGAGTCACTTATTGCTACCCCAGTGAGTGAGCCTGAAGCGAACGAATCGCAGGATGACAGCTCTCTAATCCGGAGAAGGACATGTGACATATTTTACTTTGTTGGGGTCTAACATACCCCTTGGCTTGCCCAGGTACATATTGTAAATATCCCACACTAAAACCGTTAGGCAGCATCAGTATTAATATCAGTTCCGTCCATGGCCCTTCCGCGCCACGGAGAATTTCGTATCTCTACTCCCAATGCCGGGAAGGGGGCCAGTATAGTCTCGTGGACTTCAGTAGCATCCCCGGGCCGTTCTGTAGGGAATGTTAATTTCTCTTCTTCAAAGTCCATTCAAAGATAACTCTTTTGGTTCGGAAGTGGATGGTGCTCTTCGTTGCCCGGCCACTGCTAGACAGACGAAAGATCGCCTCCACATGAAACAGCAGAGTTGGTGTATTAAGGAGTTCGTTAAAGTTGACTTCTTGCACGAGGCTTTCGAGCTCGTATTGGAGCTGGCCGGGCCGGTAACAAAACAAACGATTGTGCTCCAGGGTTGTGCTCCCAGGAAATCTTCAAAACAGAACACCCAGAAACGCTGTTTCCAGTGTTTCTGGAACGCAAGAATCAGTTTCCCGGGAAAGGCTAGAGTTCACTCAAATTCTCTTTAAAAAGTGAGTAAGAAACGCATGGGCTCCTGTAAAAAATAAAACAAATCCCTCAAATATTGGCATGAAAGTACCGGACATGGAATGGGAAACCACCAACGAGACGT
>NC_090869.1:3218709-3221209 GCF_036669935.1 Montipora foliosa | reverse complement strand
CCGGACTCGATATCAAAAGTAAAGAACCAAAAACTGTCTCTAAACATGAATGCGAGAGTGGGGAGGCTTTCATATTTAAATTTAAACTTGCGTACAAAAGGATTAACAGATCTACTGAGATCCAGAACCAGACGCAAGTGCAGCCACGAGCGACAGAAAGAGGATTGCAACAATATGGTCTAGAAATTACTTCTCTGACTTCTGTCGCGCATCTATTAATAACTAACTCGTTGATAGCATTGGCAGAAAATTCTGCATGATCTAAAGCACTTTTGTTGTTCTTATAAAACAAGGCGGAGGTATAATGGTAAAAGGTATAATGTAAATAGTCAATAAGACTCCAATCACAAGTGCAGATGATTGCAAATTCTCAAACCATCAATTCTTGTGAGCGTTAATACGGCCTTGAACAGACGGAACGGGCGAAGATTCAGTTACCTCAGCATTCTTTAAACCACGTAACTCTAACAAAAAATTGGTATCACCTGGCTCTTCTCGTATCCCAAAAAAAAAATCGTCAGTCCCACTGATTTCACTTAGCGGTTCCTTGGCTTGGAGGCGGCATGTAGGTAGATTGCGCTGGTAATTGGACCAAGTTACGCTGTCAAGAGAGGGCATTGTTCCTGGCACTAGCGGTTGGATACTTTGATCTCCAGCAACCTCTCCAGAAATGGCCAGGCCTGTTACACAGGAAGCATGTGCTCAAAAGGAGTAAAAGCAGAAGATGCATTAGTAAATCTGGTAGAAACGCGCCTAAAATCAGGACTAAGCTTATTAGCTTTATTAGCTCTTTCGGCTTTTATCTTCTCTCTTAGATTTCCGAATTCCTTGACTATCTTACGAATTCGCTTTTCATCTGTCTCATCTTCGGCAACCGGTATTTGTTTGTATTCTGTTACAAAATCCCAGCCATGCAAATTTGCAAGCACTATAGGTTTCATTCTAATGGCAATGGCATTCTTACCTTCCTCTAAGGCGCAGCTTCCACAAGTTTACCAGAGTGAAGCGCATCCACAGCAGAATCAATATAGCTGGCTACTTTTTCCTGATACTGGTACTGCTCTTCGTTCCCTTTATATTTAAATGTGTGTCGAGCGAAATTTTCAAGACGAATTTTCTTAACTGCGAAGTTGATGGATTCATCGTTCTGACGATCAAGCTCGTCCTTGAATGAAGCGAGCTCCGCAGAAAGAAAGTTTTTTAGCTCCGAAATAGCCGGCAAAGGCGCAGTAGGAGGCTGAGAAGGATCAGCGCTAAAACCAGAAAGCATAGCTTGTATTTCTGGACTCACCAACAAGCAAAGTTACAGTTCTTGGTGGCTGTCCAGAAGGCGAACGTCTTCCTCAATCGAATGCAACGTATTTCAGGTTTTCTAACTAATATAAAGTTAGGATACAGTTCTTGGTGGCTGTCCAGAAGGCGAGATAGTGAAAACTAGAAATTCCACTTTTTATACCAAATAATTAGCATATAATATATGCAGTTACATAATCATGAACAAAAAGTAAATACGAAACAATTGTTCAAAATATGTGAAGCCTTATTTCAGAAACAATGTGAATACCTTGAATTATAGTAATGCTACGAACCGTAACGAACACGCTTTCCAACTACTCTTTGTTCCGTTGGAAAGCATTATTCTTCAGAATACTGCATGATGTCTCGAAAACTCGAGCAACTGCTGGTAAATGTCTTTTTAAAAGGCCTTCGACGAGGCAGAATAGATGTTGACTGCTTTTAATGTATTATGAGTATGGTTCTTCTGTCGTTACTTTTTCCCTGTTGAAATCGTAAGTAAAATGAAAATCTGGTAGAACCGAATTTGTCAATGAAAGGACATACAAGACCGCTTTGACGTGCATTTCGATTGCCGTTAATGCTTTTGCAGGCAAAAAATAGAATCCAACGCTCAAAATAATAAACCGTCTAAAGGTGGCAGGAGAACAGAAGTTATCTCTTGCAGCAAACGACATCCGAAAACAAATTAAGAAATCACTAGCTGTTTATGGCATCTACATCAAACTGACAGGCTTTCTTGAGATAGTAGATCTTGAGTATAGATCTCAGATGATCTAGAGTACTTACCTCTGAGAACAGATGACCAAACTTAAAATGAGTACCAAATGCTAAAGTGAACCACACAACCGCTATCCACGCGTGCATTTTTACTTGCAACGAAAGCGTAAAAGTAACAAGAAGGGCTTTGCAATATTAATATATGATATCCTAAACTGGGAAAAAACTTGTCAAGTTCAGTTAGTATATATTATCTTTGCGAGTAAACAAACTCCCATGTAAGTCCATTATTATCATATAATTGTGAGAAGGATAGACAAGTATTTTAAGTTCGCTCATTTAATGGTAGAATTTTGACGACTGTTATCTACTAATCAGTCAATTGCGTTAGCATCAAAGCCGCCGTTAGTGTGTAATTCAAAAGAATAACACCAATGTCATAAAGCAGGTGCAGACATGACCTTAAAATGATATTGATATCTAC
>NC_090869.1:3208709-3213709 GCF_036669935.1 Montipora foliosa | reverse complement strand
AAGTTTTGGCTGCACAAATAAATCGCAAAATCGAAAGTGACATCGCCGGAATTCAGCGGGCGCCGCGATTACTAGTAAGTTACTGCGGCATGTTTACTTGCCAAACAGTGAAGCATATGTGTCAAATGATGGCAAGATACCGGGTTTTCGTAAGTTTCTTTTTCAGTCAAGTGTTATAAAGTTTGACAATAAATGAGCGAATTCAAAACAAAGATCACAATCGCCCACCACTGTTTCTGCAAAGTCAAAAATTTACTCTCCAAGACGAGGTTATTTATCACCAGGTAATTCCATCATTTTGGAAATAGCAGCTACTTTATTATTCACAGGCGTCACAATTTTTTGCTGATTTTGGGGCTCATTTTGTTGAAACTCAAGCACGCTTCCAACAGACCTGTCTATTTTCATGAAACCTTTCCTGCTTACAGAGTTATACTAAAAATATCCTCCCGTATCACGTTTCAACTTTAAGCTCGAAAATTCAATACACAACATGATATTATAATTCACAAAGGCAGAAAATATCACAGAATCCTTTTCCAGCAAAACATTTTATTGAAATAAACAACATAAGATGCACTAAAACGCCATTCGCGTTGCAATGACTTTCCATTGCTGGTTAACGAGAATAACAAACTCACGAGGCAGAATATATATTTAACAATTATTCAATGAGCGCACGTTGGATATGAGATGGTAAATAGCCAACGAGGCGCGTAGCGCCGAGTTGGCTATAACCAGTCTCATATCCAACAAGCGTGAATGGAATAATTGTTTTATTAAATTCCTTTAAACTCCAAAAGTTTAGAAAGTACGAAATGCGGGCGAAAAAAGCGAGCAAATCCGAGCGAAATAAAAAAAAACTTGATGAGAACCGATGCGATGTCGTGTAACACCTTGTGGTCAGACAGACGCAGGCTCGTCACAAAAACATTTCTTACCTTTTCGCGTACTTCTAAACGTCGGAATTTAACCCAGCTGTCCAGAAAACCTTTTTTTTTGCTTTCTTCAGAGAGAAATTTTGCTTTCCGGCGAAAACACTTTTAGCTTGGCAACACTTAGATCAACCATTTACCATATAAGGTCAAACCAAGGTATATGAGCTGATAACCGAGATTGAGTGAACCAATCAGAGCATGAGAATTGCATTATCCCAGGTTGAGAATTTAATAATTATATTTAATTAAGTTAGCAAAACACAAAAACGCTAACCTCATTTTGACACGAAAATGCTTTACTATTGCCATAAAAACTATCCAGTTAAGCTCGCATATTATAAAACATGATGAATTCATAAAGGCCACCTTTTCCAGCGAACAATTTATTGAAACAAACATCATATTTGCTCTTAGAGGAGAAAATCTCTATTTCATTGCGTGCGTGAAGACAAGAAACTCAATCGTGTCAAATTACCATGTACTTCAGGTTCAAACCCTTTCCTGAGGAACATTTTCCTTGAATAACAAGAAAATGCTTTACTATTGCCATAAAAACTATCCAGCACACATATCATAAAACATGATGAATTCATAAAGGCCACCTTTTCCAGCGAACAATTTTTTGAAACAAACAACATATTTGCTATTATTGCGTGCGTGAAGAGAAAAAACTCAATCGTGTCAAATATGCGCAATATTACATCAAACCTTTTGCTTGAATAATGAAGCACAAAATAGACGACAAGCTTTCTTTCAAATAATTCTTGGCTGTCACATTTCCAATTTTTTTTTACCTGAAGACTGTGCAGAGTTGATCACAGATCCACTTAAGGTGTTCGATTCGTTCTCTGTCTTTGTTGAACCCATAAGTTACCAGAGAATTTTCCATTTGGTTTCAGTGTTCTACATAACAGCACACTTGGTAAATATTATTTTAGAAATGCAGCTCACTTTGATTTTTGCTCGACGGGCGACAGATTGTTGTCGAAGTCCATTACTCGTCGCTTTTGAGATTCCAGGTGTTGGTTTTCACCGCCTGCCTAGTTTATCCAACTTACTTTCCATTATTGAGCTCCATAAGGGTATATTTTGTTTAAGTATCCACTAAAACGCCATTCGCGTGACATGACTTTCGACGCTATTGCAGGCTGAGTTAATGATTCTACTGTGTCCACCAGAGAAATCTACGCAGTTCCACTACCCTCTCGACCCTAAGAAAATACGCGCAGAAGGCTCTATGCACAAAGATACCACTTACCAGGGGAGTGACAGGCAAGACTTTTACCGACACGGAAGAAAAAAATAATAACACCGAACAAATGCCATCCATTTTTAGACTGCGATTGCCATATGGCAACCCAGTAACTAATTCACAAGTTATAATAAATTATAGTTTACAGAGATATGTATGCATTGACTCGCTTAAGTCAGGCTGTTGCAAATACCCATTCTCATTTTACACTCATATTGATCTACATGTATCACATTAAATTAAGGGGAACTATGGATACACTGTCCTCGTTGCAACCTGAAATATCCTGTAGTACCTAGCCATCGGCATAGCAATCGGCACTATTTGCAATTGTGAGAATTTAAATCTTTCGAATCCGAGAAATGCTTTATTGTGAATAAAAAGGCCTTTCGGTCGCCGAAACGTCTTTTTGATGGTTTGGCCAACCTTGACAACGTCTTCATCATGACAAAAACTGCTAGTGAGTGAGCGCCTTACTTTCTATGTATGACGAAAGCGAAGAATGCCAATAAGAACAGGTTGCGTTTTGTACACATTCTAAGATAAATAAAGACCGACCAGCATTTAAGCGCAAGGACAAGAAAAGCGAAAAATATTGATCCTTGTGCTTTTTATCCTGCAATTTGGACTAAATGCAGCGCGAGAGAATTTTTTTCAAAGACGAAGGGCGATTACAATAGGCTAGTTTATAATTGTACAGCAAAAAAAGAACAGAGTCGAGCCTCAGTGAAATAATTTGCGTTTTGATTTTCCTTTGTTTTGTACAAAACAAAATGCTAATCATCCCCCTATTTGTAGTCTTTGAAAATGAGCAAGTGCTTATTTATTCCAAATTGCACAAGAAATATCATGCGATTACTTATTAATGATATACATACAAAACGTTTACCTTTATTGCACTAATTTCACTTTTCTGCAATCTGTTGCGGATTCATTGACGTGCTCTCAGCCAATCAACATGCTGCAATTTTTGCATGTATATTATTACACGATGAAATAAGAGCTGTTATGCTTGCGCGCGCTTGGGCTTGCCCACGTGTCAGATTTCTTCGCTAGTGAAAACCTTTTACCAGGCCTTTGTATTTTTTTTTTTTAGAATGAAGGTGCTACTAATGAAAGTACTTTTTAGTGGTGATATTGTTATTTATCACACACGGGGCCAAATTACTGAATGCTGATTGACTGAGACGGAGGGCATATTTCTTTAATCACGAGGGCACTTTTGGTAATCAAGAGGGCATGATTACTTGATCCTGACTGCTTAACAGTTGCTTTAGTTGCTTATCCAGAGCAAGCGAAGTTGCAAGAGAATCCTCTTTAAGAATCTAGATAGGGAGTCCCAAGTTGCATTTGTCTTACGGGTTGTTTTGGGTCCTAGTTCTCGACATTGGTTCTACCAACGGGCTATGTTGCAACTTTCTCAAGGATTAAATACTTGTAAAATGTGTTGCTATCGAACGAATATTTTCAACGATGATTAATATTGGGGGTCACTCGGAAAATATCCGAGCGTTTCTTTTCGGGAGGCGAACCTCCCGATTACCAATTCGGATGTTTTACCACTGAGCTATATGAGTGGGAATTAGGCATCAAATCTGAATGAGTTGACAATTATCCCTTTGTACTGCTAGGACTGAAATTGCAGAAAAGGTGCGTTTTCGGTAGATGAATTAAAGCTAGATGTTGACCGCGGTAAATGAAAGCCAGACGTGTTGCTATTTGTTGGTACGTTATTGGTGGTTGTTATGACCTGTTATTGCTTAAGTAGCAAGCGGATCCAAGCGTTTCCGAGCAGTCCACGCATTTTGATTGCGCGGAAAATTAACTTTGCATGATTCCAAAAATTGTAGGCGCTCAGTAGAATTCACTGATGTCCCACAAACAGAATGTGGATGGACCATCTTCCTCAACCCCTTTTGTCCTTTAGGTGTTTATTATTCTTGTTAGTATATGTAATCGCAATGTGCCCTCGTGCAATTAAGGATTAATTTCACCGAGCCCGTATTTTAAAAATTTTCACAACCAAGAAACAAGCTAAATATTTTATAACGTCGTATAACGAGGAAACAAGAGAAAGAAAGAGAGGGAAAAAAACCGTAAGCAGGCGATAAGTATGAGCGATGCTAAACCGGAAAAAATAAAGCGACAGGGAGAAAGAAAGAGCCCGAATAAAGAGACGAATTTATACGGTGACGAGAAGTTGGAAGAAAGAGCAAGCACCCCGGGGGGTGCCAATAGCAGGAAAGGCAAAGACAAGGTAAAACGGTCCTCCCTTATTAACGACGTTGAATATGGTGGTCTCAAAGCCCCCCATTTAGAATCAATTATTAAAACACAAAGAATAATGTGTTGTAAAAAAATTGCCAATGATCAAATAAGTACTTGGAAAACGTTTTTATTGCACTATCTCAAGTCGATTGGGGGCAAATTCATTCTTTGTTGTGATTTTGACTTGAAAAAACTTCCAATTACTCTTCCTAAGTACTACAAAGAATGTTTCGAATGTTTTGTAGAGTGCTCGGGAGCTAAACAAAGGAATGACAGTCCTTCGCATGAAGATATATCTGAAACAGTTATATCGAACAATAGGTTTATTTGAATTCACGGCAAGTCCCTCTACAATAAACGTCTGGTTGGTAAAGGAATAATTAGAATTGGTGATTCAATATCGGAAGAAAATCAATTTATTACTACCTGTAATTTGAATGAATCTGATTTTTCTCCGCTGGATGTTTTCGAAATTATTGCTATAATAGATGCGATTCCTTGTAAGTGACGAGAGATTCTTAAAACAGAAAGCATTGAAGATA
>NC_090869.1:3198709-3201209 GCF_036669935.1 Montipora foliosa | reverse complement strand
GTTTTTTTTTTATTTTCAGTACCACATAAATCAAGCGACGAAGTGCAATGCCTTATCCAGGAATCCCTGTGTGACCATTATCAAAATGTTCTTGGATGGATTCAGCCACTTTCTTGGAATGATGCCTTTCAGATCCACATAGAACACATTTACACAAACTTGCAAATATTTTTTCATTTGCCTCAAGGAATGAAATCTGTTTAAAAGCCTCTTGATACTTATCAAGAAATGTTTAAAACTCGACCTGGTTGTGCTAAGCCTTGGCGAATTCTTGCTGAAGGTGAAGCAGGTGTTGGAAAAAGCACATTCCTGTACAAAATTGCCTATGACTGGTCTATGCGCAACAATGAGCTTCCGTACAAAATTGTGATTCTTTTTGAGCTGAAGCAAATGAAAGGAGCTTTCAAGGACACCCTTGTCCAGCAGTTATTCCCCATTGATTTCCCTATTCCAAAGGCTCAACTTCTCAACCATCTCGTCACCAACCAGGAAAATGTTCTTTTTCTTCTTGATGGTTTTGATGAGGCCAATGCTTCGTGCCTAAAACATCTTCAAGACATCTTAAGTGGAAGGATCTTTAGAAACTCTTGTGTTATCTTGACCTCTCGTCCTGGTAAAGCAACGCACATTCAGAGACTGACGGACATTCGACTGGTCATCACAGGGTTTACAATTGAAAATATCTGAAAGTATGTCTTCAAGTACTTTCAAGATGACGATGATGCTACAGAGTCAGTGCTTTCAGAATTGGAAACCCACCCTGTTATTGAGGACATTGCAAGGGTTCCTTTAACAGCTATGCTAATTTGTGCTCTCTGGGAGGAAGCCCCTGATACAGCAATTGCAGCTCTTACCACGCTTACAACACTGTTTACTGAACTTGTTTTGCTCATGGTGAAACGACATTTTGCCAAGAATTGTGAAAAGGAGAGTTTGGAGGATGAGGTACCAGTTTTCAGTACTTTGGATGATATCCCTCAAGACCTCTACGATGATTTTCTTGTTCTTGGAGAAATGGCATTAAATGGACTTCTTGAAGACAACCTTCTCCTTGATGTACAGCCCCTGCAGAAAAACTGCTCCAGTAAAGTTGTGTTTGAACTTGGACTTTTGCGTGAAGGGAACAGTGCTTCTAGACTGAAGCCAGTGCGGAAGAGCAGTTTTCTTCATAAGTCATTTCAAGAGTATTTTGCAGCTCTTTGGCTTTGCAAAAAAATCAAGTAGTTAGCTTGCAGTGATGCAGCCAAATTGCAAGAGGTATCCACGTTAACCTTGAAATGTGTTAGAAAAGCTCCAGATAGCATGTTGCTCAATTTTTTGTCGGGTCTCGTGGGAGACAAGTTTGAGTTGGTCTTCGTACCCTTGCTTGAAAATCTCAAAGAAGGATTCATGTTATTCTCTGCGAGTGATGAAATGGATGAATTCCTTGACATGTTTGTATTGGCACTGTTTGAGTCTCGTCAGGGTCACCTTGCTCGTAAACTTGGAGCTTCTCTTCTTGGTGGAATTTTGAAGCTCTCTGGCCGTGACATTAGCCCTTACGGTGTACTGTACGTGCAATGACGTACTTCATGCAAAACAATCCTGACCTGAAATCCTTTGTCCTAGAACACAGTCAACTGGAGAAGCAGACAGCAGCCTTTTTCGCTAGCTCACTGTCTCAAATGCCATCATTAAGAGAACTATGCTTCAAGCAAAATATTGTAGGTGAAGGGGCTGTGAAAGCATTCAGGGACAATCTGTCAACTTCTCTTCCATTAGAGAAATTTGTTTACAGTGGCAATACTTCAAGAAACGAAACTGGGGATGACTTTGCACATATCATGAAGCACTGCCCAAGCCTTTGTCAACTTGATTTGAGCTTCAGTGGTCTTGGAGATGTAGAGATGAAAACTGTTTTTGGTGCTCTTAGGTATGTTCCACATTTAGTTTCTTTGAATCTAAGTGGTTGCAAGTTGGCTCTGACCAGCATGAAACATTTGTGTGGAGAGTTTTGCCATACAATTCAGCTTGCTAGCCTGTCTCTTGATGCCAATCTTGATATTGGTGGGGAAGGCGTCAAAGCATTAGCTGAAGGACTTCACGACCTCCCAAAGCTGGAGAGTCTTTCCCTTCGTGGCATAAATCGGCAAATGAGCATTGTTGATGAGAGCTCTGAAATTGTGTTCATAAGCCTTGGGCAAGCTTTTGTTCAGTGTCGACGACTTTCAAGGCTAGATCTGTCTGCAAATCGTTTGCACCAAGGGAAATTTGTTGGCACCTGCATCAAGGGAGCAACCAAGTTGATGTCACTTGACTTATCTGGAAATGCTTTTCAAGACCAAGGCATAGAGAGTTTGGCCAAATTTCTTCCACATTTGACAATGCTCTCCGAACTTTTTCTAGGTGGAAACTACCTCACGTCTAGTGGTTTGAAGAGTTTTTCTGGAAGTTTAAAATTTTTGCCAAATTTAAGAAAACTTTCACTTCAATCAAATTTGATTTCTGATGCTGGAGTTTC
>NC_090869.1:3183709-3193709 GCF_036669935.1 Montipora foliosa | reverse complement strand
AATAAATCGCAAAATCGAAAGTGACATCGCCGGAATTCAGCGGGCGCCGTGATGAAGTTACCGCGGCATGTTTACTCGCCAAACAGTGAAGTATCTGTGTCAAATGATGGCAAGATACTCGGGTTTTTGTAAGTTTCTTTTTCTGTCAAGTGTTATAAAGTTTGACTATGAAATGAACGAAGTCAAAACAAAGATCACAATCGCCCAAGTCTTGTTTATGCTAAGTCAAAATTTTATTTTATTCTAACCAGGTAATTCCATCATCTTGGAAATAGCAGCTACTTTATTATTCAACTGCGTCACAATTCTTCACTGATTTTGGGGCTCATTTTGTTGAAACTCAAGCACGCTTCCAACAGGCCTGTGAACCCTTCCTGCTGACTTTCCATTATTGAGCTCCATAAGGGTATATTTTGTTTAAGGATCCACTAAAACGCCATTACGTTCTAATTCGCTTCGCTCAAACGAACGTAAAACATTTTACCCTTAAATTCCCGTAATACAAACAAATACCACGAGAAATATGGTAGGATGCGCAAGCGTATCCAAAACAGTTTATTATAAGATAGAAATTACAAAAAGAAATTGTTACTGCACTTTTTTTTTTTTTTTTTTTTTTACAACTCTTTAGATACTAATCTACGCTCCATAATACGTTACAAACCTAAATACTTAGTTACATGCAACCTGTTTTCAAGGCTTTCTTCAACATACATATCCTTGGCAGAATCAGATTTCCACCTACCAGGAATTTTAAGTAGTCTTTCTGGAATCGAATTCCTACTATAGCGTACGGCAGCTGTAATGCCACCGGATCTTTAACTATGAAGACCATAAACATTAGGGTTGTCTAGCCCAGCTGACTTAAGGTATCCCTTAAGATATCTCTACAGGCAGTATAAGAAATCTTTCCGCTCCTCAGGGTATAGCTAGAAGTACTACGGTGAAAAACAATTGGTCTAAATAAAGGGAGAGGACTGTTTAAGTCAATACCAGATAAATCTAAATAACGCTGTAAAACACCAACAGGACAGTACTTAGATCCAGATGCACTAATATAGACGAAATTCCTTTCCCTATAAACATCTGTCTTACTACGAGGCACAAAAATTCTTATATAATCGCTGTGAAATTCGATATGCTCCGGAACGATATTGCATAATTCGTCATAACGAAAAAACCCTGCGAAGGCTAAAGAGCACAACGCAGCAATACGGAGATTCTTTAAATTAGCATCTTTCCTGTTATGAATATCTAAAATACGCCTTATAATTTCTGTGGAAATAGGCTTCTTTTTCATAACTGGCTATGACTTCTGGCGTTTAGCGGATTCGACGACATTTCTGCAAAATTCGCTATCTAAAGGATTACGATCCAAACTAGGGACAAAAGAATGTAACCATTTAAGGGCTGCATGGGCTAAAATTACTGAGGAGCTAGAAGCGGAAGACTGCTGAACTTCAAACAAATATAGAGAAACAACACTAAGAGGAAAAGGTAACTGCATGTTGAACTGTCTACTTTTAGACCAGTCCAAGAACTTTCTGATAACACGAACGTAAGCTTTAGTGGTCGAATCCGACCTGGACTTCAACATAATATTTAGCACTTCATAAACGTTGATTGAAGAAAACTGTTGAAAGCCTTTCCAAGAATTACTTGATAGCATAATCTGTAAAGACAAGAACAAAACATACATACTAGAAGAACAAAAGAAAGACAGAACATCCTTTAATAACCGTACAAAAATCAGTCATTGATGAGGCCAGTGCCACGTAAGACGTTAAATGATCGTATGGGCCAGTGCCGCGTAGATCAACAACCATTGATGAGGCCAGTGCCACGTAAGACGTTAAATGATCGTATGGGCCAGTGCCGCGTAGATCAACAACCATTGATTAGGCCAGTGCCACATAAATCAACTATACTCCTATTAGGACAGCACCATATGAAATGACAGACCAAACATTAGGCCAGTGCCTTACAAATAAACGGCATACTGCCTTGGCCAGCGCCAACAACTGAAAAAACATAGGCTAGTAGACACACCGTCCAATAAATTAATCAGTAAATTTTAGTCTGACGGCCTTCTGAGATTTAAGATAATGTAATACGCGTGGGATGATACCAACTGGATGGACTACTAAGCAATTTTCCCCTCCAAGAGACTGAAAGAAAAATCAACACCCGAGGAATTGGGATTCCAAAACCTCGAGAAATACCTGGGGATCTTGCGGTTATAATAATTTGCAAAGCAATCTACACTATGCGGACCCCACAAGCCATCGAGAAAAAGAAAAAATTCTTCAGTAATTTGCCAATCATCAGTATCAATTAAACGACTTATATAAACAGCTTGTTGATTCGAAGTGCGAGGGATCCACTGTACATCTAAATGAATTCCCGATCGGATACAAATATCAAAAATCCCTCTGGCCATTTGTGCAAACCTAATTTCATGCTGCCCACTTCAACAATCTGAGCAGCTACTTGGCTATCCGTAAACCACTTAACATGTGATCCAACACTGAGGCAAATGATTGCAAAGAAACTCAATAACAGACAGTTCTCTCCACATTGAACTTTGACCTCTCTCGTTCTCCGACCACGTTTTGTGGCACACAAAATCATTGTTAAAATCAGTAATTGCTCCACCTCCGGTGGAACTGGCGTCAGAATACACAAAATAACTTGGTACCTTACTTACAAAGCAATACCTAGTGTTGATATTAAGCATACTTTCCTTCCAAAAATACACTTCTTCCTTGCAGTAATCGTCAAGAAGGGATATAGAATCCCAATTATCCCTGCACGCGGTGGACAAGACACAATGTCTGGTCATTATCCTGCCAATGTTACCAACTACAGGCCAGGTAGAGATAACTTGACCTGTGAAGGAAGACAACTCTCTCGCGGTAACTTTGAAATCGGCTTCAATAATATGATCAATTGAGTTAATGATCTTAACAATTCTCCTTTCCACAATTTAAAAGTACCTAATGCAGCATTCCAGGTAATACCCAGCCAGTCCAATACTTGGGTGGGTTCCCATACCGATTTATCTTCATTGACAACAAAACCTGCGTTGCACAAATCCGCCCTTACAGCCCGGGCCTTAATGAGACAACTTTCTCTATCCTGAACAATCGCCCAACCATCATCCAAGAAGATGGCTTTACAAAGACCCTGTACTCTCCAATAACTTTTTTTTTTTTTTCTTTTTTTAAGGCTTCAAAACCTTAGTAAAAACCCAAGGGGCAGAGGACGGACCAAACGGGACCACAGAAAAAACAAAATATTTCCTTAATGGAATCGGGCGCACGCCATGAAAACCCCAGAAAAGTTTGGTGCTCTTGTGCAATGCCTACATGATGGTAACCACTTTTTAAATCGAAGGAAAACATGAACCCATCCTTCACAAAATAAGACATAGCAATTTTCCAGTCCTCTTACTTAACATTTTGCTTAATTAATGACTTGTTGACATGACGCAAATCGAGAATAAGCTCTTCTTACCGCAAGGTTGTTCAGAAACTGACAAAGGATTTACAACAAAAGGCTGCTCATTAACCAAACGCACCCGGTCTGAATTAAGGAGCTCAAGAACAGCTTGATCCACAAAAACAGCATAAATACAAGCCGACTTATTATTTTTCAGTTTTACGGCCAACGGAAAACTAATGAATGGCAGTCTGTAGCCATTTTCAATAATAGACAAAATGAAATCCGGAGCACCTATAGATCTGCAGAAAACTAAATTATTCTTCAGATTACCCTTAACACGTAATGAATGTCAGCTTTCAAGCCAGTGTCCAAATTTGCCGCATTTGAAACAGCGGAAGAAGTCGCCAAAAGCGTCTCTACGGCCTGAAAGATAAAGGCAATGACGAAACCTGTAGTAAACGGGAGGTGGGGGGGGGGGGGGGGGAAGGCTTAAAGCAGAAAGATGAATAAACTGTATGGAACCGCAAGCGTGAATGGTACTCAAGAGACAGCGGAGGGTATAAATACTAATAACTGGCCAATCCTAACATACATGAAAAACAGAATGCACAATAGTGGGTGCGGCAGGTGTGAAATGAAAACACCGCAACTAATTACTTGGAATACCAGCGGAAAATATATTTACGTTCTAATTCGCTTCGCTCAAACGAACGTAAAACATTTTACCCTTAAATTCCCGTAATACAAACAAATACCACGAGAAATATGGTAGGATGCGCAAGCGTATCCAAAACACCCATGAACATACAAAGTATAGAGGAGACTCTTTATCTTATACCACGAAAAAGTTGATTATCAGTGCCCAAAGCAATTCTTGGTTTCTTTCCACGATCACTGGAGAGTTGTTCTTTTTGGCGTCTCTTGCGACTCGCAGCTTCCCTTGCCTTCTTAAGACGTTTTTCATCTTCGGAGCCGGATGCAAGTTCGTCTGACTCGTACTCGGCTACGACCTGCCAGCCGTCCATGCTTTTATCAGCGATTTTTATCAGCTTCTGCCGCTTTCGAATACGTTGCCTGCCTTCTTGGGAAAGCTTCTTGATTTGCGACAACTTTGGCTCGATGCTTTCGCTCTCGGTTTCAATACTTTCCAAAATGGTATCCAGCTCGGCATTAAGCTCAAATTGTTTCTGGTTTCCTTTGAACTTTAGCTGCACAACTTCTTTATCTAACTTACTTCTATGCTCGATTTGCTTTCCTTTGTCTTCTAATTTTTTCTCAAGAAAATCTTTGAACATGGAAAAGACTTGATCAACGGCTGCTGAGTTGCCTCCACTGTCACCCGAAGACGTTTGGAATACTTCAGCCGAAACGGACGAACCTTCGCTCTGTATCTGGTCGTTGGGCATCACACGAATAGATGGGATTAAAGCAGAAAGATGAATAAACTGTATGGAACCGCAAGCGTGAATGGTACTCAAGAGACAGCGGAGGGTATAAATACTAATAACTGGCCAATCCTAACATACATGAAAAACAGAATGCACAATAGTGGGTGCGGCAGGTGTGAAATGAAAACACCGCAACTAATTACTTGGAATACCAGCGGAAAATATATTTCGCGTTACATGACTTTCGACGCCATTGCAGGCTATGGTAATGATTCTACTGTGTCCACCAGAGAAATCTACGCAGTTCCACTACCCTCTCGATCCTAAGAAAATACGCGCAGAAGGCTCTATGCACAAAGACACCACTTACCAGGGGAGTGACAGGCAAGACTTTTACCGACACGGAAAAAAAAAAAAAGAAAAAAAAAGAAAACAAACAAACTAAACGCAGACCTCGACTGGGTTTGCCATAGGCAACCCAGTAATAATTTAAATTTAACAAGTTAGAAAAATACATATATATATACAACCCGCATGTAGCAACGCTAACCCGGGCGGGTTGTATAGCTTACAATAAAATTCAGCAAAATATATTATTATTAAAATTAGGCAAGTAAATAAATATTATAGAATAAATAGGTATACACATATATTCACAAATAGCTACGATTTACATGAGAAGAGTAAGAACCTATAATAAGACATAGAACATAAGGAATAAATAAACTGTCTCAAAGAATAATGAACTAGATGAATTAACAGCAGGGAGATAATCACTGAAATGATGATTAGCAGGAGGTACTGATGCTGCAAGTGTTTGACCAACGGAAGAAAAGAATTCATTGAGCACATTAGGAAGCGCAGCAATAGGTTTACATCTTTTTTTATTTCGGCCGATGAGATGATTAATCCCAATCCAAGTTTTTCTGACATTTGTCATATGATCATTGACATATGAATGATAGTACGACTTCTTACTGCATCGAACGAGTGTAAGTATTTTATTGCGATAATGTTTATATTTTTCATAATTTCCAGAGGCAAACAGAGCATTTTTTACTTTTATTGACTTACGTATCGCCCTGGTAATCCAGAGTTTAGAAAATTGCTTGGCTTTGCGTTTTGATTAAGGCCGAAGGGGCGCATGCTTGTTTACTATTTAGTTGAGGCTGTTAAAAAAATTTAGAAAAGCCAGCATTTGCATTATCTCCACAGTTTCTCATGACCAAATCCCACTGAGTTGATCTCAGATAACTCAGAGTGAATGTTTTCCTCTGTGTCTCTTGAAAACTTCCGATACATAGTTTTTTGGGGTAACTCCTTTACCTTGAGAGACTTAATAATACAAAATTGCATGAGAATAGTGATCGCTTATATCCGAGATTATATTACCACTCGTGATTTCCCTGCCGATTTGGTTTACAAAGATATTATCGATTAGCGTGGCTGAGTTACTGTTGACCCTGGTTGGTTTATCAGTTGTAGGAATAAAAGAATAACTTTGCAACGAAACTAAGAAATCTTTAGTAAAGTTGCAGATTTCAGCATTGAGGAGGTTTATGTTGAAGTCTCCCAAGACATAGATAGGCTTGCTAGAGTTGCTAAGTTTTTCTAAGGTTTCATCAAAATATGTCTGAAATCTCTCAGGGGAGTTGTGCTGCCTATAAATTACACCACAGATAATGTTACTTTTTCTTTCAAATTGTAATTCAACCCACAGGGCTTGAAAAGCGCGTGACGAGATTTTTTCAATGACTCTATACTTTACATTTTCAC
The DNA here is from genome assembly GCF_036669935.1 of Montipora foliosa. Taxonomy (NCBI): domain Eukaryota; kingdom Metazoa; phylum Cnidaria; class Anthozoa; order Scleractinia; family Acroporidae; genus Montipora; species Montipora foliosa. Next base: position 3,187,101 of record NC_090869.1, on the reverse strand, counting down.
CAGTAAACATTCCACACCTCCAGCAGCAAGAGGTGTCGGGACAAATTCAAAACTACAGCCAGGAATACTTGGTTGATAATCTGACTGATCATTTTCAGTGATTCTGGTTTCAGTTATTCCTATAATATTAAAAGGATATCCAAGCTCATTAAGAAGATGAGTCTGGAGATTTTCAAAATTGCGCTTTAGGCTTCGAACATTCGCATGGAACAAAGAAAACAAATCATCAGTATCGTGAAAACTATTTTTTATCGTGTAAAAACTATGAGGAGAAAAGTACCTGCTGTGAATTTTTAGATCTACGAGATTTTGGTCCGGGTTGATATTACTAGATGTTTTTAGACTGAATAAATCAAGGTCATGAAAACTGGAGAGCTTTTCTGGGTATTTTTTTGGTTGGAAGAGAAGTAGTGTTGAGATTATTAAATTGGCCGTGGAGCGGTACAAAATGGTTGACACCAAAATACGGTAACTCCCGGAACAGAGATCTTTTAGTTTGCCGATATTCATCGTCATTCATCATTCGATGAAGTTATGAAAGGATACATTATCAGTCAGCCAAGCCTTGTTAAATCAGCAACGTTTCGTACCTTCAATGCTCGGGAGCTGCCGTCCTTCCGTAGATAAACGCAAGAGTTTTTAGTCCAACAAAATTGATAGTTGTTTTGCCCTTTGAATTTCTTCGCTTCGGTGAAGACATGCTGCATCTTCGGCGTCAAATGGTCGAATATCCTGACAGATGAAAGAGAGACTCCCTCGCCAAATCCCAAGGAGCTGGGGTTTGCCTTACATGCGTCGTTTCGTCGAGCCATAACAGCTTTCTTCTGACAAACTTGCAAATTATCGGTTTCGGCGCTTCCGCTTTTTCATTCCTCTGCGGCACACGATGTGCAGAAACATCGGCTCCCATATCAGAGAATAATTTGACGCATAAAGCACTTGTTTGAGAGTAGGACTCTTGGTCACTTAGCTCGGGCATCCCAACGATCTTTACATTGTATTGATAGCTATATTCACACATACTATCAATTGCCTTCCCGATTTCATCAACTCTGGTGCTGATTTCAGCGAGCCAAGTACTACGGCGTTTCAGTTCTTTACTCACTTCTGCTTGGAAGGTTCGAGACTCGTCATGTGCATCACTGTAAAACTGCAAAGCCGCTTCTGTTGACCGTGCACTGCGGTCCGGAGAGCTAGTATGTTCAGTAATATGTTCTTTCAGCTTACGAATCACTTCGGGCAGAGAGTTGACTTGCTCTTTAAACTCTTGGTTTTTTTTCTTCAGAGTAGCATTGTTCTCAGGCATGATAAATGTTAATGTTTTCCAGTACTTAAATGTGTATACGTATAAAGCTATACGCTAAAAGGAAAACGAAATAACTTGAAAAAGTATTAAAATTTGCCAGAGCGCTGTTTCACACGGCCATTACGGCCATCTTGGTCGCTCACCGCTGACCACTATTTTTATCTCAATGCTTTTTGGCGCGTAAATCTCGGTATGTATATAATAATTTAAGTTAAACCTATTTACGAAGAGTATCATCAAAATAATGTTTCTTAAGACTTACTTTAAAATTTTGAAAAAGAGGCAAGTTTAATCTGTTCTTTAATTGAATTTCAGATCATAGGTGCTAGAAATCTTATATTAAATTTACCATAGTTCGAATTAGATGTATATTGATACCCAGCTTGTGATGTCGTCTGTGTTGATGTACCAACCATTAAAATAGTCATATAATAAATTATTTTATTATATACATACCGAGATTTACACTCCAAAAAGGATCGAGATATTAAAAGTATCTTTGCGCTAGAGAAGCCAGCTGATTGGTCATACGATTTTTTTCACTAAAGAAAAACGACGTATCGACGCTCTGATTGGCTATATCGTTATTTTCACTAGTGAAAATTTGTCGTATCAGGCTTTTGATTGGCTAATATGATGTTGAACTTTGGCGCGGGTGGCCTGTGCACAGATTTGTAAACATGGCGGCCGACTGGTGTATGGTTTTCAAAGTTTTTAATCTTTTATTGCTTAGTTTTCTCCCCAAAAATACTTCAGAAGATCTTAAAAAAGTTTTAAAAGTGCTCAAGCGAAGTATGGAAGGTAAAGATTTCTTTTATTTCAAAAATATTTTGCTATTTGTTTAGGGCTTTTGTTCACGATCGGTGGTTTGATAGCCTCACCATTAACACTTACCTCGTTAATGTTATGATCTCTGTACTTATATAATAAACAAATTACTTCATGATAGGCTCGTTTGTACGATTTTTATTACTCACTCGTTGTGAAGGATCGTTAAACTCACTCGTTCGCTTCGCTCACTCGTTCGTTTACGCGATCCTTCACAACTCGTGAATAAAAATCGTACGCACTCACCAACCATGAAGTAATCTGTATTGCTCTGCGTTAATTGATTTTGTTGTCGTTTTAGCCTCAGTCAGACAGGTATTCCAAAGGGAACTGATGTACAAGCTTATCCTCGCCTTCGTTTGGTTGGGCAGTACAAGAATGAGTAGCTTTTTTCAGATGGTGAATTTCACATCAATCCTTAATTTGTTTAGTTCATGCCTCACAAATCTGTGCGAATACAGACAAACATCCAAACATACCATCAATATCTACCCAACTCTTCAACCCCTGGCAGTGATTAAATGCCGATTAAATGCGAGTGAGCGACGGTATCAGAATAAAGAAATCGGTCGCCGCTGACGATGCATCCCATGGTTTGGACAAATTTACCAAACCAGTGACGTGGAAACCATGCTTTAAAACAAGGAAAATTGGTGTGAGGGCCAATGTCTTGGAGTGGATAAAATTCGCGATCGATCGCTGTAACAAGTAAATTTGAAATTGTAGTGTAAAAAGCTTGGCTTTTGAAAAATATCTTTTTAGTGGTAGATATTTGTCCAGTGTCTACCAACAGTGTCATGTATGCTTTTAGTTGTAATTTTCCATCCATTGAATTTGCTTTGGAAGGAAAATTGTAAATCCTAGTTTTTTTTTAATTTACTCTGGTCAAACTTTTGCACAGGGGCACCCAACGTCAATTTTCGGAAAATATCTGTTCGGAAGACGATTTAAGATCGAGAATTTTCGGAACATTTGTTGTAAAATTTCTTGCTTGCCTGCCTGACCTAGGATTTTCGAACATCTAAAAAATGATATAATTGCCCATTTTAAACGGATTTTTACCCAAAAAAGTCACCTAGCATTTTTTTTCTGGTTGAAATTTTCGAAAAAGTAAGTTTTGATTCCTATAATTTTCGGATCACTAGATTTTCAGCTAGGAAATCCGAACAGATGGAAACTTTATAGGGGATAAAAATATGCCTATATCATTTAAATATCAAAATACGTTTAACAATGCTATGTTTAAGTGCGTTTGAAC
>NC_090869.1:3161209-3176209 GCF_036669935.1 Montipora foliosa | reverse complement strand
AAGGAGCGCTTACCGAAAAAGAATGCCTAGAAGCACTCAAAGATATGGGAACGGAAGAGATCCCTGGGACTGATGGTTTGCCAGCTGAATTTTATAAAGTATTTTGGAAGGATATATCTGCCATCCTTATTAGAGCTCTTAATTATACGCTTATACAATACAATACAATACAATACAATTCATACTGAATTGACCGCTCCCCATAGAGGCTTTTCAGGGCCAATAAATCAACGAAACAACAGAACACAACAGCTACAACTGTTAAGAATCCCATCTGGCCGGAGGGAAACCAGTTGGCTATTTACAAGTGCAGCTGGGAAGTTGAACCAGGGACTACCAGGATCAAATTCAACGAGTGGCCAGAGCGGGCCTTGAACCCGGGTTCTCCGGATCTCAAGGCAAGCGCCCTAACCACTGGGCCACACTACTTATGAAGCTGGACAACTCTCGGTAACTCAAAGAAGAGGAATTATCAAACTCATTCCTAAGAAAGACGCAGAACCATTCTTTATCAAAAACTGGAGACCTCTAACCCTTCTTAACTGCGACTACAAAATAGCGGCAAAGACGATTGCTAATCGCTTGAAACCTTCTCTTCCCAATCTCATTAATTATCACCAGACGGGTTTTATAAAAGGTAGATTTATTGGAGAAAACATTCGCCTTATTGATAGTATCATTTGCTATGCCAAAGAGAAAAATATTCCAGGATTACTCTTGTTATTGGATTTTGAAAAAGCTTTTGACGCGATAGAATGGTCTTTCATTAGAAAAACTTTTCAACATTTTGGTTTTGGTAGTAGCATGTTAAAGTGGCTTAATCTTTTTTATTGCCGCCAAGAAAGCTGTGTTTTGAATAACGGTTGGGCGAGCGATTTCTTTGAAATTCAAAGAGGTGTAAGACAGGGTTGTCCTCTCTCACCTTATCTGTTTGTTTTGTCAGTTGAAGTGCTAGCCAAGGCAATTCGGGAAAATAAAAGTATTAAAGGTATCTTCGTGAACAGTAGAGAAATCAAATTAAGCCAGTATGCAGACGATACAACACTCATACTTGACGGTACAAAGGAATCTTTAAGGGCGTCTCTCAAAACGCTGGATGATTTTTATGAAGTGTCTGGTTTGAAACTTAATGATAAAAAAACGGAAGCCTTTTGGATTGGAGTAAACAGTGGGAATGATGGAATATTAACTCCTGGAAGAAATTTTAAATGGCCTAAATATAAAGTTAAAGCTTTAGGCGTCTGGTTCTCAAGTGATCCAGAAGCAACGGTAACCTTGAATTATAACGAAAAACTGGATAAGGTTAGAAACGTTTTAAGCTGCTGGAAATATCGCAGACTTACCCTAATTGGAAAAATTACAGTCCTAAAGAGCCTAGTAGCTTCCCAACTTGTGTATGTGCTCTCCCCTTTACACACAAATGAGAAAGCTACTAAAGAAGTAAATAAGCTATTCTATTCATTCCTTTGGAATGGAAAAGGAGATAAAATTAAGCGAGATATAATTATTAATAATTACCCAAATGGGGGTCTCAAAATGATAGATATACAGGTTTTTAGTAAGTCCCTAAAAGCTACATGGATTAAAAAAATATTTAGATGAAGGAAATCAGGGGAAATGGAAATACTTCTTTAATCTTGAGCTAGAGAGACATGGAGGTTCAATAGCACTCACTAGTAACCTAAATAAGAAAGACACCATAGAGAACCTCAAGATTAAAAACTGCTTTATAAAGGAGACTCTGTTAATCTGGGCAGAAGTTAATTTTGATGAACACATAATGTCTGAGAAACAATTTCTTGAAAAAAGTTTATGGCACAATTTACTCGTAAGAATCAATAACTGCCCTATCTTCTATCGAGAATGGTTTGACAAGGGCGTCAAGAAAGTGAAACATTTGAAAGATGTCTCTAACAATTTTTTAACATTCGCGGAAATGCAGCGCAAATACAGCCTTAATATTTGCCCTCTAAAATATTATGGCCTTCTGTCTACTCTGAAATCCCTTTGGAATACATGTAAAAACAACTATATCAACAACTGTGACTATGAAAGCTTTGCGGCCAAATTAGCAAAATGCCAAAGTGCGAACAAGCTGGTTTACACTAAACTAATTTCCATAAAATGCACGCACCCAACACATAATCAACAGAAATAGCTAAAAGACTGCCACCAGAATGATGTTGATTCAATTAACTGGCGGGATGCCTACCAACTAGCCTCTAAATACACTAAAAGTACGAAAATTCTTGAATTCCAGTACAAATTTTTGCATAGACGAATAGCAAAAAACGACTTCCTAACAAGAATTGGAGTAAGGGACAACCCAAACTGCTCCTTTTGTAATAGGGAACAGGAGAAGCTACTTCATCTCTTTTGGGCTTGTCCTAAAGTGGCCTCTTTTTGGCATGATTTAACCGTAAGGCTAACTTTGCTCCACATTACTCCTGAACATTACACAATAGACCCACTCGTCGCTCTCGGTTTAAAGCCAGATTCTTCCAAGAACCATCAGCAAATCAATTTTTCCTGCCTTCTAGCCAGGAATTATATCTGGATGAGCAAAAGAAAAGAAACCGCACCAAAAGTAGAAGGCTTCCTACAATACTTGAAATCAATTTACAGTATAGAGGCCAATGCACAAAGCGCTGTTCCCAAAAAGTGGAAATCTTTGAACTCATTATTTTGGTAAGCCTTGTCTTTTAGTCATCAGTGTCTCTTGATCCACTGAATTTTCTGGCTGTTTTTTTGACTTTTGGTACATATGCTCCGCAATCACTGCCTTTCAAGTAATAAAAACACAAAGTGCTTCGTATATATTAGCACCCTATTATAACTGGAAGTTAGTGTAGTAGTTTAAGTATTGTATTGTATTGTATTGTAAGTAGAGTGCGTATTTGTAAAAATGAAAAAAAAAAGTCTTACACATTCCACGGCTTGGAAATCATAGCTTCATCTCTATTAGATTCCGCAAGTAGGCGACAAGGTGCTCCAATTTATTCCCACCCTTTTGGGAATAAATCGGGACCAAATAATGGATTAAAAAGGGATATTAAAATAATTGTTGAAGCTTTCTGGCAACAGGAGATATTTGACTTTAAAACCTTCAAGTATTTGAATTTTTCAAAATGTCTCATAATACACTCAGTTAGTTGCCTTGGTTGATTGACAAGCCGTTAATCAAGCTGACTGACACTTGTTTCTTGCATTCACTAAAAGTGTGTACACCCTCAAAGCAATAGGTTAACTACAGTTGTACTGAGAGCTTCATATATTTTGCCTAATTTAAAGCAATTTCCTTGGTAAAAGTCTAATAAATCCGGGTGGTGGCATATCTTCCCCCGAAAGATCCAAAACACAAACCAGTTTGTCTTTTTAGTTTTGGGGTATACGTAGACCCGGTTTAAACTGGCAAAATTTCATGAAAATTGGTGAGATGGCATGTAGCAGCCATGCCTCGTGCTCTCGTGGATTCACTCTTATAAAATGGGTTTGATTGAAGCTAACGCATTGTCCTAAAACGTGTTCTCGGAAGGACAACCACATTTTATAACCTATGATAAATAAATATGTTGATAAAAAAAGTTGTTTAAGAATTTAAAAAGAACTTTCATAGTCCGGCAAACACAATACTTAAATACAGTCGTGTATTTCGTGCAAGTACGCATTTCTACGTTCCATACGGAAGACAAATGACTGATAATGTCAAATATATATGACTTATAATTAAGCGACCTCTGAACTGGTCAGAAGGGAGGGAGATACGCCAGTAAGACAGGGATCTCTCACATATGGTTTAGGGACCGACATTTCTCCCCTCCCTGTCTAAAAGTTATCTTCGTTATAAGCGATCGGCGGGTTGAAATTAGCTCGGGGTGCATCGTCATGGTACGACGCTCTGATAACGCTTCCAGAGGTACCACTACCGGCTCAGATTTTTATCCTGCATTTGGTCTGCGCATGCACAAATTTCATAGACCACTAATAATTACTTTTCGTAAGATTCCTGACTTGCACGCGCGTGGAGGAGAGGAGCTTATTCAGTGCGCAGATGCCCGGCTTTGATTTGCTTGTCGTAAGGAGTTGATTTTCAGTAATTGAGAAGAGTTCTAAGAGCCAATGCATTTGGTAATTCCAATTTCGTGGAAACACCTTTACTTAGGCCCAGGAGAAGCGGAGATGCGCATTTAAAATGACATGATAAGATGGGCTTTTACTTCGTGCAGAAGACACACATGACGTAAAACAATAGAACAAAAATCGTGAAACAATTCTTGGTTTTCACATGACGTCACGACCGCCATGTTGGTGGCCCTAAACAAAGAAAAGGCGGCCATGTTGGTGCCCCGACCAAATCCTCCGGGAATTTAACTCTATTATTATGCAAACGCTTCCTTTTGTTTTCGTTGAAAAACATGGCTGTTGATCACGTGAGTGAAAACCAGCAATACCTAATCAGAATTCTAAATCCCTAAAGACCCCTAAAGCTTTTGTTAGGTCATGTGCGTCTTCTACACGAAGTAAAAACCATAAGATGAGTGGACATTTACCTCGCCGCTTCGCAGCCATGCAGGTAAATATCACTACTATTGCAATGCTTCGAAGAGATCAAATGAGAATTGCCATGACAGCTTCAGGCCAGAACCATTAACAAAGCATTTTTTTTAGTAGAGAGGAATTAAAAAGTTGACACTGGCTAAAAAATGTATTGATCTGGACGTTTCGGCTACTACCATTGCCTTCTTCAGCAAAGATAAAAATGCAAATGCCTAACGGCGTTCTTCTTGATATATGTACACGATGTGTAATCGGACTAAATCACACCTCGAAGGAATTTTTGAAAGCTTAACAAAAGTCTCTAGAGTATTCATAATAACTCAAAACGTCTTGATATGTTGTTGTATATGTACATTTATTTTTAACATGCCTGGCTACCCACCAAATATGTAAGGATTTTATCGACTATATGTTATTTTGCAGGGCGTAACGAATCGAAAATGTACACTAAAAAAAACCTGAACTTAATATTTAGGCCAACCTTCAAATTAAAACGCTGTCGTCGACCTGAGGTTAAGGTTTGTTAACAAAGACTCTTTAAAACTTCTTTACTGTAAAAGTATGTATTTTGTTCTAATATTAATATTCCAGGGTTTTCGTTTGAGGCCCGAGACTGGACGTTTCTTCAGGTTGTCTACCATTTCACGTCCGGTACTTTTATTCGAGAAATTAGTTGGCTTCTTTTTCTTTCTTTTTGGACTTAGGTATCTCAGGACAACACGATCTCTTCCTCAAATGAAGGATTATCCTTCAATGTCAGTTTGCCTTAAATGACGGTATTATCCTTCATTTAGATCACTTTGTCCCAAGACGAGTGGTAGCAAATTAAAAGAAAAAATGTAAAAGCAGCCCCTGGACAGGATTTGAACCCGCAGCACCCACTTTTAAGGAACTGTTTTTATCCACTTAACCATTAAAAAACAACTGACTAGAAAATGTGCCGATTATTTACCAAAGCTAATCAGTATATATATAAAATCATTGCTGAATAATGGTTAAGTATGAAGCTTGATTTTAAAATGGTTAGCTTTCTCTTGAAGTTTGGTAATCGACATTTTTCACTGTGTAAGCTTGCTTCTTAGCGGGAATTAATACACGTTTACAGCGGCACTTTTGGAAGAAAAAATTATTGACATTAATAAAAAATGACATTCTCGCAGTTAGTGATGTGGTAGTCTAGTTGTTAAGTGAAAGGGTTAATAATCACACGTTCCCAGGTTCGAGTCCTGCGAGTCCAGACGTTGGGGTTCGACTTAAAAAAAAAAAAAAAGTTCATTTCCCATGATCCCAATCAAGCTTTCAGTGTCCAAAATGAACGATAATACTTCACTTGGAAGAAAGTGACAATTAAGAATAATCCTTCAAATGAGGGAGGGACTTGGTTGCTCAGGAACCCATGGGCTGAAGAGACAAAAGACAATCACGCGCAATAAATTTTTCAAACTAACAAGTCACATTACTTTATTTTGCTTACTAACTGAACGGAATAATCGATCTGTTGCCATTTCATTCACCCGATAGGTTTAGTTTCTCTTTTTTTCTCTAATCACAAGAATGTAAACAGCATTTCGGAGTGTCACTTATAGTAATTTATAAGGGGACCCAGGCCTCCTTGAGGATTCGCTCCCGGGGCGCGTGTAATCGGTGTTATATTGCAACGGTGACATGAAGAGTCCTGTCCTGCACTTTCATTATCAAATCCGGTACTTTGAAAAGCTATCGAAAACCCTGAGATTCTTTATTCATGTCCAAGATATAAGCAAAACAACAACTCAGTCAAACATGTGCTATTTTTTTGGAAACCAACTACGCATGAGCAAGACTATGACGCAAGCTTCGATTATGTAACAATTGCATCATCATCAACAATATTATTATACTTGTTATTCTTATTTTTGTACCTTAACTTATGAACACGGAATTCTGTGCTGCGATACCCTGCAGAAACATTGCGAATACAATTTTATGATATATATTGTGTATCACTTATTGTAGCTATCAAACAAAAGGAGGGTCTCAATGGGGTTAACCCCCGTTAAGCATGAAAATGACCAAAAAAAAAAAAAAAGAACCGTTAGCCGTGATAAAAATTAGAGCATTAAGGGTAATTTTTTTAAATTATAAAAAGTGGGATACTTTAGGTAGTATTTTGAAATATTTAACTCCCGTGCTCTTCGTTCCCAGGGACTCTCTTATTACTCTTCTCTTTCCCAGACTCTCACGCTCCAAGGGAAGGAAAGAAGAGAGAACTTGGAAACAAGGCTGACCAGAACTGTCTGGCATCGATTAGTTTTGCTCGTTGCATGTTTCTAGCAGTTTTATGCCGCGCACATGCACGTGAAATGTGAGTATTATAAAAGGAAAAGAAAAGCCCATAGAGAGGTATAAAGTTCGCGTTAACAATTCATGCGATCGACCTACCATAAGTCAGTTTATCAAGAAAATCATCGACTTTCTGGGGCTGAAAGATTAGGCAAAAAAGTTCGGTATAGGTTCCTTTGACGTAAAATTGTATCGCCTTGCAAAAGTCGGCCAGAAGGTTTAAAACTACGCGATTTCCACGAAGCTGCAGTAGCTGGATCCTATATAGAATTACCTTTCCTGATTGGGTCTGATTGTGAAAGCGAGTTGAACGGTAAGTTATTGAAAATACATTTGAAATTTTTACACACATTGCAACAACATAAGTAGAGAATCTACATGCCGTGTCCCATTTTAAGCACGAGACTTTCAGTGCTTTACAATACGCCCAAGAGTCTATCAAACGAGTCAGTAAATGGGCCGCAAAATACTGTACCCATGCATTTATCGTCATATCACCGTGTACCACAAGCGGGTATGTTGCTCGCTGATTTAAACTTTATGACTCCACTACCTTTTGAAACACTCCCAAAAAATGACGAAGATGCAATGCGGGATTGGCTAGACAGCTATACCGCCCAGTGAGGCAAAGGACCGTAAGAAGTAAGACAAACGATAAGACAGGAGCTTTATCACCAGTGTAAGCAAAACGAGCAGTGTGCACTGCAAAAGTGTGCTTTGCAACTGACCAGGTCAACACAGCGTTATCTGTCTTTCCCGAGACGAAGGAGACCCAAGCGGAGGTGGCAGAGGTCATACTGAGAGGACTCTATAACATTCGTATCAGACAGTGACATTCCTCTTTTTATTCTCGCGCCGACTCCTTCTGGTGCTACTAATAACCAGGTGGAGGAATACAAAAGTGACTCAGATGAAAGCGTTGGAGTTGGGGAAGCAGAAGACCTTTTTTTATCTCTAAGCGCGCAATGAAAAGGTCTGGAAGACAAGTCAAGGCCTGGGCAAGGTATGACGCGTGAACAACACAAAATCGTGAGTCGCATTGTAATAACCAATGACTTAAACTATTCAATATGTCTACTGAGACATTTAATTGTTTCCCACATAAGTTAACCGTGCCGGAAAAAAGATAACCGTTAGCCATGAAAAGTCAAATTATTTAACCGTCAGCCGTGAAAGCTACTCCCATTGAAACCCTCCCGAAGGAAAAAAACACAACCGCTAAATCATATACATTTTGTGAAATACAAGACGTAATTTTTGTTTTTTTTTGCCTGCACCAGTTATCGAATTTTTTTTCACACTTTTTACCTTTGATATTATTATTATCTTGAAAGCAATAAAGGGGGCCGGAACTACAAACTACTTAAAGGTGTGATATGGTAGAGAACAAGAGACTCCAAGGTCCAATTCTTACATTACATTTTACTTCATTTGACTTTCGCCTAATTTAGCTCAATTGAATTTCCTTCACATCGCTTTAACTGACGCCGATTCCATTTACTTCATCACTGGCGAAAAGCATACACATCAGTGCAGGATGTACCGTCGTTGTCATCCTCGTCTTTTCCTGCCAGGTCTTCACCATACCAGATCCTTAACTTCTGACCAGCGACCACAGACAAAGGAGTAGGAGTGGAATTAAACACAATCTCGGGAGAGTTTCGATTGAAACCAGGGAGTGTGTAGTAAAAATGAACATCCAGCCACAGTGAACCGCTTAGGTTTGCAGGAAAAATACGGATGTTATTTTTGTTAGTAATATGAACATTTATTAAATTGCTGTGATAACTGTCTGCCATCAAATCGCAGCCCCACTTAGTGTTAAAGGCTCTGTGGGAAGCGCAATTCACATATCCTGAGCGATGGACCAGCTTCAAGCGGTAAATGTCTCCTGGCTTGTGGATCTCGAAGGTTCCGAATGGATCACCCTTCGCCCCAAAGCACACTGGGTCTACATTTACCTTCTGCCATCCTACGGAAAGGAACAGAGGAGGATTAAGTTGTAAAAATAGCGATTCAGACTCATGTTTAATGTTTACGCACACACATAGGCACGTTGGCAGACAGAAAAAGGTCGATACGGGATTTCTACTCAACTTATTGATGACTGCAGCCCGAGAAGGTCCTCACAGGCTTTTTCAGTATGAGAAACAATCGCAAGACCATGCTCATAGCTATCTGTAAAAGTGACTTGTTTGAGAATCAGGTGAAACACAACTAAGTCGTTTACGGGAGAAATGCATTAAACACATTTGCCTTAATGTAGTCCGAGTCAGGTTCACCCAACGATAATCTTGAGTCAGCGGAAATATGTGTTTGGGAGAGTCAAACTGTTCTAAGAATTTTGGTTCTACGTTGCCAAACAAATAAAGATTTCTTTACTAAAACCTCTCCGAAGAGATTCGTAACCAGGGGCAGATCTAGGGGGAGGGTACAGGGGGTACGCTTCCATCCCCCAGCCCGGAGATGACCTGAGGCTTCCTAATAGAATTGGTATTCTGCAAAACAAAAAAAAAAAAACAAAAAAAGTCACCAGTCATCTACGCACTTCCGTAGTGGTGCACCCCTCCTAAGAAAAATCCTGGATCCCCCCTGGTAACCAGGAAAAAGTAGGCCCTTACGTTTTCTGAAGGGAAACTTTTGCAATAAAGGTCACCTGGAAGTTTCGGATGAGCAAATGGTTCAGTTGGAAGTTCTTAGAAGGTAACGTTCAGCTAGCAATTTCTGAAATGAAGATATCGGCCCTAAAATTCTCGGACAATACAATTTTCAGCTAAGATATCCGAACAGATCAAATTCTTCCAGGTTATAAAAACATCTCTTTTGACAGTCTTTATACGTTACAAGGAGCCTAGAAATGTCTCTCAAAGGCTTTTTTCTTAATTTGCTCGTTGGGTGCCCTTGTCGAGTCTCCTCCGTAAGGATGTTTTGGGTGCTCTTGTCAATTTGTAAACGATTTTAAAATGAATTGCACCCTGTCTCACTCCAGTTATTCTTTCGTCCTCAACTTTGTGCAACAAATTAAACACCATTACCATGCTCACAGTATGTTCCATTGTTTCCCTCACCACATTGGCACACGTATGAATTTGTGTCATACAGCGGACGACATGTTCCACCATTTTGACAAGGAAGGCTTTCACATGGGCTCTATAAGCGAAAACGATTGTTGAGAAATGTTAATGTCAATTAATCTTATGAAACATTGTTATTTTGTGGGATCTCGAACGAATATCTTTAACTTAAGTCTTGCAAACTGTCTGTGGAATAAAAACCGACTAGTTTTGTGGCCCGGCTAAGAACTCAACTAAGAAAAACGTCAAGGCTACAACAGAGTTCAATATCTAAATAGTAAGATATTGCTAAAAATGTATCCAACCTAAATTTGGAAATCATTTCATCTCTCAGATAGCATGCGCACTATGATTGGCTAATTTAGCAGGCCGGATTGTACAGTACGGCCCGCTGTACTGCAAGTTAAATTTGAAGTTTTGATACAACATTTTCTAGCAAATTTGTCGTGTTGTTTATGGGAACTGAATAAACTTGGGAAACTGTTTGAATATTGCAATCAACTATTTCACAAAGCCAATAACATTTGTTTATTTATTTTTCAAATTCTTACGCGTGCCAATCATTTGTTGCAGTAAAACGGTTCTGCTTGATGTCAACTGGTTTCCTTTCTTGTGCGCTTTATCACCTCAGAAGTCCTTACTATGTACTTATATTTACTGAGTGGTGGGTGGTGGTGGTGTAAATAACTTGGATATGTAAAAGCGACGAAATCCTCTAAAATCGCATTGCACGGAGCAGTTTATGTTCCTAGCAGGGCCTTGCGGCTTTTTCCGGCGCTGCTCGCGCAAATGCGTACGGCCGTCATACGGCGATTTTCCCAATAGTCTTACAATGAAAGTGCGCGCGGGGCCGTACTGGCCATAGGATAATGTAAGTTATGGATCCTCGCTTTTTCCCCGTTGGCTTATGATCCCCTCTCTTCTTGCTTGGGCCAGAAACCAACGACAAAAAACTAGCTCCGTAATTTAGAGTAGGGACGTAGAACTTGGTTGATAAGAGGAATGCATTTCAAGCTGCATGTATGTCTAATGCTGACGTAAATTATTAGTGGTTGTAATGGCCTTAACTAACATATTGTATAACGCCAGGTTGTTACAATCTTCCGATGTCAACCACGTAACTTTGAAAGATTGAAGGAACACAAGTAAGAAATAATGCATGAATAAATAACAGAACCGGTTTTCGTTTTCTGTGGAGCGCAAAAATTTTTAGAACGATATATACGGCTCAAAAGAACCCGTGATTTTCTTGAGGCAGTTAAGTAGATTTTCTATTAACTCAGCCTTATTGGGAGATTCTGAGAATGGTACCATAGTTATTATTATTTTTGTCTAAAAAGGACACAGTCAACAAAGGACATTTTGTTAAGCGACCGGTCAAAAGCGTTGAGTCATTTAGAACCATTTTCTATTACACCTATCAATTGAGGAACCCACCGGAATCGCGAAATGATGGAAGTCTCTGCTTGGTACAAAACTGTTTGCGTGATTGTACTTATCTGACGCCAGGAGTTGACACAAATGTCGATCAGAGTTACTGTCTGCCGGTAAGGTGGCAAAATTGAAGGAGAAACATGACATCTTCTGGAGACATTTGAAGGCACAGTCCTTGTAATCCGTAGCATTATATGAAGCCAACACTTGGGAAATATTCAGCATTTGATGAAAAAAGTTCTGGAAGTTTGCGTACTTTATATGTTGATATTCGCCACGTTGGAGCTGTTGTGCCTGAAACAAGAAACATCTAACATTATCGACGATATGTGTCGTAAAATGCAAATCAACAGTGTTAATTTCTCGTAGATGGAATATACCCTGTTAGAAGCTAGTTACGAAGCTTCTCGTTTGCAGTGAAATTCGATCAATGATCAGCTAGCAATTTCTGAAATGAAGATAAAATTTTCGGACACTTCAATTTTCAGATAAGATAACCGAACAGATCAAATTCTTCTAGGTGATAAAAAAATCTTTTTAGACAGTCTTTATACATTACAAGGAGCCTAGAAACATCTCTCAAAGGCTTCTGGCTTAATTTGCTCGTAACATTACCTTCTAAGAGCTTCCAACCGAGCCATTTGCTTATCCGAAACTGCTGGGTGATCTTTTTTAGTGCCACTAATTGCAAAAATACCCCTTCCGAAGACGTAAGGGACTACCTTTCCCTGGTTGCGAATCTTTTAGGTGATGTTTTAGTAAAGAAATCTGTAGCTGTCTGGCAACGTAGAACCGAAATTCTTAGAATAGTTTGACCCTCCCGAACAGATATTTCATCGAAGATTATCGCTGGGTGCCTCTGAAGGTACTTTAAATCTACGGTCACAAGCCAACAGGCAAGAACTAAGTGATCCGAAGCCTTAGTATCCTTGCCTCAGCAGACGAAGCAACTGAGAGTAATTATACAAATGTTAATTGTTACGTGTACCGTTAAACTGTTTGTTGATGATACTAAGATCTCTCTTGTCAATTGAATCATGTCAATGACACACTAGCGCTACAGTCGGACCTGAATTCTCTGGAAAACTGGACAAAAGTACACACTCTCACAAAATGTCAAACACAGAGTTAAAGTCATTCAACTCATAAAGAGACCTTGGCGTTCATGTGTCGAGAGACATCTTAGTCGGATCGTGTGGCCGATAACAGTAAACAACTGAAGCGAACAAAGTTTTGGGCCTACCTAAGCGTACACTTAAGAGTCAGAACAAGGATATCTTCTACTTGCTTTGTAAGTCACCGGTAAGACCTATATTAGAATACGTACGTTCTGTATGGTCTCCATACTTAGTTAAAGACAAATTAGCGATAGAAAAAGTGCAACGAAGAGCATCAATGATTGCTTGCTCTTGGTCAGAAGCCACGTGAAATGACTTAAGATCGACGCAAACTGAAACACACTTGAACACCGAAGGAAGTACCTTTCTTTAGTAGAATGCTATAAGATTGGAATAAGATAGTGTTTGGATTAAAACGGCCTGAACTTTAATTTGTTATTTTTTCGAGTACTGTAAAAAGTAAAAACACTACAGGCTAATCATCCATACAATATCCAAACAAAATTGGCAAAAATTCAGTGACGCTTTTCAGTACTTTTTCTTTGTAAGAATTGTTACAGACTGGAATAATTTGGCGAACCACCTATTAGCCGGACGTGACAGATTCAAACAAGATTTGAAAACGTGGATAAATGTGTATTGATTCAGTTTTTTTATATGCAATTTTACAGATCCTACGCAAATGTTGTTTAGGTAAACACTTTTTAGGTTTAGACTTAGTAACTTAAAGGGGACCCTTAATAGGGCTTATCTTTCAAATACAGTATTTGAATAAAGTATATTATTAATGGAAGTCATATCATATCTGAAGCACGAGTGGTCGTGAGAAGGACTGTTTAGGTGACATTGACTGACGTTTCGACAACCTGACCGGAAGTCGTCACCAGAGTAAAGGGATTTAATTATTTGTGTAACGTCATTAGATAGTACAAATACCTTGGTCGATGATGTGATAAGTCAACGAAGTCGTGACATTATTGGTCGACTGTCAGTTGAGCAAAGCTGTCATTGGCTGTAAAGACTGTAGACAGTGATTGGTGCGTCTGCATCTGTCTACGTCTTACATGTCTGTACATGTGTTGTTAGTAAGTCGGTCAATGTGCTGACGTCCTTGATAAGTCGTTTGTAGGGTGCTCGAAGTTGTAGGCATCAGATTACAGGTCACTGTTCTAATTTAGTGAACCAGCTTCCAGTACGATCCGTTGGTAATAATTAATACGGTATGTAACGCATTCAGCAGAGTCCCAGTCGATTTTGTAGTCTGTCTGTACATGCTGTGCAGAAATGTTATTTTTGATGTTACTATTTGTCGTCCCTTGTTTTTGTTCAGCCAGTGTTGCGTTTAGACTTCTGCCGGTCTCATCGATATGAGTGGCCTGGCAGTCGCAGCATTTGATCTTGTAAACTGCTTCTTGTCTGTCCTAACGTTCGTCAGTAGTTTTTTTCACTTTGATGGGTCTCCTCATAGTTAGCATGCTAGTTTGTTACTGGCGCTCGCTTAAAAGGGGAGTTTCTGCAACGGCTATAGGTAGTTGTGTCATGCATGTAAGCCATGATGATGGGGCCGCACCAGGTCGCAACAGCTGGCCATGGCTGCCATATGGCCATGGGCATGCGGCTGAAGTACTAGCCAGACCTCTTGGATGGTGTTTGTCTGGTGCGCTTTCTGTAGTTGTTTTCACCCGGATTAATGTTCTTATCAGGTATTAAAACTTTCGAAAGTTCCTAAACTTTTGCGTTGTATTTTCTGTGCTACAAATCCCGCTTATCCTTAAAATGAAGTCGTTTCAAGAAAAGGGCCGAGCTCTTCCAAACTTGCTAAGCGGTGGTGCTGCCATGAGTTTTAGTCACAGGTAACCTAGGGTTAACCCAATCACTGGGCTTCGAAGCAATTCTGCCCTTAGCAGCGAAAATCCGTTGGGAGGCCAGTTAAAATGACGACGTCATGAGTGAAACGTTTGTTTTTATATGTCATAAGAAAATGCTTCACGTACGGTATCCAATTTTAGCCACATACATTATCCTTCTTCTTGAAAGCAATGTAGTGAAATCAGCTAATTTAAGGATAAAATGTAATTTTTCTAGGTTATTTTGGAGCCTGTTTTTATGAAAAAAGAGTATCAATAATCAAATAATTCAGTGAGACCTTGTGTGTACGCAGTAATATCCCGAAACGCTTACCTCTGAATACTGCAAGTCAACAAGATTGAATACGCTATATAAACCAAGTGCGAGCCAAGCAAAGGATATCGCAGGCCTCATTGTCTCGGCTTTCAGAAACTCTACAAAATAAACGCTGCTGTCAAGAAATGATTTATAATATGACACGTAATCTTACTCTTAATGAAATTTTATTATTTTTTTCTTTGGCTCAAAGTAATAGCTGCAAAACACAGATCATTCATTTTGTATTAGTTCGCATCAGCGATGGAAGCAATCGGACGTTTTCATTCGTCGGGTTCATTTTTAACAGTTGAAAAGCCAGAATGAAAGGC
>NC_090869.1:3148709-3151209 GCF_036669935.1 Montipora foliosa | reverse complement strand
TGCAAAGGTGTGTTTTTGCCAAGCAGGTGAAAATAACACACAACCAAGCCATAAATTAAGACCTCCTGTTTATTTAAAGATGTCACTGCCTTCACATTCTTAATTAGCCGAAATCAACAATAATTCACATGAATGAAATAAATGTATATTGTAGTGCGGGTTATATACGTATGACAGAACGTTCCCCGCACTTAACTGGACAATTTGAGCAATTGTTTCTTATAGGCGTCTGAGAAATCTTGCAAAGGTTTCTTTTTGCCCAGCAGGTGAAAGTAACACACAAACAGGCCATAATTAATGCTTCTGTTTATTTAAAGATGTCACTGTGTTCACATTCTTAATTGACCAACATGAACAATATTTAACATGAATGAAATGAATGCATATTGAAGTGCGAGTTATATACGAATGAGAGAAGCGATCCTCGTTCTGTTCGTCAATTATCACGCTTAGTGATCTAGCTTCTTTAACTTTAGTGATTAATTTAGCATCGATCTCAATGTTCATCTGATCGTCAGAGAATGAAGGTAAACGTTGGTTTGGCCCAATAACCATAAATTCGGTCTTCGCAACATCCAAACCTAAGCCATAGATTAAGACTTCTTAACTCTGAATCTAAACCATTCTCAAGATAAGTCAATCTGCTGGCAGCAAAGCTTATGTTAGTATCATGAGCATAATCCTTGGGGAGGTCAACTTAAAGCAATTTGGCAAATCGTTAATATAATGAGCCTATCAATGTTAAGCCTCATGCAGGGGGGGTTTGGCTGGCCACGGAAGTTTGATCGTGACGTCTGTCCCCAGGGTAGGGATTTTGATCGTATATGACGTCCCCAGGCTATCGATTTTGATCGTACAAATATATATTTGCATTATTTTAATCGCTTCGTGACTATTTCAACGTTTTTAATATGACAAGGGTGTGGTAATTCCTCAAAGATGACACTAGTCGGAACGGCACTCCATTTTAGGAGAGAAAATGAAAATTTATCCTCAAGTGCTGACGTTCTTCATAAAACCAAAAACTTGGCTATTTCACGTTGTTGTTTGGCTCACGACGGCAAAGAAATGGACAAAAGTGAAAAACGCACGTGCAGGGCGTGCAAAGCTATTGTTTTTACCCACTAAATATGCAAATTCGTGACGTTCTCGCTGCCGTCGCCGTTGTCGTTGCTTAAGCTCCCTAATATTAACCGACCAGCTGTTTGCAGCAAAACAGAACATTCAACAACAACTGTTAAGAATCCCAAATGGCCGGAGGCAAGCCAGTTGGCTATTTACAAGTGCAGGCTTAACTGATTAGAGTGTAAAAACATCAGAGCCCGCCAAACATAGCAAAACCAGCCCAAACACAGCAAACCCCACCAAAAATAGCAAAGCTCGCCAAAAGTTACTAACTTACGGCAAACCTCAAAAGGGAAAGGAGAGGAAATAACTAGCGCTATTGAATTAAAAAAAAAAGAAAAACTGAGGAATCAATCCTCAAATTAAAGAAACATTTAGAACAAAAGACTTGTCCTAAGTCACTCCAGTATAAAGAGCGGGCAAATATAACGCATGTTTCAAAAAGAAATGGGCGCCATAAAACAGTATGCCGAAAAACAATTCGTGGAAGCCCTGTTGCGCTTCCATGAACGCCGACTCGAGAGTCACGCGACAAAATTAGAAAGGGCGAAATATGCCAAACACCGGAACAAGAGGTTTATTTCGTCCCCTGGTCTCACCGGGTAGCCTGGGTTAAGTCTCTCATCTACCGCGTGTCCTTCATATTTGTGCCCCGGTAAAGTTAACGCCCAGTTACTCAAGATTAGACAATTCCTTGCTTGGAACGGTTTTCCCCGACGTGTAGCCGATGGCCTCATTAATCGTACCAAGGCTTCCTGGACCACGCCCAGGAAACAGTTAGCGAGAGTAGGATTATCTGAATTAACATGCCATACATAGGCGAGAAAGGCGAACAATTATTAAACAAAATCCTTGGTTTACAAGCTCCGCAGATGTATACCACCCTCCAAAAATGTTTCTTTTCAGATTTTTTCCTGAACAAACAAGATCTCGTTTTATACCAACACAAAGGACAAAACTCCTCTATTAAGTAAATCTAATCTTGTTTATCAATTTACTTGCCCTTGCTGTAATTCTAGCTAGTTACATAGGAAAAACTGAGCGCACCTTGTACGAACGCATAATTCGCATAATGGAACTTGCCCGAGACAAGGACAGTGCTATTTGTTACCATCTAGATAATTGTAAGAAATACCAACACTTTTTGTCACTTTCTAATTTCCCTTGTAATAATTTCATCCTTAACACCAAGGAATTCTACTTGAATACAGGCAGGGACAATACCAGCATAATTGATATGGACAACAAGTTGAACTGGAATATTCTTCTATTTAAAGAAGCTTTCTGTATAAAAACTAAGCAGTCTGCAATTAACTCTAGCTTAAAAGCTAGCTGCGAACTATTATTATTTAAATAAGTGTCCTGTATTTAAATC
>NC_090869.1:3138709-3143709 GCF_036669935.1 Montipora foliosa | reverse complement strand
ATCTCAAGTGATCTTGACAACCTGCATCTTCTGGATAGTTTCTTATCCAGAGGAGAGCTTGAAGGATTCTCCTGCTGGTACACAGCTACTGAAAAACAACTTCTGGGTTCTCATTTTCAGTAAACTGGGTACCTGTTGGTTAACTTTCACATTGCTGTTTTGGGCTAGTATATAATTTATTAAACTGGTAAATTGTAGGGTCAGAAGAGCTTAGCCAATAACCTATTCTTCGACAGGCGTCAACACTTGGGCTCACGCATGAGGGACCCCGTTACATGCTAAATTGTCTCCATGTTACATTGATTGCATACAGTGCCGGCCAACTGGAAAACATGGACTGGACTCTGGACTGGACTTTGGACTGGACTCTGGACTGGACCCTGGACTGGACTTTATTAAACGAAGTTAATGTTTAACCAATAATATAACGATTAACCGTTTCTATTTAATTATTAACCAGCGAGAATGAGAATGAGAACGGATGTTTTTTTCAAAGGGAACATAAACGAAAAATCGAACAACGCTGCCCAGTAACTTTCAATCAAGTCAAGCTACTGTTACGTAAATACTGTGACCACGATATATCTCATCCGTGCGCTATCTAAAGAATGTTAGGAATGTTTTTGTCTGCGAGACCGCGACATTGGGTTTTGATTGCGAGACCGAGATTTAGATCCCAAAATGGCTTTGCAAAAAATTTGAGACAGAGAGACGTTCGGGAACGCTCAAAAACCGAGACCATCCATTCAGAGACCATTCATCACCCCTCAGGTGACAACGAACAATGATTTGATTGGTTAGATTTAGCCTGTGTACTTCTTCAACAAAAATTAGCTACTATAAAATTTGAATTGTTACACAAATCAGGAATGCCAGGTCACGATTGTCAAGTTCTAAGATTAAAGATATGCTGCCAATCAATAAAAATGAAAAAGATTAAAAAGATGAAAGCAAATGTATTTTTTCCTTCTCAGCTGTATACATTTATTATTTCTTTTTCCTGTCAACAATGTTTTGGTATTTGCCACCCCCTCTTCCCATCCCATAACTTATCTAGCGTTGTGTTTGAAGCGGACTACATTCTTAAAATAGCACACGCACGAGATAGGATCCCGTGGCGACATTACATTGTTACGTGATGACTTGAAACTTTCACAGCGTTTACGCAATCATAGCCAAGCGTACAAGTGACGGGGTTTGTAATGTTAATTTACCGCTGTAAACAACTGAAGTGCTTAGTTTGCAGTTTCCTAGCTGGGGTTCAATTGTAGAAATAGTTCGCAAAGAGATCGCGCTTAACATATCGAATATATTGAATTGGACCACATTCCTAACATTCTTTAGACAGCGCACGGATGAGATATATCGTGGTCACAGTATTCACGTAATAGTAGCTTGACTTGATTGAAAGTTACTGGGCAGCATTGTTCGATTTTTCGTTTATGTTCCCTTTGAAAAAAACATCCATCTTCATTCTCATTCTCGCTGGTTAATAATTAAATAGAAACGGTTAATCGTTATATTATTGGTTAAACATTAACTTCGTTTAATAAAGTCCAGTCCAGGGTCCAGTCCAGAGTCCAGTCCAAAGTCCAGTCCAGAGTCCAGTCCATATTTTCCAGTTGGCCTACAGTGCCACGGTTAACAGGAAAATTTGGCTTTATCAAATATTTTGATAAAGGTCAAATTACCACCATTAATGATTTGGAAAGCTGACGTTTCGAGTGTTAGCCCTTCGTCAGAGCGAATGTTTAGTCAGCTAAAAAGAGATCAACATAATTCATAATTCTCTGTTTGCACCATAAAAAAGAAGCCCCACATGCATTTTGGACTATTTTGCCAGATGCACCCAACAGGCAAAGGCTTGGTTGAATCTGCTTCAATGACCATTGCTTAATAGAAAACTGCCTTCCGGAAGTGCTTCTCTTGAGATAAAGCAACCGATCAAAAAGTTATATTTTGTTGTGTTATTTAAGCAATTGCTGGTTTTCACTCACGTGATCAACTGCCATGTTTTTCAACGAAAACAAAAGGAAGCGTTTGCATAATAATAGAGTTAAATTCCCGGAGGATTTGGTCGGCGCACCAACATGGCCGCCTTTTCTTTGTTTAGGGCACCAACATGGCGGTCGTGACGTCATGTGAAAACCGAGAATAGAGGACGTTTTCCATGTTTACATAGCCTCATCTTAATTCCAAGCGCAGTTGGGAGAATTCTCAACAGTTATGCAAACCCGAGACACAGTCGAGGGTTTGCATAACATACACACCCATATTTCCAACCAGCCAATCAAAACGTGCGTCTGACAACACATAACCAATCAAAATTCGTGTGATGTCACAGCTGTTTTTACATACTCTCATCTAAACACAGCTCTTGACCAATATTAATGGGAGTGCGTGTACTATCCTAATTATTTTATAATTTAGAATGTGCAATGATATTCACACGCAAAATACAGTGTGCCTGCTACTGGTAATAATAATTATTATACATTGAGCTCACTATCTCTTTCCTGATTGGCCGAAAGCCTACAGTGAATTTTCGAAATCAGCGCCCGTGACGTCATAACTGCAGATTATACATTAATCATGTCAAGGTCAGCCAAGGTCACGGGTAATCATGTCATGTATGACCGCAGTGCATGATTTCTTAGGGTAATCATGTCAAGTTCGCGCGCTTTGTGTTGCTTGCTGTCAGTGACAAATAAATTACCAATTGTACTCACTGTCGTGACCGTTTTTTTTTTCCTTCAGCCTTCGGCTTCGGCTGATAACCCTTACCTCGACCTTGATTATTCTGGATATCACAAAAACCTCATCCAATAATTGTTTATAAAATTATGATAACTCTTAGAACAACAAAGTTAGTCATTTATCTTATTACTTTCAATAATTTGCTCAAACCAACAAACTGAAGATGAAGACCATGAATAATAATTTAATTGTGATCAATCATTGTTAAAATTCACATTAACAATATTAATGGTATTTTGTATCATTTGTTAGCTGAATAAAACAGTGAATATATCAAACAACTGTCAACAATGATGAATAGTGGAGCAAAACCTCAGCAGATTTTGAAACATTGTGATGGAAGACATGGTTTTTGGATATGCAATTAGTTACCCTTAAGAAGCTGTGCAAAAACAGTGATATAGTTCCTCAGTTTTGCTAGTGCCAAGATGTAAGAACAAGGTGTGCAATGATATATCTTTTCTAAAAATATGTAAACACATTAATATTTATGTGAAATTCAGGCAACTTAAATGACTTCATCCTGTATGTAGCTACATCTTGATCAAGATTTGTCCCCTAACATCATTATTTATCATCAGTAGGTTTAAAATACAAAGGAAATTATTGGGAATCAAACAATAATTATTTAGGTTGGATTCATTTTAAATTTAAACTTAAATTTAACTTTGAAGTTCAACAGTTACAGAGTAAATTGACTACTGGGTGCAAATATACAGATTTGATCAGTCAGTCAGGGAGCAGGGGTGGCGCAGTGGTAAGAGCACTCGCCTCCCACCAATGTGGTCTGGATTCAATTCCCAAACTCAGCGCCATATGTGGGTTGAGTTTGTTGGTTCTCTTCTCTATTGCGAAAGGTTTTTCTCCCGGTACTCTGGTTTTACCACATCCACAAAAAACATATTTGATTTGAGTTAATTTCATTGGTTTCCCCAATTAGTTCTCTAGTGCTAAATCCATTGACACTTAAATAAAGTTGTTGTTATTATGATTATTACAAGTTGATAAAAAAAGTATACATAATTCCTAGGCAACAGACAAAATTGGTACCATTAGGACCATTAGGCAGACTTTTAGCTGCGAAACATAAGAAAATAATTTATTACCAGTATACAGTATGTGATCATTTATTTTTAGTTGTAAATGCTAATTTCAAGGTTGTTTACTTACGCATTATAATATTATTGTCTCTACTTCAATAGAGCTTAGAACATTTCCCATGCGAAAGTATTATCACTCGGATGTATTTAACAGCATTTAATTCAGTGCAACTTGATCCCTGTCGTCAGCTCCTGTCAACCGAACCTCCTTTTAAAATTCAGTCCTCTCTCATCTTAAAAATTTGATCGTGTATTTGAGGTACTTAACGGCGAAATGACAAGCACAGATAGCTTCAAACCCTCGTACTTCTTTCCTTTCAATGTGATGTCGCTTGAAACTAGAATTTCCATTCCATGATTCAACGCCTCGTGTAAGAGATTTGCCTTGGTCCGCCATTTTGAAAAACATTCGAGACTGCGCAGAACGATCGGAAGTCCGTGAATCGCAGACTGTTAATGGCACCTGCCAGAGCTCAACACAGCGGTCAAATGAGTGCGCATGTCCATGGTTTGAACACTTCCGGTCTCTTTCCGGTCCTGCGATGTAGACTCTCAACACACTACGGAACGAACTGTGCGTGAGTTTGTGAATGAAATATTGCTGGGAATCTTTTTTTGGTGGATAAATCATTACCTAAATGACTTACCACGTATGACTGAAGACCTTTGCGGTAGTAAACGCAACAAAGGGGATCCAGTTTGAGTAAAACTGCTTGCTTATTTTCATTGTGGTAAGGTGAGTAAAAAGTAAACAAAGGCATTACCCCGTATTAAACTATTTCTGTTTCTTCGGCTCCAACTACGATTTACGTTTATTTTACTTTATTCGGTTTTGGGAAAGACGAGCTACAATTCGATGTGGGCTAACGACCATTTTAGCGCGATATTTAAGACAATTTCAGGTAGATCTTTAACCACTGAAAGCTCACTTCGTGGAAAACGTGATTACGTGTGGTGAAATTAAGAAATTATATGATCGAGAAGGAAACAAATGTTAAAGTGCTTTTCGAATTCATTAACCAGTACACATGATTTTAGTGTCTTCAGTTCATCACGTGCCAAGCCAGAATATATTGTGCAAAGATTTAAACATCTTAAGAGCCATAATAAATTTAAATACGTGTAGGAATAGCAAACTCAAAC
>NC_090869.1:3131209-3133709 GCF_036669935.1 Montipora foliosa | reverse complement strand
AAACGAAGGCAAAAAACGAAGCTTTTTGATAACTCACCCGAATTGAATCATCGGGCATTGTAAACGGCAGGAAATCAACAGAAATAACGTGTTTTGCCATTGACCATTAGCGTAGCTCCTCGAGCCAAAGACGGGCGCGCGGAGTACCATAGCCAGGTGATCTGGTGACGTCATTCCGCGAGATTGGGGAGAAATTGTTAATGCCGTATCCCAGAACGCAGCGCGTGCATTACTGTGAGGAGGTTGAATGATGGTGGCCACAACTTCTTGGTGGCCACTTTCATCGATGCTGTCGGGAATTGTTTAATTCTTCTCTTATACCGTGACTGGAACGCAGAGTGGTGTTGTTAGTATGGGAAACGTTGATTTGTACAGTTGGAAAACATCCTTCGGCAGCAAATCTGTTCTACCTCGGATGGAAGCTTCGTGCAACAAGTTGTATAATCGTGGTGTACTTTGGTGCATTATCCCATTGTAAGCATGAAAATCACCTCGTGTTTTACTTTTGATTTTAATGTGTGTAATTTTTAAACAGTATTAAAGATACTGTTTTCCATGAATGTTTTTTGTTTGTGTTTGTTTACTTATTTCTCTTTATATTTTGTATGCTGGCCACAGCAATGGGAGAGTTCAGTCGATCAAACGCTCTCCAACATCGAGTCAACAATTTGACGCGGGTGGCACAATTTTGGCGGGCTTTTTAACGCAGTGTTGCAAATTTAAATGTAGGTTGTTGTTACTGTTTGGCTGCTGCTTTTCTCTTTTTGCGTTTAAATGGCTTTTCCAATGAGGGACAAAGAAAATAACATTCAACCTGAGGCTTTCCTTCGCCTACATTGTCCATTTCAAAGCTGTGAAAAGTTTTACAAAAACAAGAAAAGTTGATGCGTGCGCTTTCGCTTATATCCAGCACATAAACCGGAATATTTGTTGAAAACAGCCTCTCGTAAGAGAATATCAACAAAGGAGGTAGGCGAAAGGTTTTTGAACGGAGATAACCCTTATTCAAGACGACAGAGAGTGCGTGAGCTCATTTTACAGCTGACTGATCAAGAAATTGTTGAATTTGCCCCGCCAAGAGTTGTCAATGTTGTGCCACCTGTGGATATTTTTCTGGAGGGAAGTTCTTCTTCCAGTGATATTTTTCGGAAGTTGGTCACCTTTAGAGAACAAATTTGTCTTAGATTTCCGGAACTTATAACTTTCTTCTTCCCAAGTCCCTCTCCTTCTAGTTCCTACCAAGACCCCAAGCAGAAATTTATTGATATGGTCCTTGAGAACAAGAGTAATTTCTGTGAGTGGTTGCTAGAAATAGAGGATGGCTCTCTTGTTAAAAACTCCCCAATACTTTTGGTTTTTAAAAGGGAACATTCCGCATTCAAAGAGTTTTCGTGTGGTATTGTTGGTTCATTTGGCATTAGCCAAAAAGAAACACAAGATATTTTGAGAAACAAGTGGGGAAAAACAATTGAAAAAGTAATTGGAATAAACCCCATTCTGAGTAAGGACGACATTTTTGGCAAACTTAATAACACACGACAAGAATTGCTAGAAAAGATTGGACTGACTTTTAATGAATTCGGAGAGGTAGTTGTTGGCTATGTTGACATTGAGAAATACATAACACTATTTATTAGTCAGTCAGGAGTGCAGAGTGCAATTACAGCACCAAACAGCAGCATTATCATTATGGATTACACTGATGGTTTCCCATGGTTGAAATGGTCACGTCATTTAACTGGGGAGACAAGTGTCAGGGTGAACATTTTCGTTTGTTTTCGTTGAAAAACATGGCTGTTGATCACGTGATTTAAAACCAGCAATATATTATTTTGTTTTTCTAGGGGTCTTCAAGTTTCGCCTTCGTTTTCACGTACTGCCTTGGGTGTCTGGAAAACGAGGACCCTTGGAAAATTTACCAGAAATGACTCTCCAGCCATTCTAAACAACAAGAAAACAACGCAAATTGTGTGCTTTTCCATTTACTGTTTGATAAATTATTTTTTTCTTCGGGGTCTTCGTTTACCAGGTCTTTGACTTTTGTTTTCCGCACACCCTCGCAGAGAGTTATGCTGGTACAATGACTGGACAAATAGGCCAGTTTCGTATTCTCACAGCTGGACTGGATCTAGCATGAAATTGAGGCTAATGTGGGCAAATTAATTTGCATTTAAAAGATTTGCCAGCCTTATGCTCCATTTCATACTAGATCCAGTCCAGCCGTGAGAAGTCGAACATGGTCAATTGATACACACGATGATAGCCGGTTTTACTTTATAGAAGGACCTCTGTAGTTATAAAATAGAACAATAACGGCTTTGGGTGAATGGCTGGTGGGCGATGATTATACTCCTATACCTTACTACGAAAGAGAGGTAATGGCTTTAAAGCTGCTGAATTATTCGAGGAAGCCCTTTTACGCAATTTATTGATAGATACTGATTGAAATGCATGCCATCAAAAGTTCGAAGCTGTAGTGGATAACTCAAAAGAGTTTGAG
>NC_090869.1:3088709-3123709 GCF_036669935.1 Montipora foliosa | reverse complement strand
TCCTCTCTCACCTTATTTGTTTGTTTTGTCAGTTGAAGTGCTAGCCAAGGCAATTCGGGAAAATAAAAGTATTAAAGGTATCTTCGTGAACAGTAGAAAAATCAAATTAAGCCAGTATGCAGACGATACAACACTCATACTTGACGGTACAAAGGAATCTTTAAGGGCCTCTCTCAAAATGCTGGATGATTTTTATGAAGTGTCTGGTTTAAAAGTTAATGATAAAAAAACGGAAGCCTTTTGGATTGGAGTAAACAGTGGGAATGATGGAATATTAACTCCTGGAAGAAATTTTAAATGGCCTAAATATAAAGTTAAAGCTTTAGGCGTCTGGTTCTCAAGTGATCCAGAAGCAACGGTAACCTTGAATTATAACGAAAAACTGGATAAGGTTAGAAACGTTTTAAGCTGCTGGAAATATCGCAGACTTACCCTAATTGGAAAAATTACAGTCCTAAAGAGCCTAGTAGCTTCCCAACTTGTGTATGTGCTCTCCCCTTTACACACAAATGAGAAAGCTATTAAGGGCGTTCGCGCCAAAATTTTTCAACATTGATTTTTTTCTGCAACTTTTACCACTGTAAGATGATGAGTTAGTTACGTCAGAAATATAAAAAAAATGGGGGGTCACCGACTTCGTTTTGGAGAGAACATGCCCGGAAAACATCCAAAATGTGACAAAATCGGGCTTCGTAAGCAAATAAGGTCAGTGTCTGTAAACCCAAATATATTGCAATCAAATCCAAAACACAAACCAGTTTGTCTTTTTAGTTTTGGGGTATACGTAGACCCGGTTTAAACTGGCAAAATTTCATGAAAATTGGTGAGATGGCATGTAGCAGCCATGCCTCGTGCTCTCGTGGATTCACTCTTATAAAATGGGTTTCATTGAAGCTAACGCATTGTCCTAAAACGTGTTCTCGGAAGGACAACCACATTTTATAACCTATGATAAATAAATATGTTGATAAAAAAAGTTGTTTAAGAATTTAAAAAGAACTTTCATAGTCCGGCAAACACAATACTTAAATACAGTCGTGTATTTCGTGCAAGTACGCATCTCTACGTTCCATACGGAAGACAAATGACTGATAATGTCAAATATATATGACTCATAATATATGACTTATAATTAAGCGACCAATTAATAAACACGCCCCTTTAAGAAGTATATCCAATCGTAAACAAAAATTCCTTGCTAAACCATGGCTGACGGCGGGTTTAAGAAAATCAATCAGGGTAAAGAATGCCCTCTTGTATACCTCAGATTGGGACAAATACAAATTTTACGGAAATAACATCACCTCCCTTACGAGATTAAGTAAAGCGAACTATTATCAACGTTTCTTTGATCTCAACATAAGTAATATGCGCCAAACTTGGAAAGGAATTAACGAACTAATTGGAAGCTATAAAAAGAAAAATAAGCATAATCCAACTAACTTTATTCGACCAAATCCGAATGATGCTCCAACTAGTGACCCGAAGGAAATAAGCAATATTCTTAACAAATATTTCGCCACTGTTGGGAGGAAATTGGCTTCTAAAATTCCTCAGACTTTAAATACATTCTTTGATTATCTAGATTCACCACTTAATCGCACTTTCTTCTTTGATCCTATTATTCCGGAAGATATTAACTTTGAAATTTCAATTTTACAAGATAACAAGGCCCATGGTCTTTACT
This sequence comes from Montipora foliosa, assembly GCF_036669935.1. NCBI lineage: Eukaryota > Metazoa > Cnidaria > Anthozoa > Scleractinia > Acroporidae > Montipora > Montipora foliosa. Next base: position 3,122,022 of record NC_090869.1, on the reverse strand, counting down.
CATCTCCGGTTAGGTTGTTAAAATTGACAAAAAGTGTCATATCTGTACCTCTTGCCACGATTTTTAATCAGTCTATTTGCTCAGGGATTTTTCCATCTAAATTAAAACGTGCTAAGATTATCCCGATATTTAAGGACGAAGATGACTCAATGCCCGAAAACTATCGAGTTTCACTGCTCTCGATTTATAGCAGGATTTTGGAAAAACTTATGTACTCCAGACTTACCTAGTTTGTCAAAGATTGCCACATTCTCTATGATCAGCAATATGGTTTTCGTAGTAAACACGGTACTCAGCATGCTATACTTGATATTGTTAACACAATTCTCCAAAATATGGACAACGGTAAATTTTCGTGCGGTGTTTTCATCGATCTCAAGAAAGCTTTTGACACTGTTAATCATGAGATTTTGTTAGCTAAACTCGAAAATTATGGTGTTAGAGGTGTAATTAACTCCTGGTTCAGATCATATCTAACTGATCGAAAGCAAAACACGGAAGTTAACAATGTTGTGTCTGAGGCTGAGACGACCTTGTGCGGCGTGCCACAAGGCTCAGTCCTCCGACCACTCTTGTTCCTTCTGTACATCAATGATATTTACAAGTCCTCTTCGTTATTTTCCTTTTATCTATTCGCTGACGACACCAGTATAATACTTTCAAATAACAACTTAAAGGAACTCGAGTCTCTTGTTAATCGCGAGCTTGGCAACGTCAACGAATGGCTTAAAGCCAACAAACTGTCTCTAAACATAAAGAAATCAAACTTTGTCATCTTTCGTCCCCGGCAAAAGAATATGCCCTTCACACCTAGGATTAGAATTCTTGACTCCGTAACTAACACCTATGCAAACCTTGAAATGAAAGATTATGTAAAATATCTTGGCTTGATGATTGATTCAAATCTTTCATGGAAATATCACATAGAATCTATCTGCCACAAAATCAGCAAGTCGATAGGAATTATAGCCAAGATTCGACATTATGTCCCGCGTCGTGTTTTACTTTCAGTGTACAACTCATTAATTGTCCCTTACTTAACTTATGATATTTGTGCTTGGGGTAATTGTCCCTTGACATTTCAAAGAAAGATTGTAACTTTACAAAAACGGGCCTTACGTCTTATTTACTTCTGAAAGTCTAAAGAACACACCGTACCCTTCTTTCTCAAATCAAATTGCCTTCCCCTACCTAGCCTATTTTTTAGAGATTGTAGCTATTTACTGTATGATATAAACATACAGTCAGCACCAGCTAGTATACTCAATCAGTTTGTTAAAACAAGTCAGATTCACAATTACAGAACTAGATCTGTCTCTAGCGACTCGTTTTATTTTAAGTTCTCTAGAACTAATAAAATGTATTCCTTTTTCTCGAGAATTGGTGCCCAAATTTGGAACTCTATTCCTTACTCGATTAAACTACTTAAACGCTCGTTCTTTCGTAAAAAGATAAAGGAAGTATTACTAAATTTCTTGCGGTCAGAAGGTGATTATGTCGAAGTCTCCCGTCTTATTAAGCTATTTAATACTTTAAGTTAGCCTCTTGTCATAATCTTAATGTACTTGTTTTGTTTTAGGTTAGTTCATTCTATTTACTGTGTAACTGTATAGTAATGTCTTTACTGTTATTTAGTCCATCTATAGATAACCTTGAACTTGTAGTATGTCCTCAGTTCTCCCCGCCTCGATTAGTTTATAAGCTATTTGCGAGGGGAAAGAAATGTAATTATTTATTTCTAATTTTCAATAAATGTTGTGTTGTCGTTGTCGTTATCGTTGTCGTTGTTGACCTCTCAACTGGTCAGAAGGGAGGGAGATACGCCGGTAAGACAGGGATCTCTCACATATGGTTTAGGGACCGACATTTGTCCCCTCCCTGTCTGTTACAACGATAGAACTAATTAATTAGTACCGGAAACGCACAAAGCTTTGATTGACATTTTAAGAGAATTCATTTTAGTGACTAAGGCTTAAGTTTCAGATCAGTTAATAGCACGTGTTTGAAAGGATATGAGTCAGTCGCTAACCAGTTTCAGTAGTTTAAGTCAACCAGTTTCAGCAGTTTTAAACCGTCGAGTTGTTCAGTTTCAAGAGTTCGTGGTTTACGGAAACCCGCCACAGAAGTAAGTTTAGTTCAGTCTTCTATTTTGTTTGTTTCTTCTGTTCATTCGCTTAGAGATTTCGCGTATTCAAATATCTCAGTAATTGTTATGTAATTTTGTTCATTTCAGATCGAATAATTATCATAGTGAATAAAACATTGATTATACGATACACGGTTTCTTCCGTAAACTTTCAAGCCGTCGATACTCCAACTGTCCACTTCATTCGATTTCTCCGCTAACCTGGAGGTCACGAGGAGTTCGACATGTCAGAAGCTCTTAAAGAGGCAAAGGTCACCCGCCGAAATGGAAAAGCAGCGCTAACCAGGGCTGGAAAATCCCTTCGACACACAATCGAAAGCAAACGTCCAGCTACCGAGGTAAGAGAGTCACTTGCTAAAGTTCAGGAGGCATACGAGAAGCTCACTCAGAAGAATGAAAAATTAACAAAATTGATTGAAGATGATGAAGAATTTGAGAAAGAGGAAATGTGGTTCGAAGAGTGTCAAGAAATGTTTATGAGAGTAGAAGTTGAGGCAAAAGAGTACATTGATGAAACAGAAACAGTAAAGAGTATTTCAGTTAGTACGAAAGATGATATTTTAAACGATGTTGTTGAAAGTTATCCTGGTTCAGCAAGTCCACCACAAAACCACAGGAATGCAGTCGGGTGGAAACCAAAGTATTAACACTTCCGCTAGTAACACCTCAGTTGTGAATAATCAAGAAAATAATCAAACTACCGCTGGTGATTCGTGTGGCTTTAAAATGGAGAAACCAAAGATGCCTAAATTCTCCTGAGACGTTAGAGAGTATGCAATATTTAAGGCAGACTTTAAACACGCGATTGAATCGAAGTACAGCACTCGCGATGCGATCACTTTTCTGCGCACGTGTCTCCAAGGCAAACCGCTTGAGTTAATTAAGGGAATAGGGACAGATTACACCGCAGCATGGGAATATCTGGACTCAATTTATGGCGATCTTAGAGTTGTCTCTGACACCATCATACAAGATGTAGTTAAGTTTAAGCCACTTCGAGACGGCGATTTTGCTCGATTTTGCGACTTAGTCCACCTTGTAAAACGATGTTACAACACGTTGAAAGAGATTGGAGTTCCAGGTGACATGGATAACAGTCACATGTTGTCATTAATTGAAAAGAAAATGTGTGCCGATGACAGAAAAGTCTGGTCGAGAGATCTAGAAAAGAACGGCGAGCCGGCGACTCTGCATCATCTGATGACGTGGATGACCACTGAAATGAAGTCGCGTATGCGAGCCACCGCGCCCCTCAGGACAAGTAGTACTCATCACGCAGTTAATTAACTAACTAAAGGAAATAAAGAAATAAACAAAGTATCAACCTTTAAATGTTGGCTGTGTAAAAGTTCAACTCACTGGCCAGATCAGTGCCTGAAATTTGCTGCGTTAAGTCAAGATGAGCGTTTAAATGCCGCCAAGGAGAACCACGCCTGTTTTAGCTGCCTTAAAAGAGCAGGTAGAGAACATAGAATGTCCACCTGTAGCAGACGAACACAATGTACAGAAACGGTGAACGGCAAGCAATGCAAATACTACCATCATCCTCTGCTGCACAAGAATGCAGACGTCAGAGTAAGCATCTCCTCAGTCCTGGATAGTCAAGATGCATTACTACCGATTATTTCAGCAGAAATAGGAGGGCAGGTATTATATAAGCGTGGAAATGTCCTTGTCGACTGTGGAGCTCAACTAAGTCTGATTCGTATGGAGACAGCAGAGAGTCTTGGACTAGACGGGAAGAACGTTTCAATTACCATAACCAAAATAGGCGGAGAAGAGGAGCAAATGAAGACAAAAGAGTTCAAGGTCCAACTAACCTCTCTAGTTAACGGGAGAAGTTTCGTTGTGAAGGCAATTGGGATTCCCCGAATAAGCGATGACATTGCTGGAATTTCGAAGGAGGATGCTGCAAAAATGTCACTTCTGACGAAAGAGAAGATTTATCGAGGCTCAGGTCCAGTGGACCTACTTATTGGTATAGACCACGCCCAAATGCACACTGGCGAGACGAGACAATCAGAACATCTGGTGGCCAGGAATTCACCGCTTGGATGGGTGGTATTTGGGGCAACAACCAGCAAAAATCAAGAAACAAGTAGAATATTTCTCGTCAGCTACACCGTTCCTGTTGATCTGTCAGAATTTTGGTCCACAGAATCCATGGGAGTAGCAGTGAAACCCTGTGTCTGCTCAGCGGATAAGTTAACCCAGTCAGAACGAGAAGAAACAAGAATGATACAAAACTCCTGCAAGAAAGTGGGAAATCAATGGATGATTCCCTATCCGTGGAAAACGGATCCCAAGTTTCTCCCCAATAACAGGTCACAAGCTATGAAAAAGTTAGAAACAACAGAGCGCCGATTAATGAAGAACCAAGCGAACGCTAAAGCATATAACGAGCAGATGCAAGAGATGGAAGTAATGAAGGTTTCCAGAAAGTTAACAGACGCGGAATTGGCAGCATACACTGGTCCTATGCATTACATCTCTCATCACGAGGTTTTGAGACCAGATAAAAAGAGCACGCCTATAAGAACTGTCTTCAATTCGTCCTCGGTATATCAAGGCCACCGACTGAACGACTATTGGTTAAAAGGACCGGACCTGTTAAACAGTATTTTTGGGGTCGTTCTGCGCTTTAGAGAAAATCAAGTAGCCATCAGTGGTGACATATTCAAGATGTACCACAGAATTCTGATACCAGAGGAAGACCAGCACGTACATCGATTCCTGTGGGGGAGTATGGAGATAGATCGAAAGCCGGACACCTACGTGAAGACCGTCTTGATGTTTGGTGACAAACCAGCGCCAGCTATGGCACAGATAGCTTTGAGAAAAACAGCAGCAGAAGGAGAAAATGACAGTTCGAGTGCAGCAAAGACACTGAAAGAAAACAGCTACATGGACGACATTCTGGACTCAGTGCAAACTGTGTCAGAAGCCCGGCAGCTGATGACGGAAATTTATGAGGTGTTAGCCAAAGGTGGTTTTAGCATTAAAGAATGGCAATCAAATAGAGATTTAAAGGACACTGGCGATAAACAGAATGAAGAAGTGAACGTTCTTAATGGATCAGGAGAAGATAAGGTCTTAGGCATTGTGTGGAACTCTACCGAAGATTCCTTTAAGTTCAAAGTGAAATCTGAAACCATAGACTGCCTGAACTCAAGCGAATGGACATAGAGAAGTATCCTCAGTCAAATAGGAAGAATCTATGATCCTGTTGGCTTCGCAGCAGCTTTTCTGATACGAGCTAAGATTGGCTTTCAAGAGCTATGGCAGCAAGGATATGAGTGGGACCAAGACCTCCCTTCAGCAGTGCAAGAGAAGTGGCTCAGTCTTTTCAAGGAAATGAAAGAGCTTAATGAAGTTTCCTTTCCAAGAAGTTTATCCCCACCGGAACCCGCAGATTCCCAACGGACACTTTGTATCTTTGCAGACGCATCTCAAGACGCATTTGGCGCATGTGCTTACATCAGATGGGCAGTAGAGAAGGGTGAATTTGACATCAGATTCATAGCAGCCGAGTCAAGAGTAGCTCCCCTCAAACACATCACAATCCCGCGGCTTGAGCTACAAGCTGCTGTATTAGCTTCCAGATTACAAGCCACAATCAAGGAAGAGTCTCGTTTCCAGTTCAAAGAAACCGTCATCTTTACCGACAGTGCCATCGTGTTAGCATGGGTTCGTGGCAAGATCAGGCGTTACAAACCGTTTGTCTCTAGCAGAATAGGAGAAATTCAAAGTCAAACCGACCCAGCACAGTGGAAGCATATCCCAAGCCGACACAACGTAGCAGATGATGTCTCGCGTGGTATAGTGGTTACGGAGTTGTCAGGAAGATGGCAGTCCGGACCAGATTTTTTACGCCTGCCTAAAGAACAGTGGCCCCAGAGCGAACCAGAGCCGTACCAAGAAGAAGTAGAGAAGGAATGTAGGAAGACGTTGAATGTAGGAGCTGTGGCATTCTCGCCAACTATAGTTGACAGCAATAGATTTTCCAGTTGGAAGAAACTAGTTCGCGTGATGACATGGGTACTCAGGATGAAGAGAAAGTTTTTAGCCAAGATAAAGCAAACTAACGAGTCCCAAATGTGTCAAGGACCGCTATCTGCTCAAGAGTTAGAGGAAGGCAGAAAACATGTTATCAGACACGCACAGAGAAGCCTACAGAACCGCCTGGTGAACAACGAGTTCAAGATGCTAAGTCCCTTTGGAGATGACGAAGGCATTATCCGAGTTGGAGGACGCGTCGACAAGGCGATCGTATCCTATGAAACAAACACCCAGTATTGTTACCTCATGACCACATCGTATCACGTCTTATCATAGAAGAAGCTCATCGGTGCGGACATCCCGGGGTAGCGACAACAGTAGCTAAAACGAGAACAAACTATTGGATAGTGCGAGGTCACGACCTTGCAAAAGCAGTCAAGTACAAGTGTGTTTTTTGCAGAGAAATGGAACCGAAGACAGAAACGCAGATCATGGCCGACCTACCTCCACACCGAACGGCACCAGACACCCCGCCATTTCATTATACGTGGTGCGATTATTTCGGTCCCTTCACGGTAAAAATTGGAAGAAACAAAACGGCGAAGTACTAGGGAGTTATTTTCACATACCTCAACACCAGAGCCGTCCATCCAGAAATAGCTACTGACTGTTCTACCATGGAATTCATTCAAACGCTTCGAAGATTTTTTTCCATCAGAGGTTACCCCGCTAAGATGATAAGCGACAACGGAACGCAGATGGTAGGAGCTCAAAGGGAACTCCGCAAGATGATTGAAGGATGGGACATTGCAACACTTCGAGAATATTGTGCCGATAAAGGAATGCAGTGGAAGTTTACAATCCACACCAGAATGGCTGCGCAGAGGCTCTTGTAAAAAGTTGCGAGACCGCTATAAAGAAAGCAGTGGGAAATCACACCTTGACGCCTTTTGAATTGTATATGTGTCTTTTAGAAGTTGCTAACCTAGTCAATCAACGTCCGATTGGCCGAGTTCCAAATGATCCAGACGATGGAGCTTATTTATGTCCGAACGATATGCTGTTAGGTAGAGCGTCTTCTCAAGTTCCGCAGGGCCCATTCAGTGAGACAAGGAACCCAAGGAAAAGAGTAGAGTTCATCCAGCAGATTGTGGACTCCTTCTGGAGAAGGTGAACAAGAGATGTGTTCCCCTTGTTAGTACCACGGAGGAGGTGGAACGTAGACAGACGTAACGTTTGTGTTGACGACTTTGTCATGGTGCAAGATTCGAATGCATTGAGAGGAAAATGGATTACCGGACGGGTAATAAAAGTGTACCCAGGACAGGACGGAAAAGTCAGGAACGTGAAAGTAAAAACACCAACTGGCGAATATTCAAGACCTATCACGAAGATAGCAGTAGTGCAACCAGCCGAAGGCTTTGAGTAAGATGAAGAACGCTTCCTTCATCGGGGCGGAGGAAATGTTACAGCGATAGAACTGATTAATTAGTACCGGAAACGCACAAAGCTTTGATTGACATTTTAAGAGAATTCATTTTAGTGACTAAGGCTTAAGTTTCAGATCAGTTAATAGCACGTGTTTGAAAGGATATGAGTCAGTCGCTAACCAGTTTCAGTAGTTTAACTCAACAAGTTTCAGCAGTTTTAAACCGTCGAGTTGTTCAGTTTCAAGAGTTCGTAGTTTACAGAAACCCGCCACAGAAGTAAGTTTAGTTCAGTCTTTTATTTTGATTCTTTTCTGTTCATTTGCTTAGAGATTTCGCGTATTCAAATATCTCAGTAATTGTCATGTAATTTTGTTCATTTCAGATCGAATAATTATCATAGTGAATAAAACATTGATTATACGATACACGGTTTCTTCCGTAAACTTTCAAGCCGTCGATACTCCAACTGTCCACTGTCTAAAAGTTATCTTCGTTATAAGCGATCGGCGGGTTGAAATTAGCTCTGGGTGCATCGTCATGGTACGACGCTCTGATAACGCTTCCAGAGGTACCACTACCGGCTCAGATTTTTATCCGGCATTTGGTCTGCGCATGCACAAATTTCATAGACCACTAATAATTACTTTTTGTAAGATTCCTGACTTGCACGCGCGTGGAGGAGAGGAGCTTATTCAGTGCGCAGATGCCCGGCTTTGATTTGCTTGTCGTAAGGAGTTGATTTTCAGTAATTGAGAAGAGTTCTAAGAGCCAATGCATTTGGTAATTCCAATTTCATGGAAAGACCTTTACTTAGGCCCAGGAGAAGCGGAGATGCGCATTTAAAATGGCATGATAAGATGGGCTTTTACTTCGTGTAGAAGACACACATGACGTAAAACAATAGAACAAAAATCGTGAAACAATTCTCGGCTTTCACATGACGTCACGACCGCCATGTTGGTGCCCCTAAACAAAGAAAAGGCGGCCATTTTGGTACCCCGACCAAATCCCCCGGGAATTTAACTCTATTATTATGCAAACGCTTCCTTTTGTTTTCGTTGAAAAACATGGCTGTTGATCACGCGAGTGAAAACCAGCAATACCTAATCAGAATTCTAAATCCCTAAAGACCCCTAAAGCTTTTGTTAGGTCATGTGCTTCTTCTACACGAAGTAAAAGCCATAAGATGAGTGGATATTTACCTCGCCGCTTTGCGGCCATGCAGGTAAATATCAATACTATTGCAATGCTTCGAAGAGATCAAATGAGAATTGCCATGACAGCTTCAGGCCAGAACCATTAACAAAGCATTTTTTTGTAGAGAGGAATTAAAAAGTTGACACTGGCTAAAAAATGTATTGATCTGGACGTTTCGGCTACTACCATTGCCTTCTTCAGCAAAGATAAAAATGCAAATGCCTAACGGCGTTCTTTTTTTTTTTTTTTTTTTTTTTTGATCGATAACTTTTTATTATGATTCACACTACTTACAACACTGGTACATCTACTTACACAACTTACAAAAATTACACAATTAACAACTACTAAAATCCATTATACTACCATCAAAACTATTTAACAATTGAATTGCGTACGCACTACGTACAATACAATGCACTTACAATTACAGGTGCTAATTACAATAATACAATTGCAATACTTACTCTACAAAAACAATATGATTACTTTTTAAACTTGCAATACCAATTTATACACTGCTTACAAAATAATACGATTACAGATGCTAATTATATTTATATTCTTACATTAAAAACAATGAGCAACAAAATAAATAGATACATGCATATTAAAAATAAATAACTTAATCAATTATATTGGAGTGAGTACCCATTTCTTTTCAAAGAAGTTGTTTTTGTTGATCTTTTTTTCAGTTTCATATTTAATCTTTAGTTTCGATTGCAGTCCTTGAATTTTAGGAAGTGTTTGGCTTCTTCTGCAGTCCCACAAAAATAATTTTCCAATTAATATGAAATAGTTTAATAAATTTGATAAAGGGCATTGTTTTGATAAAACTCCTATCCACATACCCTCAGTTTTTGAACAATTAATCTTAAGACCGGAAATGCATCGAAACCGGTCCAGTAGTTCAAATAATACTTTGGCTGAGTTAGTATCTGCTAATATCGCTGTGGTGTCGTCTGCATACTGTAAAAGTTTCGTTTCTTGCTCATCTCCGATATAAATTCCTTTGATGTCCGAATTCTGTCTAATGGCGATAGCCAGTGTTTCCAAAGCTATTACGAACAGATATGGAGACAACGGGTCTCCCTGCCGAACTCCTCGTTCCAGCGTAAAGAAATTTGATGTCCTGCCGTTATTCAAGATACAGCTTTGTATATTTTTGTAGAATACTTTAACCCAATGAAGGAAATCTGAACCAAAATTGAATGCCTCTAAGCATTTAAAAAGAAATTCCCATTCAACACTATCGAATGCCTTTTGAAAATCAATAAATAACATTAAACCGGGAATGTTTTCTTTCACTGTAAAGTCCATAACATCATAAATAGATCGTATAGTTTCGCCTATAAACCGATCTTTTACGTATCCTGTTTGATTTGGATGAATAATATCGGGCAAGACATTTTTAATTCTCGATGCAATTGCTTTCGTCATTATTTTGGTGTCTACATTAACGAGGGAGATTGGACGCCAATTTTCTAAAAGTGAGCGATCTTTCCCTTTCTTTTCAATTAGTGTAATGATTGCTTGTTTTTGAGAACTAGACATCTCACCTTTTTCAAAGGATTCATTAATGCAGTTCATAAAGCTATCGCTAATTACTGACCAAAATGTCTTATAAAATTCAATAGGAATGCCGTCATTACCAGGAGTTTTATTATTGTCAAAGCTATCTAGGAGACGAAAACATTCTTCTGCTGAAATGTTTCCTTCACAAAATTTTTTCTGGTCTTCAGAAAGTGCGGGTATATTTAAATCGTTTAGGAAAGGATCAATTTTAAATGCAAGATCTGGATCAGTAGTACTACTTTTATACAAGTTTTTGTAGAACCTTTCTTGCTCCTTTAATATACAAAATGGATCTGTTTTTATTACTCCGCTTATGTGAAGTTTTCTTATATGCTTTTTTATATGATTTCTTTTTTCGAGGTTTAAAAAATATTTTGTGCTCTTTTCTCCATGCTCATGCCAACGAGCACGTGCACGTATAATTATTCCTTTGGTTTTTTGTTCATAGAAAGTTTCTAACTTTTCCTGAGCCGCATTAAAGCGAGTTGCGTTAGAGACACTAGGTGTAGTTTCGTATTCTTCCTTTGCCTCTCTAAGCTGATCTTGGAGACTTAATTCTATTGCATTTCTTTCCTTGGCTTTTTTCTTGGAGAAGTTAATAGCGTGCGCCCTTATATTATATTTGATCCAATCCCAAAGGATACGACTGTCCGAAATTTCTTTTTGTCCCTCTGCCGTCCATACTGGAAGCATTTCAGTAACATTATTTACATATTCTTCATCCTTCAACATGGAACAGTTCATTTTCCAATACCCGGGACCTTTCTGCTCATTTTCTAGCTCTGAAATCTCTATCGAAATTGCAGCATGGTCTGTTCGAATAGCTGGAATTATATCACTTGATTTCACTAAATCGTTCAAATTATTAGAAATTAACCAGTAATCGAGACGGCAAAAAATTCTTGGAGACTTTTGACTCCAGGTAAAACTTCTTATGTCTGGGTTTTTAATTCTCCAAATATCAACCAGATCTAGTTGATTTTGTAGACAATCAATGCAGGCAGTAGCTGATTTTCTTTGAATAATTATCCCTCCTTTTTTGTCAATCTCTGGATTTAAAGGGCAATTGAAATCGCCTCCTATAATGATATTATCTTCTGAATCTAAGTTTTCTCTTTGTAGCGTTGCGAGTAAATTATTGAAAAATGATACGAGGTCTTTGTCCTTGTTTGGTGCATAAACATTAATTAAGACATATGTTTGGTCTTTGATATCAGCTTTAAGAATGATGAAGCGTCCCAAAGGGTCTAGGATCTTTTGATGGATGGTGCAATCAAAACCATTCTTAATCAAGATAGCAACTCCACGTGCACTGGAGCTACCATGGCTTGTTATAATCTCTGCACCCCATTCATTCTTCCATTGAGTATCTGTTTTTTCTATTGAATGGGTTTCTTGCAAAAAAATTATATCAGCTTTACGTTTCCTGCACAAAGTAAACATTGTTCGTCTCTTTTTAAAGTTGCTTATGCCCTTTACGTTAAGCGATACTAATTTAAAGACTTCGGCCATCAAATATTTTGTTCATTTCAGAATTGAGAGCTGCAGTAGAAGCCAAAAAAAAAAAAAAAAAAACATAAACAGTAATAACAAATAATAATAAGAATAAAATGTATCTGCCAATGAACTGCAAATTTAGCCAAATAAACAAAAGAAGTATTAATGAGGGTACAAAAAACTAAGTAAATTAGATTCAGCAGTGTTGCTCGATGCCTATAAACAGCTATAATGCTACATGCATAAGTAATCAAAGAATAAGAAAATACCAAAAAATGTCCTAAGTAAATAAATAACATAAATACACAAATTTTTTGTCTGACGTGCATTTAGACCCAGCAGCCCTCCATCTACTAAAGCTTATGTGCTACTCATAATTAAACCGTAGTAAGGAAGATTTTCAGTTTCAATCCCGTTATACACTTGACCGTTGATGACTAATTTATCCACCTTGAAGAAAGCTGATTGTTTTCCTTGCTTCGCCTTTTTTAGCACAGGGTACAATTTCGTATGAATTGCTTCGATTTCTTTAGGGTAGTCATGCGAAATTCCAATTTTAGAACCTTTTAGATTTTTAACTTTAGACCAAACGAATTCTTTATCTTGATAAAAGCTAAATTTAGCAATAACAGGCCTTGTATTCGTGGACCTCCGAGGGTTACGCCGGGTTGGCAAGCGATGAACACGTTCAAATCTAATTTCATTCACATCCTCCCTTGGAAATCTCATTTTCTCCTCCATCATTGAACGAACCAAATCTTCCGTGTCTCGTGGTGTCTCACCTTCAATTTCCGGGAGGTTATAGATCGTTATACTCTCCCTTCTAGTGTACGCCTCCAATTTGATGTTACGGCATTTTAACTGCTGAATCTCCATATTGAGGTTACGGATCTCATCGGTACCACTCGCTGTTTGAGAGCACATGCTGGCCACACAAGTTTTTAGATCTGTTAGTTCCTTTCCCGTGTACTCAGCCGCCTTTCTTAGCTCTTTATTTTCTTCTTCTACCTCTGTTAAACGGACTTTCAGAGATGCTATTTCCGTAAACAAATCTAATAGCTTATCGATCTTGGCCTCTAATTTAGTTATACTTGCCGAGGCATCGCAGCAATGGCCTGAAAGACAATCCTCGTCCGTTTGAGAACCTGTATTTTCTCGCTGTCGTTTACGGGGAATACACTTTTCTTCGGTGTTTAAAGCGGTTTCCTTGATCTCTTGACTCATTTTGTCAGTAGACAGAGCGCTGAATTCACAAAATTCACATATCTATAAAACTGCTAACAAAGCGACCAAAAAGCACGTCCGTCACCTTTCTCTCCTCGCTCCAGTCCTGAGAAAACTGGTTCTTTTTGATATATGTACACGATGTGTAATAGGACTAAATCATACCTCGAAGGAATTTTTCAAAGCGTAACAAAAGTCTCTAGAGTATTCATAATAACTCAAAAATTCATGATATGTTGTTGTATATGTACATTTATTTTTAACATGCCTGGCTACCCACCAAATATGTAAGGATTTTATCGGCTATATGTTATTTTGCAGGGCGTAACGAATCGAAAATGTACACTAAAAAAAACCTGAACTTAATATCTAGGCCAACCTTCAAGTTAAAACGCTGTCTTCGACCTGAAGTTAAGGTTTGTTAACAAAGACTCTTTAAAACTTCATTACTGTAAAAGTATGTATTTTGTTCTAATATTAATATTCCAGTGTTTTCGTTTGAGGCCGGAGGCTGGACGTTTCGTCCGGTTGTCTACCATTTCACGTCCGGTACTTTTATTCGAGAAATTAGTTGGCTTCTTTTTTTTTCTTTTTGGACTTGGGTGTCTCAGCACAACATGATATCTTCCTCAAATGAAGGATTATCCCTCATTGTCAGTTTGCCTTAAATGACGGTATTATCCTCCATTTAGATCACTCTGTCCCAAGACGTGTGGTAGCAAATTAAAAGAAAAAATGTAAAAGCAGCCCCTGGACAGGATTTGAACCCGCAGCACCCACTTTGAAGGAACTGTTTTTATCCACTTAACCATTAAAAAACAACTGACTAGAAAATGTGCCGATTATTTACCAAAGCTAATCAGTATATATATAAAATCATTGCTGAATAATGTTTAAGTCTGAAGCTTGAGTTTAAAATGGTTAGCTTTCTCTTGAAGTTTGGTAACCGACATTTTTCACTGTGTAAGGTTGCTTCTTAGCGGGAGTTAATACACGTTTACAGCGTCAATTTTGGAAGAAAAAATTATTGACATTAATAAAAAATGACATTCTCGCAGTTAGTGATGTGGTAGTCTAGTTGTTAAGTGAAGGGGTTAATAATCACACGTTCCCAGGTTCGAGTTCCGCGAGTCCAGACGTTGGGGGTCAACTTTTAAAAAAAATATGTTCATTTCTCATGATCCCGATCAAGCTTTCAGTGTCCAAAATGAACGATGATACTTCACTTGGAAGAAAGTGACAATTAAGAATAATCCTTCAAATGAGGGAGGGACTTGGTTGCTCAGGAACCCATGGGCTGAAGAGACAAAAGACAATCGCGCAATAAATCTTTCAAACTAACAAGTCACATTACTTTATTTTGCTTACGAACTGAACGGAATAATCGATCTGTTGCCATTTCATTCACCCGATAGGTTTAGTTTCTCTTTTTTCCTCTAATCTCAAGAATGTAAACAGCATTTCTGAGTGTCACTTATAGTAATTTATAAGGGGACCCAGGCCTCCTTGAGGATTCTCTCCAGGGGCGCGTGCAATCGGTGTTATATTGCAACGGTGACATGAAGAGTCCTGTCCTGCACTTTCATTATCAAATCCGGTACTTTGAAAAGCTATCGAAAACCCTGATATTCTTTATTCATGTCCAAGATGTAAGCAAAACAACAACTCAGTCAAACATGTGCTATTCTTTTTTTGGAAACCAACTACGCATGCGCAAGACTATGACGCAAGCTTTGATTATGTAACAATTGCTATCATCATCAACAATATTATTATTCTTGTTCTTTTTATTTTTGTACCTTAACTTATGAACACGGAATTCCGTGCTGCGATACCATGCAGAAACATTGCGAATACAATTTTATGATATATTTTGTGTATCACTTATTGTAGCTATCAAACAAAAGGAGGGTCTCAATTGGGTTAACCCCCGTTAAGCATGACAATGACCAAGAAAAAAAAATAACCGTTAGCCGTGATAAAAATTAAGAGCATTAAGGGTAATTTTTTTTAAATTATAAAAAGTGGGACACTTTAGGTAGTATTTTGAAATATTTCGAGTCTTAAGAGACATTTAACTCCCTTGCTCTTCGTTTCCAGGGTCTCTCTTATTACTATTCTCTTTCCCAGACTCTCTCGCTCCAAGGGAAGGAAAGAAGAGAGAACTTGGAAACAAGGCTGACCAGAACTGTCTGGAATCGATTGGCTTTGCTCGTTGCATGTTTTTAGCAGTTTTATGCCGCTCACATGCACGTGAAATGTGAGTATTTTAAAAGGAAAAGAAAAGCCCATAGAACTGTATAAAGTTCGCGTTAACAATTCATGCGATCGACCTACCATAAGTGACTTTATCAAGAAAATCATCGACTTTCTGGGGCCGAAAGATCAGGCAAAAAAGTTCGGTATAGGTTCCTTTGACGTAAAATTGTATCGCCTTGCAAAAGTCGGCCAGATGGTTTAAAACTACGCGATTTCCACGAAGCTGCAGTAGTTGGATCATATCTAGAATTAACTTTCCTGATTGCGTCTGATTGTGAAACCGAGTTGAACGGTAAGTTATTGAAAATATATTTGAAATTTTTACACACATTGCGAACAACATAAGTAGAGAATCTACATGCCGTGTCCCATTTTAAGCACGAGACTTTCAGTGCTCTACAATACGCCCAAGAGTCTATCAAAGGAGTCAGTAAATGGGCCGCAAATTACTGTACCCATTTATCGTCATATCACCGTGTACCACAAGCGGGTATGTTGCTCGCTGATTTAAACTTTATGACTCCACTACCTTTTGAAACACTCCCAAAAAATGACGAAGATGCAATGCGGGATTGGCTAGACAGCTATACCGCCCAGTGAGGCAAAGGACCGTAAGAAGTAAGACAAACGATAAGACAGGAGCTTTATCACCAGTGTAAGCAAAACGAGCAGTGTGCACTGCAAAAGTGTGCTTTGCAACTGACCAGGTCAACACATCGTTATCTGTCTTTCCCGAGACGACGGAGACCCAAGCGGAGGTGGCAGAGGTCATACTGAGAGGAGTCTATAACATTCGTATCAGACAGTGACATTCCTCTTTTTATTCTCGCGCCGACTCCTTCTGGTGCTACTAATAACCAGGTGGAGGAATACAAAAGTGACTCAGATGAAAGCGTTGGAGTTGGGGAAGCAGAAGACCTTTTTTTATCTCTAAGCGCGCAATGAAAAGGTCTGGAAGACAAGTCAAGGCCTGGGCAAGGTATGACGCGTGAACAACACAAAATCGTGAGTCGCATTGTGATAACCAATGACTTAAACCATTCAATATGTCTACTGAGACATTTAATTGTTTCCCACATAAGTTAACCGTGCCGGAAAAAAGATAACCGTTAGCCATGAAAAGTCAAATTATTTCACCGTCAGCCGTAAAAGCTACTCCCATTGAAACCCTCCTGAAGGAAAAAACACAACCACTAAATTATATACATTTTGTGAAATACAAGACGTAATTTTTGTTTTATTTGTCTGCACCATTTATCGAATTTTTTTCCACACTTTTTATCCTTTGATATTATTATTATCTTGAAAGCAACAAAGGGGGCTGGGACTACAAACTACTTAAAGGTGTGATATGGTAGAGAACAAGAGACTCCAAGGTCCAATTTTTACATTACATTTTACTTCATTTCACTTTCGCTAATTTAGCTCAATTGAATTTCCTTCACATCGCTTTAACTGACGCCGATTTTATTCACTTCATCACTGGCGAAAAGCATACACCTCAGTGCAGGATGTACCGTCGTTGTCACCCTCTTCGTTTTTTGCCAGGTCTTCACCATACCAGATCCTGAACTTCTGACCAGCGACCACAGACAAAGGAGTAGGAGTGGAATCAAACATAATCTCGGTAGAGTTTTCATCGAAACCAAGGAGTGTGTAGTAAAAATGAGGATCCAGCACCAGTGAACCGCTTACGTTTGCTGGAAAAACACGGGTGTCTTTTTCGTCAGTAATATGAATATTTAATTCTTTGCTCACGTGTTGAAGACCGCAGCCCCACTTAGTGTTTAACGCTTTGTGGGAAGCGCAATTCACATATCCTGAGCGATGGACCAGCTTCAAGCGATAAATGTCTCCTGGCTTGTGGATCTCGAAGGTTCCGAATGAATTATTCTTGACCCCAAAGCACACTGGGTCTACATTTACCTTCTGCTATCCTGCGGAAAGGAACAGAGGAGGATTCAGTCGTCGAAATATCGATTCAGATCCATGTAATGTTTACGCACACACATAAGCACGCTGGCGCACTGAAAAAGGTCGATACGGGATTTCTACTCAACTTGTTGATGACTGCAGCCCGAGAAGGTCCTCACAGGGTTTTTTAGTATGAGAAACAATCGCAAGACCATGCTCATAGCTATCTGTATAAGTGACTTGTTTGAGAATCAGGTGACACACAACTAAGTCGTTTACGGGAGAAATGCATTAAACACATTTGCCTTAATGTAGTCCGAGTCAGGTTCACCCAACGATAATCTTGAGTCAGCGGAAATATGTGTTTGGGAGAGTCAAACTTTTCTAAGAATTTTGGTTCTGCGTTGCCAAACAAATAAAGATTTCTTTACTGCTTTGGTATTCTGCAAAAAAAAAAAAAAGTCACCAGTCATCTACGCACTTCCGTAGTGGTGCACCCCTCCTAAGAAAAATCCTGGATCCCCCCTGGTAACCAGGAAAAAGTAGGCCCTTACGTTTTCTGAAGGGAAATTTTTGCAATAAAGGTCAGCTGGAAGTTTCGGATGAGCAAATGGTTCGGTTGGAAGTTCTTAGGAGGTAACGTTCAGCTAGCAATTTCTGAAATGAAGATATCGGCCCTAAAATTCTCGGACAATACAATTTTCAGCTAAGATATCCGAACAGATCAAATTCTTCCAGGTTATAAAAACATCTCTTTTGACAGTCTTTATACGTTACAAGGAGCCTAGAAATGTCTCTCAAAGGCTTTTTTCTTAATTTGCTCGTTGGGTGCCCTTGTCGAGTCTCCTCCGTAAGGATGTTTTGGGTGCTCTTGTCAATTTTTAAACGATTTTAAAATGAATTGCTCCCTGTCTCACTCCAGTTATTCTTTCGTCCTCAACTTTGTGCAACAAATTAAACACCATTACCATGCTCACAGTATGTTCCATTGTTTCCCTCACCACATTGGCACACGTATGAATTTGTGTCATACAGCGGACGACATGTTCCACCATTTTGACAAGAAAGGCTTTCACATGGGCTCTAAACGCGAAAACGATTGTTGAGAAATTTTTCTGTCAATTAATCTTATGAAACATTTTTATTTTGTGGGATCTCAAATATCTTCAACTTAAGTTTTTTAATCGCAAACTGTTTGTGGAATAAAAACCGACTAATTTTGTGGCCCGGGTTTTCAACTGAGAAGAACGTCAAGGCTGCAACAGAGTTAAATATCTAAATAGTAAGATATTGCTAAAAATGTATTTAACCTAAATGTGCAATTCATTTCATCTCTCAGATAGTATGCGCGCTATGATTGGCTAATTTATCGGGCCGGATTGTATAGTACGGCCCGCTGTACTGCAAGTTAAATTTGAAGTTTTGATGCAATATTTTCTAGCAAATTTATCGTGTTGTTTATGGGAACTGAATAAACTTGGGAAACTGTTTGAATATTGCAATCAACTATTTCACAAAGCCAATAACATTTGTTTATTTATTTTTCAAATTCTTACGCGTGCCAATCATTTGTTGCAGTAAAACGGTTCTGCTTGACTTCAACTGGTTTCCTTTCTTGTGCGCTTTATCACCTCAGAAGTCCTTACTATGTAATAATATTTACTGAGTGGTGGGGCTGGGCGCTCCAAGACCGAGGGCCAAATATTTTCCTGTCCGGCCCGACCTAAATTCAGTCAATAAGCATTTTATTATATGGGCTCTTTACACTATTTATGAGAACTCATAATTTGAAATTTGGACAAAATAATTAACAAAAATTTACACAGACAATTTATCTAATATGTTGTTTGGATTTGCTTTTCTGGCTGTAAATAACTTGGATGTGTAAAAGCGACGAAATCCTCTAAAATCGCACTGCACGGAGCAGTGCCTTATTGTCCTGTTCTGTTGTTTCGTTGTGTTTCATTGGCCCTGAAACCTATGGGGAGCGGTCAATTAAGTATGTATTGTATTGTATTGTACGGCTTTTCCCGACGCGCCCTGCTCGCGCAAATGTACGGCCCTCATACGGCGATTTTCCCAATAGTCTGACAATGAAAGCGCGCGCGGGGCCGTACTGGCCATACGATAAGTATGGGTTATTGACCAAGCGTGAGGTCAAGATGACTGGATATTGGCCAAGTTTTTTTTTTGCGTGTTTATGGACCGAGACGAAGTCGAGGTCCATAAACACGCAAAAAAAGAACGAGGCCAATATCCAGTCATCTTGACCGAACAATCTTGGTCAATAAAGGATTTATTTTATGACTTCATCTTGCCCGCTCACGGAGCTAGTCATATAATAATGTAAGTTATGGATCCTGGCTTTTTCCCATTTGGCATATGATTCCCGCTCTTCTTGCTTGGGCCAGAAATTAAAGACAAAAAACTTGCTCCGTAAGTTTCAAAACAGACTTCGAACTTAGTTCGGATGATAAGAGGAATGTATTTCAAGCTGCATGTATGTCTAAATTACTTGTAATTATAATGACCTTAAACTAAAATTTTGTACAACGTCAGGTTGTTACAATCTTCCCATGTCAACCACGTAACTTTGAAAGATTGAAGTAACACAGTAAGAATTAAAGCATGAATAAATAACAGAACCGGTTTTCGTTTTTTGTCGAGCGCAAAAAATTTTAGAATGATATACACGGCTCAAAAGAACCCGTGATTTTCTTGTGGCAGGTAAGTAGATCGTCTGTTAACTCAGCCTTATTGGGAAATTCTGAGAATGGTACTATAGTTATTATTTTTTGTCTAAAAAGGATAAAGTCAACAAAGGACATTTTTTTAAGCGACCGGTCAAAAGCGTTGAGTCATTTAGACCATTTTCTATTACACCTATCAATTGAGGAACCCACCGGAATCGCAAAATGATGGAAGTCTCTGCTTGGTACAAAACTGTTTGCGTGATTGTACTTATCTGACGCCAGGAGTTGACACAAATGTCGACCAGAGTTACTGTCTGCCGGTAAGGTGGGAAAATTGAAGGAGAAACATGACATCTTCTCGAGACATTTGAAGGCACAGTCCATGTAATCCGTAGCATTATATGAAGCCAACACTTGGGAAATATTCAGCATTTGATGAAAAAAGTTCTGGAAGTTTGCGTACTTTATATGTTGATATTCGACACGTTGGAGCTGTTGTGCCTAAAACAAGAAACATCTCACATTATCGACGATATGTGTCGTAAAATGCAAATCAACAGTGTTAATTTCTCATAGATGGAATATACCCTTTTAGAAGCTCGTTACAAAGCTTCTCGTTTGCTTGCAGTGAAATTCAGTTACTGATCAGCTAGCAATTTATGAAATAAAGTTATCATTCCCTAAAATTTTCGGACACTTCAATTTTCAGCTAAGATATTCGAACAGATCAAATTCTTCTAGGTGATAAAAAAATCTCTTTAGTCTTTATTCATTACAAGGAGCCTAGAAACGTCTCTCAAAGGCTTTTGCCTTAATTTGCTCGTAACGTTACCTTCTAAGAGCTTCCAACCGTTAGCTTCTAGGAGCTTCCAACCGAACCATTTGCTTATCCAAAACTGCTAGGTAATCTTTGTAAGTGTTACTTATTGCAAAAATACCCCTTCCAAAGACGTAAGGGACTACCTTTCCCTGGTTGCGAATCTTTTAGGTGATGTTTTAGTAAAGAAATCTGTAGCTGCCTGGCAACGTAGAACCAATTGAAAATTCCTAGAACAGTTTGACCCTCCCGAACAGATATTTCATCGAAGATTATCGCTGGGTGCCTCTGAAGGTACTTTAAATCTACGGTCAGAAGCCAACAGGCAAGAACTAACTGGTCCGAAGCCTTAGTATCCTTACCTCAGCAGCCGAAGCAACCGAGAGTAATTTGTTACGTGTACCGTTAAACTGTTTGTTGATGATACTAAGATCTCTCTTGTAAATTGAATCATGTCAATGACACACTAGCGCTACAGTCGGACCTGAATTCTCTGGAAAACTGGACAAAAGTACACACTCTCACAATCCGTCAAACACAGAGTTAAAGTCATTCAACTCATAAAGAGACCTTGGCGTTCATGTGTCGAGAGACATCCTGGTCAGATCGTGTGGCCGATAACAGTAAACAACTGAAGCGAACAAAGTTTTGGGCCTACTTAAGCGTACACTTAAGAGAACAAGGCCCGGGAACAAGGATATCTTCTCCTTGCTTTATAAGTCACCGGTAAGACCTATATTAGAATACGTACGTTCTGTATGGTTTCCATACTTAGTTTAAGACAAATTAGCGATAGAAAAAGTGCAACGAAGAGCATCAAGGATTGGTTGCTCTTGGTCAGAAGCCACGTGAAATGGCTTAAGATCGACGCAAACTGAAACACACTTTCAGAACACCGAGGGATGTACTTTTCTTTAGTAGAATGCTATAAGATTGGAATAAGATAGTGTTTGGATTAAAACGGCCTGAACTTTTGTGATTTTTTCGAGTACTGTAAAAAGTAAAAACACTACAGGCTAATCATCCATACAATATCCAAACAAAATTGGCAAAAATTCAGTGACGCTTTTCAGTCCTTTTTCTTTGTAAGAATTGTTAAAGACTGGAATAATTTGGCGAACCACCTATCAGCCGGACGTGACAGATTCAAACAAAAATTCAGTGACGCTTTTCAGTCCTTTTTCTTTGTAAGAATTGTTAAAGACTGGAATAATTTGGCGAACCACCTATCAGCCGGACGTGACAGATTCAAACAAGATTTGAAAACGTGGATAAATGTGTATTGATTCAGTTTTTTTATATGCAATTTTACAGATCCTACGTAAACGTCGTTTATTAATGGGAGTCATATCATATCTGAAGCACGAGTGATCCTGAGAAGGACTGTTTAGATGACATTGACTGACGTTTCGACAACCTTACTGAAAGTCGTCACCAGAGTGAAGGGATTAATTATTTGTGTAACGTCACAGTACAAATACCTTGGTCGATGATGTGATAAGTCAACGAAGTCGTGACATTATTGGTCGACTGTAAGTTGAGCAAAGCTGTCATTGGCTGTAAAGACTGTAAACAGTGATTGGTGCGTCTGCATCTGTCTACCTCTTACATGTCTGTACATGTAATGTTAGTAAGTCGGTCAATGTGTTGACGTCCTTGATAAGTCGTTTGTAGAGTGCTGGAAGTTGTAGGCATCTGATTACAGGTCACTGTTCTAATTTAGTGAACCAGCTTCCAGTACGATCCGTTGGTAATAATTAATACGGTATGTAACACATTCGGCAGAGTCCCGGTCGATTTTGTAGTCTGTCTGTACATGCTGTGCAGAAATGTTATTGTTGATGTTACTATTTGTCGTCCCTCGTTTTTGTTCAGCCAGTGTTGCATTTAGACTTCTGCCGGTCTCATCGATATGAGTGGCCTGGCAGTCGCAGCATTTGATCTTGTAAACTGCTTTTTGTCTGTCCTAACGTTCGTCGGTAGTTTTCTTCACTTTGATGGGTCTCCTCATAATTAGCATGCTAGTTTGTTACTGGCGCTCGCTTAAAACTGAGGGGAGTTTCTGCGCCGGCTATAGGTAGCTGTGTCATGCATGTAAGCCATGACGATGGGGCCGCACCAGGTCGCAACAGCTGGCCATGGCTGCCATATGGCCATGGGCATGCGACTGAAGTACTATCCAGACCTCTAAGATGGTGTTTGTCTGGTGCGCTTTCTGTAGTTGTTTCCTCCCAGATTATTGTTCTTATCGGGTATTGAAACTTTCGAAATTTCCTAAACTTTTCCCTTGTATTTTGTGTGCCACAAATCCCGCTTATCTCTGAAATGAAGTCGTTTTGAGAAACGGGTCGAGCTCTTCCAAACCTGCTAAGCGGTAGTGCTGCCATGCGTTTTAGCCACAGGTAATCCAGTAGGGCCGAAGTTAACCCAATCACTGGGCTTCGAAGCAATTCGGCCCTTAGCAGCGAAAATCCGTTGTGAGGCCAGTTAAAAAAGGCGACGCCATGAGTGAATCGTTTGTTTTTATATGTCATAAGAAACTGCTTCACATACGGTATCCATTTTAGTCACATACATTATCCTTCTTCTTGAAAGCAATATAGTGAAATCAGCTAATTTAAGGATAAAATGTAATTTTTCTAGGTTATTTGGGGGCCTGTTTTTATGAAAAAAGAAGTAGCAATAATCCTTCACGAATAATTCAGTGAAACCTTGTGTGTACCCAGTAATATCACGAAACACTTACCTCTGAATACTGCAAGTCAACAAGATTGAATACGCTATGTAAACCAAGTGCGAGCCAAACAAAGGATATCGCAGGGTTCATTGTCACGGCTTTCAGAAACTCTACAAAATAAACGCTGCTGTCAAGAAATGATTCATAATATGACACGTAATCCTACCCTTAATGAAAATTTATAAATTTCCGTGGCTCAAAGTAATAGCTGCAAAACACAGGGTCATTTTTTATTAGTTCAAATTGGCGATGGAAGCAATGGGACGTTTTGATTCGTCGGGTTCACTTTTAACAGTTGAAAAACCAGAATGAAAGGGCAGAAAACTTTCATTTTACAGAAAACTATCAGATTCAATCGCCTGGTTTTTCCTTTGAAATTTTCTTTGCATGATCCAATATGATCTATATGATGATTAATAATGCATATGGTTGTCATCCTAGCTCCCCCTTGTTTTTGGCAACTTTTCACTTGTCTTTCTTAGTAAAATGAAGTCGAAAACGCAGTTGTATTAGCTTATAAGACATTAAACAGAGCTACCCGCGTTGAGAGGAAAATTTCCGAGAGAGAGTTTAGTTGAACTGATTGTAATCCACAGAGCTTGCCAGGTTAAGCCTTGAAAAATATTTACCATCCGATAGAATATACATGAAAAAAGTCTTTAAGTTGGCGACCTCATTGATATTCGCATCGTTCGATCTGTTGTTCTCTGCCTGAGATTAAACATTTCCAGCATTTTGTCTATTAAATCCGTTGCTTTGCATATAGCTTGCCAATCCTTCTAGAGTAGGAAGGCAACGATTCTACAGTAGGAATGCAAAAACTGAATTGAGCCTGATAATTTGATTGATAAGGCTTATTAACTTAATACCGGAACGTTTTTCTCGGGATACGTAGAGGTAGAGAACTCAGTTAAATTACTTAGGTTAAATCATATTGAGGTGGAAACTCTGAAAAATGATTCCGGCAAACCGCAATATTAACCGTCCCCCTGTGAAAATTTTCTCCGTGAGTCTTTTTCGAACCTTTTGGAAAGATCTTAAATAAACGTCTACTTTTCGGTTTCATGAAAGAAATAAGCAAAAAGTAAAGTCTGCGTCCATGACATTGTTTTAACAATGTTTTAAAAAATGTTTTAGTGAAGAATAAAAATCAAAGCTTACCCCTGAAAATTGCAACGGTACAATTTTGACATGGATGAGTAAACCAAGTGCAGGCTACAAGAAGGATATTGGGCGGTTTATTGTCATCTTCAACAAAAATGAATTCTGTTGGAAAGAAACCTTGCAAAGATGTCTTTTTTCCCAGCATGTAAAAATAACACACAACCAAGGGTGCGTTCGATTGACCGTATTCCGGGATAGGAATACATGGAATATAAGTTTAAAATCCTTCGTTTTTCTGGAGATTCACATTACAATTATCAAACATCTGCTAAAACGCTATTTTAAACATATTTTTATTATCCTTGCTGCTTCGAAACGCGCCAAACATACCGTTTTCATCATCACTCCACGTATTCTTATTCCGGAATAGGGTCAATCGAACGCGCCCCAAGCCACTGATAAAGTAAGACCTCCTGTCTATTTAAAGATGTCACTGTCTTCACATTCGTAATTGACCCACATGAACGATATTTAACACAAATGAAATGAATGCATATTGAAGTGCGAAGTTATATACGAATGAGAGACGCGATCCTCGTTCTGTTCGTCAATTATCACGCTTCGTGGTTTAGCTTCTTTAACTTCAGTGATTAATTTAGCAGCGATCTCAATGTTTCCCTGATTGTCAGATAATGACTGTAAACGTTGGTTTGACCCAATAACCATAAACATTCAAACACAGTTGGAAGTAAGCCATAGATTAAGACTTCTAAACTCTAAATCTAAACCATTCTCAAGATCAGTCAATGTGCTGGCAGCAAAGGTTGTGTTAGTATCATTAGCAAAATCCTTAGGGAGGTCAACTTAAGGCAATTTGGCAGATCGTTAATAAAACTAGGAATAAGAGTGGTCCAAGGTTGCTACCCTGTGGGATGCCACAAGAAACTGGTGTAGCATTAGACAACTGCCCAGCAAGACTACATCTTTGACTTCGGCGGAAAAGGAAAGTCTCAAACCACTTAATACTGATTGTATCAACACCATATATACGGATTTTATAGGCCAATTTCGTATTCTCACACCTGGAATGGATCTAGCATGAAATGGAGGCTAATGTGGGCAGATTAATTTGCATTTGAAAAGGTTTGCCCGCATTAGCCTCCATTTCATGCTAGATCCAGTCCAACCAAGAGAATTCGAAAATGGTCAATTGGCACCCATGATGATAGTGTTGCACTTTATAGAAGGACCTCTGTAGCCATAAAATAGAACAATAACGGCGTTGGGTGAATAGCTGGTGGGCGATGATTATACTCCTATACCTTACTCTGAAAGAGAGGTAATGCATGCCAGGGGATAAAAAATGTAAAAACAAGGAATGTTGGAGTACCAAGCTAGTGAGCATTTGTGCCTACAATATTCGCAACATATCTTAATACTTAAGACATCAAAGCTCCTGAATTAATGGAGGAAGCCATTTCACGCAATTTATCGGTAGATACTGATTGAAATGCATGACATCAAAAGATCGAAGCAGCGGTGGATAGCTCAAAAGAGCTTGAGATGGTTTGGCTTGACAGCTAGTGGGTTCGCGTGTCTGACTTGTACATGGAACAGTGATCTGATGTCATCAACTTGGCGGGAAAACTCGAAAGCGAATAAAAACTTCGGTTTCATAAAATCGAGTGTAAGGTCAGTTTCATTCAATTCCATGGCTTTATTCCCTTAAGTGGTTGTAGTTATGGGCCCTGATACCTCATTCTATACGTACACTGAGAAACAGTTTTATCTCTGTCTCCATGAAAGTGATCCTCGAATTACGAAGCAGTTGCGAAAGAAGCCGCAAAAAATCCTGAGTTTTTCATAAGTGGGATGATCACGGTGTTCTCTGAGACTCACATTCCGCGGCTTTGAAATCATAGCTTCATCTCTATTAGATTCCGCAAGTAGGCGACAAGGTGCTGCAATTTATTCCCGCCCTTTTGGGAATAAATCGGGACCAAATAATGGACTACAATGGGATATTAAAATAATTATTAAAGCTTTCTTGCAACAGGACATATTTGACTTTAAAACCATCAAGCATTTGAATTTTTCAAAATGTCTCATAATACACTCAGTCAGTTGCCTTAATTGATTGACAGGCCGTCAATCAAACTGACTGACACTTGTTCCTTACATTCACTAAGGATGTTTTATTATGTGTGTACACCTTCAAAGCAATAGGTTAAATACAGTTGCACTGACAGCTTCATATATTTTGCCTAATTTAAAGCAATTTCCATGGTAAAAGTCTAATAAATCCAGGTGGTGGCATATCTCCCCCCTGAAAGATCCAAAACACAAACCAGTTTGTCTTTTTATTTTTGGGGTAGACCCTTTAAACTGGCAAAGTTTCATGGAAATTGGTGAGATGGCAAGTAGCAGCCTTGCCTCCTCTCGTGGACTCACTCTTATAAAATGGGTTTGATTGAAGCTAACTCAGTATAATAAAAAGTGTTTTCGGAAGGACAGCCACCCTAAATAACCTATGATAAATAAATGAAGGGGGTAGTTTCTAAAGCAACTGTGATGCTGCGTCGATGGGGAAGAAGTATACAAAAAATGGTTTATCAACGGAGTTGATAATGTAAATTGGCCACCGTACTGAGATTCTAAATCTAAAAGCTTTTAGAATCTCTGTACAGTGGCCAATTTACATTATCAGCTCCGTTGATAAACAAAATTTTTGTATGATAAATAAATAAATATGATTATGAATCAAAAAAGCATGTTTAAGAATTTAAAAAGAAGCTTCATAGTCCGGCTAACACCCATGCTTATATTATGTCGTGTTTTCCGTGCAAGTACGCATCTCTACCTACCATGCAATATACTGATAATGTCAAATATATATGGCTTATAAATAAACGTCCTCACAATTGATCAGGAGGGACCGAGCCACCCCAGTAACACAGGGATCTCTCACATATGGTTTAGAGACCGACATTTCTCTCCCTCCCTGTCTAAAAGTTATCTCCGATATAAGCGATCGGCGGGTTGAAATCATAGTCAGGTCTCTTAATGCAAAATATGGGCCGCATCGTTACAGAAGTGACAAAAGCGGCAAATTTGGCACAGAGCTTCCTTAGCACCTACTGACTAATACTGGAGGGGGTGCCCATCACAAGCGGTTCTGGTATAGGATTAATAGGGTATTTAAATTTCCCCCAAGTGGAGAGACTCTCTTATGTGATTGGTGGTTTTTCTTGTATATTTGACCTAGATAAAAAGCGATAATCTCATTTTTAGGCTAAATGTGTATTGTGTAGTCATTATTACACTGTGTGCTAAATACTTTTGTCCTTTGGCCATTTCAATTTCAATAGGAAAAGAAAACAAACAGCGGCTACAAACATTTTCATTTTATACTTGACGTTTCGTATGTTGCAGCATACATCATCAGAAGTGACGGTTAAAACTGTTACACAGAATTTTAAAAGACTAGAGCGAGGAACTGGTGACTAGTTAAACAGTGTGATAACAAAATCGTAACTTCCGGTAGACGATTCTTCCGGAAGAAATTAATAAAGAAAAAGCTTCTCACTACCAATGTTTTCATTGAGAGAGGGTTTTAAATCACTGATTAATAGCGTTTCTTTAATTTTACACTGCAAGTCGGACTTTCCAGTTGCGAGGATTTCAAAATGGTCCCATTTGATGTTATGACCGGTAGAAATTGTATGGTCTGCAACAGCAGAGGCGTGGCCGACTTGTGTAAGAGCTTTGAAATGCTCGGACTTCCTGTCATGCAATCTTCTTTTTGTTTTGCCGGTGTAGAAGGAATCACAGTCTCAACAACTGGCTTTGTATACTATTTTTGATCTTTGAGAACGACTGAAACGATCTTTGTAGGGAAAAAAAGACTTAACCCTGCAAGTGTTTTGAAAAATAACCCTAAGATTGGTAGTGAGAAGCTTTTTCTTTATTAATTTCTTCCCGAAGAATCGTCTACCGGAAGTTACGATTTTGTTATCACACTGTTTAACTAGTCACCAGTTCCTCGCTCTAGTCTTTTAAAATTCTGTGTAACAGTTTTAACCGTCACTTCTGATGATGTATGCTGCAACATACGAAACGTCAAGTATAAAATGAAAATGTTTGTAACCGCTGTTTGTTTTCTTTTTCTTACACTGTATGCGTTAGTTTTACAAGAACACTGACTAGTGCCCAGTCTCTGCTCGTTAGTTGCCTAGCCTGGGCAATGATAATTGCACATCAGTTTAAACACAGATCGTGATGTCAGGTTTAAGTAGTGATACAAATCAATAGGCTTATTACCTAAGAGGTAGCTCACAAAGAAATCAAATTCTAAATAATAGAGCCAAGTCTCAGCTTGAACATTTCCCAAACACACAGTTCTAATAAATTTTTAAGTTTATTTTCTTGGACATTTGGACAAGGCACATGTTTCATTCTGTTTTGCTCATAAGACTTCCTATGGACGGTTGTGAAACTGCCATGCCCGTTCAGGATTATTTATCATGCATTTGCATTTACACAGTGGGGTACACTCTAGCGAGGCCTTTGAACTCTTGCACCTTGTGCACACTCCTTTGCAACTGCACCGAATGAGCTGGCTGCATGCTTTCGACACCTCGGGGATGCTTATCCACTTTGGAACCCATGCACCATCCTGTTGCTTCCAGGAGAATTGCTGGGGAGATGGCAAAGCCTGCTCTGACTGTTCACTGGTTGTTCAGATTCCGGCTTGAAGTATTGATCGGTGAACATGTTGTAGAAGGGCATCCTTTTGAATGAAATGGGAAAAAAAAACTGAAGTATTTTTTTTTTTAAAGATGGGGATTTAATGAGGAAAAGTGATAGAAAAGCACGGAAATACTTAAGAACGCTTTCGAGTTACCTGTGTTGGTGGAAGTTTATCCACATCCCTGTTGTTCTTACAAGAAGAGCTCCATTCTTGTTTTGTTAATGGAATCTAACGGGCTTAACTTGTCGAATAGTATGACGGTGAACCTCTCAATGCGCTTGAAATGGTCAGAATAAACGTCAGCTGGTGAAAAGGGTTATTGACAAGGAACTCGAATGTCGACGTTACGCCAGGATATAGCTCCCATGCCTGTCATGCAGACTTCTTGCTTTTCCCGTAGAAGGTGGAGGTGGTATCACAGCCCGTCAACGCGTGAAACACTGGTAAGGACCTTGATCGCGCTTCACCTAGCCCAGCATAAATGATGTTGATGTTTATGAATGAGAAATTGCGGCCTGTTCCAAACCCTACCCACAGGTCCAACTCGGGCTGGATGACTCTAAGATAGTGGAATTTTCCTACCAAGATAACGATGACATCTGTATCAATGGTCCTGACTACAACTGATTTCACCTGATCAGCTTGAATGGCATGGAGAAGAACATGGACAACGATCCTTGTGTCTGCCTCCTCGTGATTGCATTCAGCCATGGATCTGTCCACACCAATGGAGATGGCAGAAGCCCCTATAAGATATTGATTATATGCAATCACCAGCAAATTATTGAAAATAATGTTTCTTTACCTCCTATATATATATATATATATATATATATATATATATATATATATATATATATATATATAACTAACTGCAGACAGTACTGTTTCGGCCTTCTGGGCCTCATCAGTGCAGTGCTGATGTCTAGGATGGGGGTTAAGCTATAAAGCCACCCCAGATGTCCCACACATGTGGTACATCCAAGTCATGCCAGAGTGCTCAAACTAGCGAGCTAGTGAGCATGCGCAATTGCTAGCGGCAATGACTCATCCTAGTAGAGTGCTCAATTTGAACATGAAAGCAAAAGCTTTGTAATGCCAAAGAGCTATATCTAACTGCAGACAGTACAGACAGTTCATGAAAACAGCCTTTATTCACAATAAAAAACACACGCCATTTACAAATTAAAAAGCACAAGAAAGTCACTAGAAACTAAGAGCCGGAGTAGGCAGCTAGCCACAAGGGCCTGGGGCCCTAACAGCAGAGTCCATGAGCAGAGCAAATTCCCTGCAGAGATCCCCGGATTGTGGACACCGCGAACAGCGCACGGACAAATGGAATCCATGACCCAGATGTACTTCTAAATATTGATATGAGGAAATCCGTTCGCCATGGCACAAAAACCGTCCAAGACCCAAACATCATGAAAGCGAGATTCAGAAAGAGAGTTATAATCCAAGAAGACTCTCTGCTTAAGATCATAGGAAACATAACGGATGATGGCACGATGGTCTTCTTTGCCGTTGCAGAAAGTGGCCCTGTTTCGAAAGGTCCAAATGCCATAAAGAATGGATTTCGTCAAATGGCGCGCGAGCCGAGCCCTCTTAGCACTAAGAGAGGGCCAGCGGAAGAAAAAAACCGTTAATAGGTTTGCAACAAACTGCCTACCAAGCAACAGGGAGAGAACTGGCACAAAGTGTAGCCAGACTCTTTTGACCCTTAGACAATTTAAAAAGCAATGGTCAATGGTCTCTCGTCGCGGACAAGAGGCACAGCGACCAGATGAGATACAACCCCAATTGAAAAGGGAATCACGCACCTTGACGCCGCGGAGGATAATAAGCCAAAAGACATCGTTCTTATAGTTCTCAGTGAAGGGGTCCCGGACGAGAGACCAATGACCATCGAGGGAGAACCCTGGCCCAATGACCTGGGACCATTGACGCGGCAAGATTGGCGGGGATGAGTTGATTGAAAGTAGCTTTTGATACAAGGTTTTACAAACTAGGGCACTGTCTCCCACCCTGGATAGGGTATCAAGACAGGCCTCGTAAAAGGGAGTTGGAGAAGAAGCACTGGGAGAGGAGTTATCCCGTAAGGAAGACCATTCGGAACGCAGGGAGGACAAGCGACGCCCCAAAAAGTATTTACATAGAAAAAAACTAGAATCATCAGGGGAATTAAGCACGGAGGCCATCCCCGCCAATCTCAAAGCCTGGGCCTTTAAGACAAGATTGTCAAGATTGACACCCCCAAATTTCAATTTCAAAAAGCAAGTGTTACGACTCACCGTCTCCATTTTTGAGCCCCATAAGAAGGGCCAGATCAAGGCATTAACTGTGCAATGACCCATTTTGGGAGAGTAAGAACTCTAGCAAGGTAAAGCAGCTTGCTCAAACCAAGTGTATTGATAATTAGGGCCTTACCGGGAAGGGATAGGGATCTCGACTTCCAGAGATTGAGGGATTTCTCCAGTTTCTCAAGTTTAGGCTGCCAATTAAAGTGCTCTGTAGGGATGGTGCCGAACACTACCCCCAAGATTTTCATTTTCTTAACCCAGGTGAGGCCCAAAGGCTCATCAGAACGAAACCTCCAGGCCCCAGCCACATTGCTTCAGTTTTGGTGCGATTCAGTTTGGCACCGGTACCCCTTTCATAGACATTAACACAGCTGAAAAGCTTAGACAAGGATCGAAGATCCTTGAGTACAGTCGTAGTGTCATCGGCATACAAGCGAACACGTGCTTGCCGCCCTCTGGCACCAGGGAGGAGGAACCCCTCAACCCCTGGACAACGGCGAATGAGGGACGCTAATACCTCAACACAAAGGACATAAAGTAAGGGAGACAAAGGGTCCCCCTGTCGCACCCCACGCGCAAGAGAAATCCTCTGAGATAGCCAACCGTTTAAGATAATCTGCATAAAGGCACCATTGTAAAATGTTGAGATCCACCGGCAAAACTCAGGTCCAAAACCATAAACCTGGAGAAGATGCAGGAGAAAGGAACGGTTGACACGGTCAAAGGCTTTCTCTTGGTCAAGGCTGACTAAGATTGCGGATTCATCTGTCCGTTGAATGTAGTCCAAAACATCACGCAAAAGAGTAACATTAGAAAAAATACTTCGGCCAGGAACGGAGCAAGTCTGATCAGGGTGGACAATATATTCAAGAACCTTGGAAAGACGAGAAGTGATTGCTTTAGAAATAATCTTATAATCCACATTCAAAAGAGAGATGGGCCGCCAGTTTTTTAAGTGCTTAATATCACCACGTTTCTTAAAAATAAGCCGGGTGACGCTACCTTTCATCGAGCCGCAAAGCTCGCCATCGGAGAAACACTGGTTAGAAACACGGAGTAAAAGGGGACCCAAAGTCTCCCAAAAATGAAGATAAAATTCAACTGATAGTCCGTCAGATCCCGGTGACCTCCCGGTATTAAGACTCTTAACAGAGTTCGTTAATTCGTCAAGCGATAAGGATCCCTCGCACGAAGCGCGTTGAGGAGGAGAAAGGGACTTTTCAACAGATTCTAAACAACGCTGTTTAAAAAACGCGTCAATAGGCTCATC
This sequence comes from Montipora foliosa, assembly GCF_036669935.1. NCBI lineage: Eukaryota > Metazoa > Cnidaria > Anthozoa > Scleractinia > Acroporidae > Montipora > Montipora foliosa. The sequence goes on along the minus strand of NC_090869.1, from coordinate 3,089,110 downwards.
AGTGAAAAGATCTGAATAGAAGCGCACATGCGCACGTTCAATTTCTTCACGCGTGAACACCTCTACATCATCAGAATTAAGAATAGAAGAAACAATATTACGCTCAAAGCGTTCACGTTCAAGCTTAAAGAAAAATCGCGTGGGCCTTTCTCCCTCCTCAAGCCACTGAACTCTAGAACGGATTTTAGAACCGTCTAACTTTTCCAAGGTAAGAGCCTTAAGCTTACTTTCGAGCTCGGAAATTTCAGGACTAACTGAAGGATTACCAGAAGTAAGCTGACGTTTTAGCTTAATAATCCGGTTAACTAAAAGAACACGTTCGTGCGAGAGATCCCTGCTCTTTCCCTGGCAAAGAAAATGATCTCAGAGCGGATAGAGTTTTTAAAAAAGTCCCACCAAAC
>NC_090869.1:3074387-3088609 GCF_036669935.1 Montipora foliosa | reverse complement strand
TCTCATTGGTGGTGGTTTTTTCTGCCGCGCGCCGTCGCCACTGACGTTCTGTTGCTAAATCAGCATATTGGTCTTAACGAATACAAAAAACGTGGACTGAGGAAGCAGAAGGACTCGATTGTGTGTATGAAAAGGCTAGGACACAGCTAGAACTTTTGGCCAATTGCAATATTATGAATAGTTTGGTTGTCTTGAAACCCCCAGGTGAGGAAATCGGGGCAAAGTTTTGCAAATCGTTGGCCCAGAGGATTGGAAAGCCCGGGGGGGGGGGGGCGGGGGGGGGGGGGGCCGCGGGGGGGGGGGGGTTACTCCCTTATAAGACACCTGGGGGGCAAATGCACAACGTCGATTGCATTCATGTGGATTTGGCTCACTTTCATCATGTTCTCAAAAGACGGGGTCAGGTTTTGAACACAGTACATTTTCATCGACTGTTGGGTTGGTTTTTATATCAGGTTTCACAGCTGCAGCTGAGAACGAGAAGACACAAAAGGTGTATCTTCTGGATAAGGTCATTTTTGAGCACATAACTCTAAAACAGGACAGATCTTCCGGGTTATTTTTTGGTACTACAGCTCGGAAAAGAAAGCCGACAAATGAAGGGAGACGAAATCATCCAAGAAACTAGACGAGGCGAGGTGTTTTTCTTCTTTCTTAGACAACCCCGAAGAGAAGAACAAAGCTTGGACCAAAAAATAATAAAAAATGTATGTGTATAGTACTGTTGGAAATGGACCGTTAACAACTTAGAAAAACTTTCACGTGTTTTTATTTCAATTCGTTTGTTTATCATTATCATTGGTTCACTGAAATAGTATGAAAGGACGAACCTGCAAAAATTAACAAAACAAATAATTAAAAAAACTAACTACACGGTATGCTATTAGTGGCCGGGTGGATTCTAGAATTCTTAGCCGAACGTTGATCGTCCAAAAACAACTACCAAACACTCTGAATTTTTGTTTGAAAATGTTCTGAATGTATATTATCATGTGAAACTGAATGATTTCCCTTGCCTTAAAAAACCAGCGTGTTGTTGGGTCCATAAAAACAATTTCCGCAGAGATATGACTTATGATCGTGATTCATAGAAGTCGCGGCCCTGAAAAAGCAGACGAACGGAGGAAACTACATGACAACTTGCTGAAGCTGCCCCTATGCACAGGATACCACAAGATTACACATTTCGTTCTCCTAATGTCGGCCCCAATTCATCACTTGTTGTCAAACTGTTGTCCTGTTTGTGGAGATCTATGTTTTAAAAAGAAAACTAAAGTAGGTGCAACAAATATGTCGGAGGATGCTGTTGTTTGCTTGTTTGTTGGTTACTTTCCATCTACAGATTTGAAAAGCTGGTTCCCCCATCTATCACTAGCAGTTGAATGCTCCTGTTATGTACGACGACTTGATTTAGTGAAAGGAAAACAGAAACGCGACCCCCCCCCCCCCCACTGATTTCATTTGATACACCCGATCCTGGAAGGTGAACAAAGAAAAGCAACTAAGAAACGCTTTGCGAGAGTTGCTAAGATTGTTCTAAAACAGCAGTGTACATGTATCAATGCTTATACAACTGTTATACCTTGTGCTTATGGTTATTGATTCCACCTATTCAAACATTCAACGCGTCATTGAGTTTTGAAATAACCCGTTTTATGCTAGAGACACAATAGGGCCCGTTATTAATACCGACCGAGAAAATAAGCCGCGGCTTACTTCTGGCCGCGGCTTAACATAATACGTGAACACCCCGTATAAATGGTACAAAATCTACGCGTTCACGGCTTTCCCTCGCCTGGCCTGGCGGTTTGAGTGGTTTATACTAGTTATATAAATAGTTCCTTTGGCGTAGTATGTTACCGACGCGGCCACAGGAAGCTGCGGCTTATTTTCTCTCGTATTAAAACGGCCATCCTGGACGAACTTGGGAAACATTTGTTGTCCGTCTGGTTATGCGTCTCTAGCTATACAGACGGACGCATTAAGCCGTCTAGACGAACTATCGTTTGTTGTCCACGACGCACACGGAAAGTATAAAAAAAAAGATATTCCGTTCAGAGGGCTAAATAGGGCCGTTTACCCACGACAGAAAATAAGCCGAGGCTTAACTCTGGCCGGCGGCTTACATAAGACGCGAAACATCCCGTATAAATGGTACAAACAATCAACGTTCACTGGGCTTTCTCAGAGCCGCGGATTATTCCTGTGCCTGGGAGTTTGTACTCGTATAAATAGTTCCTTCGCCGTATATGTAGGCCGCGGCCAGACAGAGGTAAGCCCGCACCGCCAGCTTACTTAGGGCCGTTTACCGAGAGAACAATAAGGGCGCGGCTTACTCTGGGCCGCGGACGCTACTTACTATTTCGTGAAAGGAACTATTTACACGAGTATTATACAACTCCCAGGCCAGGAAATAAGCCGCGGCGTTGAGAAAGCCGTGAACGTAGATTTTGTGCCATTTATACGGGGTGTTCGCGTCTTATGTAATAATTATTTTCTCTCGTATAAACGGCCCTACTTTCTCTCGTATAAACGGCCCTAATGTGTCTTCTATAGTTCGTCCCGTCTTTACACTAGACGAATAACAGAGAGACGCATAATTCGTCCGGACGGATTATGACGTCATATCCTTGATACCAGTTTCGTAACTGAAGGAACTACCGACGTTAAATAAATTGACTTTACTTTTACTTTAAATAAATGTTGTTTTGAAAATGCGGTGTCTTGATCTTTAGTGGTGAAGCGGAAACGCGCGGTCCCTATAGAGTTGAATATGTTTCTTTATTTCTTATTTTCTCTACTACCACAAGACCTGGGACACAGTGTCCTAATTCACGATAATAGTGAATTCAAAGCAAATTACGAATTAATCGTTAATTTATTTATTTCTTTGATCCTGCAATCTGATTGGTTCCGGGAGCGGGCAGTATTTTCCTATCTCCTGACCACGGTCATGGTAACCAACTACGCTAAGCGCAGAGTGAAGTTGCGAATTAAAAGAGCGAAGGCCTGCGGCCTCGGGCCGTACTCGAGATCTCGGGCACAGTTTTTCCCAATACGGACCTCCCGGCCGGTGAATAACATATATTTAGAGAAGAGATCGTGTTGCGATACTTCATGTTCTGCGGGCTCACTTAACAACAACGGAATTACCGTAAAGGAATGCGCAGGGCATAGCGGGCTCAAGTCACACTCAGCAAACATATCACGGGCATGCGTTTTGAACAGTGCCGTCCAACGTCGTGGACGGCGGTTGGATAGGGTTGGGTTAGGGTTAGGGTTTGTTTTCGACTCAGGGAAGAGACGTCTGTTCACTTAATAAAAAGGACATGACTCGAGCTCAAACCATTTTCGATTGAGTTCTGGATGTAGTTTTCGATTGCAATGCAGAGATTCCAACCCCTTTCGTAGGAAAATAGGGAGAATCTTTTTTACCACCGCAAGCGCCCACACGAGCGCCGCAGGAGCGACCCTGTTGGAGCATCTGTATTTCTATCCATTGCGAAATTATAACTATCCACGACAAAATGTTTTCTATACACGAGAATGTCTTCTATCTATGACTAGCTACCAGCTCTCTCTCGAACTACAAAAGTTTTGTCAACGAAAGCACAAATTGTGGCACTGAAAGTAAAATTTGTCATGAGTAGCAAGAAAGTTGTCATGGGCGGAGAGAAAGTTGTGTACCTAAGGGCCACCGTACGTTTTACACTCTGATAGCAAAAAAAATACGTAAGAGTTAAGATAAGCAACTTGTTTCCTTATTTTCAGAATTTCATGATAAACCGGGAGGGTTGGAATCTCTTCAATGAATTTTTCCAGGCTTCTATGCTTCCAGTCTTGTGCACCAACTATTAGCTTGCAAGCAAACTTTGAGCCTAGGACATTCAATGAATTTTTCCAGGCTTCCATGCTTCCAGTCTTGTGCACCAACTATTAGCTTGCAAGCAGACTTTGAGCCTAGGGCATTCTGAAGGCAAGTGCGGATTCTCCACAATAGACCAGTTCAGGCTCTTGAGTGCATTATGGGTAATCAGGGCAACATGGCGGGAAATTCAAAGCAAAATAAACTGTGCATGACTGTACTTTACAGACTTTCGTCTTCATAAACCAAACAAATAACTCCTAAATATTGCTTTTCTGTCTCCATACATTCTATGTAATTTTGTGCCTTTGGAATTACAGGAAATGTATGACAGAAACTTTGTTTAATAAACTAATTTCTACAATAGCCATTCTCTCCAACTTTATTCTGCCACACCCTGCCACACCTTTCATTGTATATCATGGATACTTTTCATCGTTGTGACCCTTTGAATTTCTCTCCATCTTGTCCTGATTACCCATGATGCACTGAAAAGCGTGAACTAATCTATGAACGCACTTTTGTTGATTTCTGTCGGTCGAAACTCGAATTAAGATCGTCTCATGAAAAGTACGGCGTCTGAAACGGGCCTAAATTGAGCCAATGTTTGGCAGCATTGTGACAATCAGGCTAAAAAATCTTACAAAAGTCCTTAGGGCATTGGCTGTGGATAGGCTAATAGCCCACTTTCGATATATTAAAATTCAGTCCTAAACAAAAGGCATCATCTCGAGGCTCTGGGGAATAAACTCATACAAATCCTTCTATTTATTCCCCAGAGCCTCCAGATGATGCCTTTTGTTTCGGACTGAATTTTAATATATCGAAATCGGTCTATTGAGCTCGACATCTAAATCAACAGGCGTATCTTAATTAAGTTCGGCTCGTGAAAAGTACGGGGTCTCATCATCATCATCATCATCATCATCATCAAATCAGATGGTCTTACCTTCCAAGTGGATTAACCTGATAGAAAAACTCTCCCAGTGAATCATTTCTCCAATACTGAAACCAATGATAAAGTAAATCAGGAGCACCCAACGAGAATATAGTTCAAAACCACTTAAAACATAGCATTGTTAAACGTATTTTAGTATTTAAACGGTAGTTATAGGCATATTTTTATCCCCTAAAAATTTTTCATGTGTTCGGATTTCCCAGCTGAAAATCTAGTGATACGAAAATTATAGGGATCAAAACTTACCTTTTCAAAAATTTCAGCCAGAAAAAAGGCTCCCGAAAATTCTAGGTGACCTTTTTAGGGTAAAAATCCGTTAAAAATGGGCAATTATACCACTTTTCAGATGTTCGAAAATCCTAGGAGAGGCAGGCAAACAAGAACTTTTACAACAAATGTTCCGAAAATTCTAGATCTCAATTGTCTTCCGAACAGATACTTTCCGAAAATTGACGTTGGGTGCCCCTGGTAAATAAGCGTTGTTTGATTGGTATTACAAAGTGTTTTTAGCAGAATGAATGAAGCAGGAATCTTGTTTTTTCTAACACACTAGGGAGAATAGTGTTTTGTGGAGATTTCTCGTATTCCTATGGTTGGGAGGAAGAGGAATATCTAGACCCGGGGGGGGGGGGGGGGGACTCCCATATAAAACAGACGGGGATGCTCGTCGTCTCGCTTAGGGGTGTAAATTTTGGATTTTGGTCTCGCTTTGGGTGTTCCGGGCAAAACGCCAATATTTTATGCCACCAAGGTCTCGTTTAGGGTTCTGCGAAGTAACACAGAATTACGCGAAGAGAAACAGAAGTCAAATTTCCTTTTAAATTTTCTTTTTAGATAAAAGCATTCGATGATTATGCCTTTTTATCATTAAAACTCATTGCGTGTCGTATTTTTGTGTTTTTAAACGGTCTCTTTTAGGGGTCAAAATTTGCTTAAGCCACGCCTAGATTGGTCTCCTTTAGGGGTTAAATTCAAAATTTCCGACGAGCATCCCCGTCTGTTTCATATGGGAGTCCCCCCCCCCCGGGATCTAGACGTTGCTTGGTTTCTACAGTGGTCAGTTTGCGGAAGAGTGAAGATCAGATCCTGGACAAGCAATAATCGTCTCTTTAAGAGACAATTGCTTAAAATTGTCCAGATAAGTTTGAGGATCATTTCACTCTTTCGTCTACTGAACCCGCACCTCAAATACATAGTTTTTTCTTACAGGGGTCAGTTTGTTTGTCATGCAGCATCCACGAATGCCAGAACTATAGAAGCTACAAGTTTATTGTTCTCTCACTGTATTGATGAGACGGTACGATCAAGGTTTCAAACGTTTATTGTCATCGGAGTCTTTACAACTGGTTACTCGAGACGTTGAGTTGACGAGTTCGGTAGTTCGAAATCCATTGGTCTGTCCGATAGTCTTCATTCAATTGCAAAATGGAACCAATTACAATTCGTGACGTAATGCCTGACGTTATTAATTATACAGATTATCGATTCTTATTTAAGCGATACACTCACGTGTATCTCAAGTTTTCTGGGCAGTCATATGCTTGGTTCCCCCTGGCATGACTACCATACAGTTGCATTTGAGAAAGCTCTTTTTCCTCAGTTTTACAAAGAAGAGAGTTCGAAGTCCTAATTATCAACAACTTAATCCATGGCAGTTGTAAGTGAGAAAACTGGCTGATGGTGTTTTCACCCATTGACTCCTGGGAGTGAGACTTGATAGATTTTACTCTGTCTAACGCCAGACGATTTTACTCTGTCTAACGCCAGACGATTTTACTCGTCAATGGGGAACCCCACAGGAGTGAAAATTATAACAACAGCTAGATTCACTCAAAAACTATGTCCTCATTAACCCTTTCACTCCCAAGAGTGACACTTATAGATTTTACTCTGTCTAACGCCAGACGATTTTACTCGTCAATGGGGAACCCCACAGGAGTGAAAGGCCTCTTTTAGCTATTTGGTCAAATGAATTAGATCCCAATTGCTCAGCAACATCTCTGCATGTATATATGGCATATAATTCAATTTGTTTTCCACACAACTGCTTCTCCACATTAATTTTTACTATAAAATGTATGAAAAATGTATGAAAGATGCAAGCTGCACAGGTTACCAATGATCTTCCCACCTGACAAGTGACAAAACTTTTTTTTATTCTCAATACTTACTTTTTCACTAAAACTCGTCTTGATGACCCCAGGAGCAACACAATTTACTCTCACACCCATGTGTCCACATTCTTTAGCTAAAACATTTGTCAGACCAACTAAAGCTGTTTTGCTTACACCATATGCACCAGCACCCTGCAAAGATAATAAAATTTGTTACAGTACTACCTCAGGATCTAATACATGTAATAAATACCGTAAATCATTGTAACTGAACTGAGTAAAGTGCAATTTGGTCTGAAATTTGTCTGCAATTTGGTAAGTGTGATTTCAAAATCACAGAGATTATTTCGGACCAAAATTGCACAACACGAAGCTTAATCATTACAACCATTTAGAAATCGTACAATTAATTTTAATTGGTCAAATAGAGGATTTTTAAGTCAGTACCCGTCCAATAATTATTTTATTGATCCAGTTGACAGTTTACAAAGAAAAGCAGACACAAAACGGATACTGAATTTTAGCTGCAAACTCCCCTTAATGTTCGTCTTCAGCCTAAAGGAGCTCATTATCATCGCTCAGAAACTGTAACTACCAGTAATTAAATTCATCCTTTAAAAAAAAAACAAAAAAAAAGTTTTGGGAACAAAAGTTGCAAAATTCATCACAGAAGGGCTTTCTTTGTCTTTCATTTTCCTGCAATAGGCCATTTTCAAAATATCAATATTCAGCTTGATATTAAGGCAGAGAGGGCAAAAACAATAGAAACAAGTTGCAATGAATGTGAAAGATATCAGCATATTATCCACTTTCCTTTGTCTTCGTCCTCTAAACCTAGCTCTCTTTCAAGCTGAATTTAATATACCGGTATCAAAAGTGGCCCATTTGAATGTTTTCTTTAAACAAGCCTTGAAATCTGATTGGTTGTTTTGTTTTCGTTTTCCTCTCTCAGTGGCTGGGGAAAAGGTGCAATGTAGAGCAAAAAATAATGTGATTCTCAAATTAATCATAACCATTACCAATTTTCTCAAATTTTATCAGTGCATTACAACTACTTTATTTTTCACTAATTATTGTGTAGGGTTGAAATCGGACAGTCAAATCGGACAGTTGGCGTTAATCAGATGTCTGAAGTCCGACAGTTGCATCAGCCAATCATATTATTAGTGCATTCAGCTTAATCCACCAATCACAGAATTTGTCACAATAACCATAGCAACAACCACTTACCCTACCAAACTGGGGATTTTTTTTTACCAAAATGGACAAATTTGCAACATTATACAAAGAAAAAGGAATGCAATAATTTTGTTTCTCAGAAATTGTAATGCTTCTGATTGGTAACAGGAGTTCTCGTCATTCAATTCGGTCTGTATTAGTATTTGTGATTACAGTGAAATCAGACAGTTGGCTGTAATCGGATACCTGAAATTGGACAGTTACAATGTACATCAGCCAATTCTCATTGTTTCTAATAGCGTGCAATTACATAGATTCTCGTAAAATCATGTTTTTTAGGTCGAGCCCCCTTCGATCCACAAATTGATTATTTTGTTAATAAAGTTTCGAAGTTTCAAGTTTCATTAAACAAATCAGACTCCCTCTATGCAGTCGTCCGATTTTATGAATCACTCGTATGATTACAAACCAAATTGGACTCCACATAGTCCTCATGCCATAATAATTATAGTTAGTATCACCCATCTAGTGGACTAATGCAAAGGCTGCCTTTTTATTGGCTACGCTACTAGAGGACTATTAGTAATAGTCCTCGAGTAGCGAAAAGCGTGACGCTTTCTTCCGTTTTATTCCCAAATAAATATTTCTTTAACTTGCATTTGCTAACTTTATTATTGCCTTTTCTGTCCGACTAGTTGGGTGGTACTAAAACAATTAGACCCTTCGCCCTCAAGGGCCACGGGTCAAAAATTGTCAAATAGCACTGCTGAGAGCCAAATTTCAGATTGCAAGGATCACCAGTGATTTCCAAATGGATGTAATGAAAAATAATTTATCATCATCAGCATCATGATTACCATCATTACAATTATAATAAACTTGATAAAGCATCTCATAGGCTGGTGTAAATTTTTAGTCAAGTGTATAAACCCATCTCCACCTGACAATAATACTTAAATTATAGATCTTACTCTGACTAAGGCCAGGTGTGAATGGGTTAAACCAGCAAATTGAGCAAGAAACAACGATCAACAAACTTTTCCCAAGGTCAATTTTTTAGCTTAAAACAAGTCTATGAAACCTTTTCAAGGGGCACAAGGGAACACACCTTTGTGTACTTTCAAACGTTCTAACCACTAACATATCTACAAGGTAGGTAAAGTCTGCTTAAGAGCCAAGTGGCCCATTAGACCGGAGCTTATCCTGGTTGCTGTAACATGAAATGACTAGGAGTATCTCTACTCCCCCCTGGATGGGATGTTAGTCCAACGCAGGGCTACCCCCAGCATTAATTCTCCAGTACCCATTTATACACCTGGGTGGAGAGAGGCACCATGAGAGTAAAGTGTCTTGCCAAAGAACACAACACAATGTCCCCAGCCACTGGGTCTGAAACAGGACCACTCAATCTGGAGTCGAGCGTACCAACCAAGAGGCCACCGTGCCTCCCACACTATATCTACATTGTACTTTCATTCAGAAATTTGACACTTACCAGCATTGGTTTAAATGCAGCTGTTGATGCAATGAAAATTACAGATCCACCCCTAAATGAACAAACCAAAGTCAATAAGTGGTAAATTGTTTTTTTTTTGTACACGTACATTAAATGAATAAGCCTCCACTTGCAGAAAACTATTACATGCTCATTTAAACTCACATGCATCCTTTAAAAGACTATAATAAAGAACATTTAGGTTTCTTTTTGCTAGTGTTTAGTGCAAATTACATTTCACTGTTTTGTTTGTTGTCATTGATTGCCTTGAGCAAAAAAGGATGAATAATAGAAGCTGTAAACTGTGACCTCAATGTAACATCTTTAAAAGAATTACTATACCATAAGAAATGAGTCAGGTCATCAATCAGCCAAAGGGCATTCAACAATTCAACAATTTATGGAAAGTTGAATTCAGACATAATAATTTTTATACCAACCCTCTCTTCTTCATCAATGGAATTATATCTTTTGCCAGAAGGAAAGATGATTTTACATTGACATCGAATATCTGAAATTTGGCAAAAATTGTTAACAGGATATTCATCACCACGCCCCACTGACGAGTAATTTGAAAATTGTCTGGCATTAGAAAGAGTAAATCTATTAAGTCTCACTCCAAGGGTCAATGGGTTAACTGGTCTTAGTCAATCTTCCTATCAATGAAACCCTGCTGAAGGTGTTAAAGAGGGGTGTGTTAATTGTATATTAGTTCGTCTGCCTCAGCCTTTTGGCATAAAGTGCATAGACTGTCGTTATTATGTCATGATTGTAAAAAAAATGGAGGTGACCGGGATAGTGTTTAAAGGTGATTACTTCATAAAAAATAACAAAACGTTTCGTGGTTCAGGACTATAATTATGGGTTAACAACCTGAGTCAGTCGACTAGCTGTCCCCTATAATCCAATTTGACCCCTGAGAGTGCAGGAGCTTAATAGACTTTACTCTGTCTTATGCCAGACGATTTTACTCATCAGTAGGGAGTTTGAGGTGTGAATGGGTTAACAGACAATTTTATTCATCAATGGGGGTGGTTCAAGAGTCAATGGGATAAAGAAACCCTTACATGTAACTTTATTTGGCTATTATGCTTCCTTTCTTTTAAATTAATAAGTTAGTTTAAGTGTAAAACTGGCTATTCATTATCTTTACTGACCAACATCTTTGTGTTAATGAAAAATTTTACACTTGGCAGGGGTATCAATAAAATTTGAAGTTGACGAAAGGTTTGAGTAGAGTAACCACCGACTGTTCTCATTGTCAAAATGAACTTTAACGTTAAGTTTGAAAGAGTCTGTCTTTAGTATACTAGGTAATTACATGACTTTGAGTGCAATTTGGAATAAAATTAGTAATAAGCATGAGTAAGTTTTTTCGAAGACGACCAACAAAGCAATTTTATTGATGTCTGATCTCTCGGGAAACTAGTTAGTTTTGTTTCCCTCCAGTCCTGATGTTTCCCTCGACAACAACAGGTCTCTCTGGAAAACCAAACTAACTGTTTCCCTTGCTTCCCATACATTACTGTAAGTGTACATTATTACCTTGTCCCAAGCTTCCTCAGAAACCTGAAATGAAAATATTGTTTAATGAATTAAAGTTATTGACATTATCACACAAAGCAATATTTTTGTAATTGCTTGGAATATGATGAGATTAAGTGTGAAACTCTACCTTTAAAATTGGTCCAACTACTGGATTCACTGCAGCATTAGACACTAAAATGTCAATACCACCAAAGTGATGTAATGTCTGTAAAGGACAAAAACATAAACCTATTTATGCATTTGTCATTGACCAGAATCAGAAACACGACATTCTGTCAAGTATATACTGTTACAGTAATATGTTACATATATTTCACAAATATTCTATGAGGGCACGCTGGATACAGAGTGATAGATAACGCTCCTCGTTGGTTATTTAATCATTCTATATCCAGCAAGCCCGAGTAGAATAATAATTTGTTTTTATTATCTAAAACTCCAGGATCAACAAATCTTCCATGTATTGTTGACTAAAGCATCTCAATTTCTGCCTCAGTCAATTCCAGTCCAAAACCACCCTTTGTCTGCCACTTCTGCTCAGAGCTGCAAAAGTATTCTCAGCTTGCTTTATTGCTGATGCATTCCTTGACCATATTAGGTATCCGTAGTTTTAAATATATATATATATATATACTCGCTGAAGCAATGAACTGAAATTTTGCTACCATTGATCATTATTATATATATATATATATATATATATATATATATATATATAGGGAGTCTGTAAGTCGATTTTCTCGTGGAACAGTGCTCAATACGTTGAAGCAGAGCGGAATAAATATTTTAAGAGGAAAAAAGGACGCAACTACATTTCCCGACAAGCCTGTTTCGTGAATCGCTTCACTCTTCAGGGGTCATTAAACCCCTGAAGAGTGAAGCGATTCACGAAACAGGCTTGTCGGGAAATGTAGTTGCGTCCTTTTTTCCTCTTAAAATATATATATATATATATATATATATATATACATGTATTCATATACAAGGCGCAAGTGATTCAGTCTTTGCTAAAGCCGCTGTTGCACGTTGAACACTTTTAGCTGAAACTTATTCAAAACGAGTTTCAGCAGTGCAACATAAAAGGTCAACACTTTTTTGCAAACGTTGAATCTGGTCTCGAAATGTTGTTAATAGATTCCCCCAAAACAAGTTGATGCTAGTTCCATGGCTTTGGCTGGCTTCTGATTGGCTTACGCAACATAGCATAACAGGAAAGTGGTGTGCATGGTTAAACTCTTGTTTTTGTCACCACTGCAATTGTTGCGACCATTGCAGAAGTAGAAAGCAGTTCTACTTTTTGTGAAAGCTGTAGCACAAGAGACAAAACTTGTTCCGCAGCGCTATTCCACACAAGTTTCGGATACAAGTGTCAACGTGTAACAGCGGCTTAAGAGAAAGTGCTTGATGCGGTTTCCAGAACATTGTACATAATAGACTACAAGAGAAAATCAAAGATAAAACATATGTTGTCCGTAACTCTGAGTTCCACTCTTACGCAATCATCAGACGATCGATTTAGAGATTTTGCCTCCTGATTGAGAAATATTTTTTATGGTTTTCCAGGAAAGACAGTTATCTGCACGCACAACTCTGAGAAAAACCATCTCATTGAAAAAAAAAAAGAAAAAACTGATAACTTTGAGCAGGGTTAGGTACATTAAGAAAAATCAACCCACAAAAATGGTGCAGATTTTCCAGAATCAAATCCAGGACTCATTGGTGGAAGACAGCACGCAAAATTTACAAGTAATTTCCCAAAGCCAAAACACAAGCTTCATGTACTGCACATAACTATGAAAGATCCCAACCCCTGTAAAGTATGTGATGTGTCTATAAATGACTCAAAGCACAGAGAAATTAGCAGGACCTGAAAATAGCAATAGCTGATGGAGCGATGTTGTTTGAGGAATTTATAGCTCTTCATCTTCAAGTTACATGTAGCAGTCATGCCAGAAGGTTTCTATTCTTTAGATGCCCTTACCTGTTCAATGAGATTCTTCCGATGTTCAGGGTTTGCAACATGACATACCACACCTTTTACAGAACAACCTTGCTCTTCTTTTTCCAACTGAGAAACAGCTGCAGTCACTTTTTCTTTATTTCTGCTACTAATCATGACCTTTGCTCCATCTCTAGCAAGCTGTTTGGCAATAGCAAGGCCTATCCTATAGCAAGTTTGAAATTTTCATTACACTGATGAGCTGGTTTGGGTTAATCCAATTTAAGAAATGAACCAAAAGCCTGACGGTCATCTTGTCTGTTAAAGGAATCTGTTACTGAGAATGATTATTACTCTCTTCAAATTCCAAATTTTCCTTGGTTTGAACAATAAAAAAATTACCACAGACACAAACGATTTCAACCAATGAGGATACTGAAGCAAATCAAGGGCAGTCAAGGGCATCCTTCTAATAGAATTACAATGAGGTGCATTGTTATTTACCTTGTTCCCCAAAAGAAGTTTCTACAAGAAGATAGAAATTGCCAGCATTCCAAAATCACTCCCAATAAAGTTTCTGGGGGGTCTGTTTCTCAGAAAGTCCCAAAACTTTTCGAGCTTCTGTATCTTAAGGTTTTAAGTCTGTTTAAGTTTGTTATCTTGAAAACATGTGAAAAGACCAGTGTACGAAAACAAGTTGATGTGCAGCTTCACAGAAAAGGGCCAGAAAAGTTTTCGTGACTTTAGAGAAATGGGCCCCAGGCTCTAGTGTAGCGCTAGTACACGAAAAGACAGAACGAAGGTCATCACTTCGCTTGCACAAATTACAGATTACTCTGCTTATATAGTATACTGGGACAGTATGAGCATTCTCTATAAAAAGAAAAATGGAAGAGGGTTAAAAACTACCTCGTAGCAACTGTTAGAACATGCACTCTCGCAGTGCAAATGAGTCAGCAAAGCGCAAATGAGCTCTTTCTGTAAACAATAGGAAGGGGCAAAATTCTATCTCATTACAACTATTAATTAGAAAATGCGCTTGGCATGGTGCAACAATCGAAACTCCAGCATAACCAGAGAACGCAGGGCTCACCACTTGCACACCTCTGCTTTGTAATGACAGT
>NC_090869.1:3061887-3069387 GCF_036669935.1 Montipora foliosa | reverse complement strand
AGGTAACAGAACCTTGTTTTGTGGACGTAGGCTAAAAAAATCTGACCCCTTAGAGGAACCAGTTCTAAAGTGACAAATGACTGGCAAATAACTTTTACTTATGAATTATTCATAAGTAAAAGTTATTTGCTTGTGTACCAAATTGTCTTACAGTTCCAGTCATTTTTCAGATTGATAGCCTTAAATGTACTGCAGCAACTCTGCCAGCTGTTTGGTCTCAGCATCATAGGCAGTACAAATCCACATTTTTTCTCCAAAAAGGAACAAAAAGAACCCCTGTCATTTTTGTAAGGGAGCCCCCCTTGGGGCAGTTTGTTTACTTTACCACGATTGTTTAATACTATCCAGGGACTAAATCAAGAATGGAAATAGATTACAGTTTGAAAAAATATGCCACTTTTTTTTACTTCTTACACTTACTGCATTCAACTTTAATTTATTCATCCTTGGAAATGGTAGGAATGATTAGTATTCTTTAAAGCAATTGCTAAAAATTCATTGCACCTAATGTTGAAATATTTTTTCCATATGGAAAGGTAACAGCAGTTATTTCTGTGAAAGCCTTCTCCAGAAAACTCCAACGTGGGATTACGCCCCTTTCAAATGTAGCTTTGTATGCTTTTGCTCGATGACTTTGAACAATTATTACATAAATATGAAGTTATGGAGTTTTTTAAAAGTTAAATCTAATGGAAGGGGATTTAAATTATTGAAACCACTGTGTTGCAACCAGAGTCCACAAAGAGAGGTTAAATAATCTATTGCAGTGGAAGTATTTAGTAGGCCAGCATGAAATTTGTTTTGGATAATAGCACTGAATCACCTTCAACAAGTTTTCTAAACTTTGAAGATACCTAATTTTATATCCTCCTGCTGTTTTATTGCTGGAAGATAAAGCCAATTCTTGATTAATTATTTTTGTTGTCACATTAACCCACTACAATGTGTTGAAAGTGTATTATTAGCTGTAGTAATATTTTGTTACAGTAAAATCCCCCCTGCTAGTGAGCTGGATTTCTGAATCAAATTTTCAACTTGGAATACCGGTATTGTTGTTTTGGCTATTCAGAGTTAACCTAATCTATGTTTATTTCTGTAATTTGGAGGGAAGCAAACGATTGGCATTTGCTTGAAATGACTACAGCAAAATATAATTGCAACTAAAAGGTTTCCTTCTAGTGTACCCAATATGAGGTGCTTATATGGCATATTATGTATGACATTGGTGCTAAATTCACTTTAAAATTTATCTTTGAACGACTGAAATACATTTCTAACTATTCAGGGACGTCATGCATTTCTTTTTTTTCTGTTTTTTCCTCCATCTTAATAAATTTGCCTCCATGGACCACTTGAATGGCCATTTTAACAACTTAATTTTGAAGAAAAATGCAAAAATCTTAACATTTTCTGCTAGATGCGGGCCCCCGCGGAAACAGTGTGCAAATATTTAGTCGAAAGAGAAACCATTTGGAAATTTAGTGATATATTGTTTGCTCCACTTTTTAAAAGATAAACGCATGAATTGAAATCAAGATGGTACTCCATTAGCCGGTAAGCTCCACAAACAAATTTCCACTCAAACACTGTCACAGCAACCTGGACTCGCGTTGACCTTGAAATTGTTAAAGAAATTTGCCTCGTAGCACTGTTGGCTAAAAGGTACTGTGGCCCACAACTAAAAAGACAATCTCGCTGGCATAAAAACGTACTATGTAGTCAAAACATTCGTCCGTTTTACTGGCCTGAAAAAGGTCTTTTTTTTATCGACGGAGATCGGATAAACACCCGATGGCAGCCATGTTTTTCGCCAGTGAACAATAAGTCAGTGGTTACCGTCTTGCGCACGCGTCCTTGAAAGGCACCCTTAGCCAATCAGCGGTTTTTGAGACCTGTTGGGATAATCCGTTTTCGAATGACAAGATTGTTGTCATGAACACCATTGCGCAGGCGTAGGCGTAACGCCAAAATGGCGGAGAGAGTGGAGGATTTGTTTCGCGATGACATGCAATCTTCTTTAGCAAAATTAGGATATCCCAACCTAGAATTGAAAAAGGAACAATATGACGTGTTGGAGCGATATGCCTGGACAAAAATCTGTGCTGAATATGTTACCAACGGGCTGTGTTGTCAAGTGTTGCCTGGGATTTTCGATTAGAATTTGCGTAACATGGAAATGTAAAGCAGATTGTGTCGCTGCTGAATGCACTGATCCGGGATTAGTTTCAAATGTTAAAAGACTGTCTTTGTTTTTTTTGTATCGTGGAAGATGAAAGAGAGCGCAACACCAGACTCTAACACGAGATTCTTTCCAAAAGAATAAATCATTCTTTTAATCATAAAACTTTCTTCGTTGAAGGATCTTTCAAGTTAGATTCTTCGTCACCAAAGAAGGTTTAGGATTCTTTTCAAAAGAAGATGAGTTCTGTGGGTAAGAGTTTCCCTTCTGTTCTAAAGAAGTAGAGGTCTTGAGGGAAGTATCATTTTGCTGCTTTTCATTATTTTGTATAAACAGAAAATGACTGTTCTCCACCAAATAATGAGAATTCTTGAATAGAGATGTATACTTCTAGTTGGATAAACATGTTGATTTTTAGAATATTATTCTTCCATGAACATATAATGTGCTTTCCAAATTTAGGAAATATATATACATTGTACATACACACACAAGGCTCTACATAAAAGCCATAATCACAAAAACAACTCTGTTAAATTTCACTAAGATAATTAATGTTGCAGAACAAATACAAATTTCTGAAACTTAAATGCCTAAAAACACGAATGATTTCGAAAAATCTATGCGGCATGAAAAAATCAGCCAAACTATTTAGCGAATGAGATAAATCCCGAGAAATGAAAACAGCTTGTAAGTACAAACTAACATGCAAAAGAAATTCTCTTGAGGGGATGGTGTAGATCTTAAAGTGAGTGAAATTAAATACATGAAAAGTGTTACACAAAAACAATTTTTGTAATTAAAATATATCACTGTCCATTTTCTTTACATCACTTCTATCCCAACAAAAAAAAAATTAGCTGATCTGGAACTAATTCAAAGCACACACCCAAAACACCAGCATTAAACAGGGCTGTCATTAAATTTTCACCTGCAATATATCAAAAACTGATTCTAGTTTTCATTTCCTTCACAATGTGAGCTCAGGGTTAACAGCTGTTACAGGTGAATGTCCTTTATGGCAGCCCTGTGAAAACTTTCCAGTGTGACAATTTAATTGACCACATTAGTGATAGTACAAATGACTACCGGTAACAAAACATGGTTTGACATGGTATGAGTTAATTGCCTGACCCTTGCCTGACATGGTCATGTTCTGTACTATTTCTCGCCTGTTGTGCGACAAATCAAGAAATGGACTCAGGTATGTTTACGTGTCAGGGTTTCCATTAAGTTTTAAAGTAGAAGGGACCTTGTGACAGAGTGAGAGGGCACCCCTATATATAGTCTGGCTTTTGATCTCGAGACCTCCTTTGAGCAATGGTGGGTACTGTACTCAGTGTAGACAGTTGCTAGTACCCAGGTCCCAGCTTCTAATAAAACCCCTGCATGTAGGTTAGTTCAAGCTCCTGTGGTTGTGCAACTGTTAATACATGTAATAAGAGGCTGTTAACTTTAAGCTAAAAGAGTAGAGACACCTTTTCTGTACAAGGCATTTTTTTTTGACGAATGCTAAATACATACTCTCAAGAAACTCAGTGCAGACATGTTGGCTTTCTTAGATACTCTAGGTTAACCATGTAATGTACCCCAGACAGAGCAGAAAGACTGTTTGTATGAACTTACTTCCAGAAGAACCTCATTGTCAACAATAATGAAAAGCTGTTGTTCATAATCGTTGGTCTCTGGGCACAGCATATGAACATCCCCACTTAAAACTGTTTAATTCACATAATCGTTTAAGTAACGTTGTCAAATTCCTTTGGGAGAGCAGAGAGATGCACACCGAAAGGTCAATTAAAATATGTATCAAGCAAAATAAAAACTGCAAAAGCCAAAAGTTCTTCATGAGGTTAAGACTAGTCATCCTTAATGCCTTTTATATTCCATTTTTACAGATAAGCGGAGGTCAGTACTTATTTTGAACCATCAAACTTGACAGATTGGATGTAACAATATTATATATACATTGCATATTATCCAGAGAATGTTCATTTCCCATCTTACCCCCCAAATAATGTCATCCTTTCCTCACTGCCAAAGGCTTTCCGTAGGGTGGCCAGCACCATACAAGTTTTGAAATGGTACTTTTCTCTTCAACTCTCTGACTAGCGATGCAAAAAAGCCTAAGACTGTTGATTATAACACTCCAAACAGGACCGGATACTTGTCTACAAACCTTGAACCTAAACATTTCTTTTGTTGGCATAAAAAATAAATTACATTAGAAACTGTTGACAACTGTACATACCAACACGAAGAAGTCAGTCTGACTTCAAATTAGACAGTATAATTTACTCACAAACTTAACTGTCAACTGACAAAATTTAAATTGAGGGGATGTGTGGAATACGTTCTCAAGTGACTAGAAATACTGCACAGTCTGCAGCGTTACCGTTTCCTTTTGTTTCACAAAATAGTTATAATTTATCAGAAATATAGGCTGCTGTAAAGTTGCTCCCAAACACACTGTAAAAGCATAAAGTCTGTGTCTAGATAATGAAACTAAATGAGCCAGGTAGTTCATTGATGGCAGCACTTAGCTCTGTTTTGTGTAGAGTAACAAGGGGTATCACTGATCCCCTTTAACCCATTGACCCCTGGGCGTCTGACATGACAGATTTTACTCTGTCCAATGCCAGGGAGATTCTAGTCGTCAACTGGGGTCATCCAAGGGCGTTTGAGGTGTCAATGGGTTAAGCAGTCAAAAACTTTGTCCCTTCCATTAAATGGGATGCTAACTGATCACAGAATTTGTTACAAAGTCTTATCAAACATTTGTCGGTATTAAGTTGTATGCGGGTACATATAGAGAGGCAACATGGATTAAAGTTAGAGAAAACGGAGAGATGATCAAGACCAACCTGGTTCCCAGGGTCTCTTTTCTTGTCGTTGAGGACAAAGGAGGCAGAGAAGAGAGGTTGGATAAAGACCTGGCCTCAGTTGTTCAAAAAGTGAATAGCGCTACCCACCAGGCCCCAGTTGTTCAAATGATGGATGGCGCTATCAGCCGGATAAATCACTATCCAGTGGATAAGTAATAGCAGAACCAACTGCACTTTCCAGTGTATAGTGATTTGTCCGGTAGATAGCGTTATATACCTTTAGAACAACTGAGGCCAGATAAATCACTATCCAGCAGATAAAAACACTACCAAAGCTAATTGAGTTATCAACAAAACAAAGTTCTAAGTTCAAGTTTATTTATTATTATTATTATTATTATTATTATTATTATTATTATTATTATTATTACATTATCCAGTAGATAGTGATTTATCCAGTGGATAGCACTATCCACTCTTCAAACAACTGGGGCCAGAACTCATGTGAGTCAACCAACCTTTGAGGTCTCAAACACTTGATCACTGTGGCTTCAATAAGCAAATAATAATTGCCACTGTAATTAATACTGTGGGCTGAACAATTACGGACAAAAAAACTCCTTATGTAGTAGTCTGTTAAGGCACATGTACTTCAGAAAAAAGTACTTAATTACTCAAGAGAATGGTGTCAGTTTTGTAACTGACTTTTAAGTGCTACAAGTAATAGGCTCTAGAGGATGGTCAAGCTTTATATTAGCGGAGCTCCGCGCGCGCCGAAGGCGCGCGCGCGCGGAGCACCATACTTAAGAAAATATGGTAACCCATCGATGTGAGAAAATTTGGTTTTATAGCCATGACGTCATGAACGTCCGTACGTACGTACGTACGTACGTCCGTCCGCCCCTTCATGTATGCCAATGTGACCAGTACACGTAACCATATCACGGGCTAATTAAAGTTTAGAGCTCATCCAGGAGGCAATACTACATTTGACACTAACTAGTTTACAGCAAACAAAGGAGACTAATGTCACGCATGCGCATAATGAATGGCAAATTCAATTTTATTTGCATTGTGATTGGTTGAAAACCTTCGAGACAGTCTTAGAACGCGGGAAGAAAAGATGTCGACGCTGTCGCTAGTTGTAGTTTTTATTGCACTCACTTTCAATGCTATCTATGCACTTGTGGTACAAATACCGAAAGAAGATGGACAAAAGCTAGAAAGACCTCGGCAATTCCTTCTACTTGGGAAAGTCCTTTATCTCGGATAAAACGAAACATGCTTAGATCGGCTGTTTTAGAATGCTGCGTTGTGCTCAGACTAGTCAAAGGATTGCGCGATGTTGGAAAATTTTTGCCTTATTTGCAACGCGTATGGTCATGATTGAATGTGCAAATCACAATATTGAATTATGTTACGTATTAAAGTAACTGGAACCGGCATTAAAATTTTCCGCTGTGTTTTTTTCACGTGGATACCCGCGCTTGAAGTGAATGCAAAACAAATTTGCCAGATTGACGGGATTTGCTTATGGCGCGTCAGTAGTAAATGAGCTGGTAATCCGTTCAAAGGATGTCACAGCTTAAAATTTATCAATGAATGGAGTTAAGGTAAGTAACAGAAAAACATGACAGAAGAATTTCGTTTGTTCTCTCTTTGAAGCGAATACATTCTATCCGGACGAAAGAGTCATTTTGCAATATGTCAATCGGTTTATAGCTTTTTCTGTTTAAACCGAACTCTGTCATTAAGAGTACAGGACTTTTGTCTCCGACGTTCGTCCACGAAAAACCGTCGACAGGTGATATTTTGTGAGCCAAAGATAAGGTTTGACTAGAGATATTCCCGGTAAAAGTGGCACAGCGAATACTGAACCCCGACGTTTCGACTTCTTCGTTTACCAAAGGGCTTTTCTTTGTCGACAAAACAGTGCTTGTTTTTTCCACCATCAAGTGTTATTTTCTCTGGACTAAGACATCAAAAGTCTCTGTATTGTTAATGTGTGATTTTCATACCTTGTGGACATTTTTTTGTCTTTTCTCCTCTTGAAATGTGAACTACAACCGTGTATATTTGACGCGCAACTGAAATTTTCTTACCCCAAATCAGACAATAGCGTCAGTGTTCACGTTACTTTCGGTCAAATCTCAGCAAATATGTCTTCGTCCAGCGATCGCCATTAGTATGGAAAGCACATATTTGTGAAGAATCGAACTGCTTTGAAAGTTTTCCTTCAAAAGTGGCAGGGCGCACGAAAATGCCCTGTGAAAGTAAACCTAATTTCCATCGAAACTTGGCACTTTGTGGTGCGTTGATTCAACTCTGGGTCATATTATTCAGATGCAATGCATTCTTAAATGCTATGTACTGCAAATAAGACTCTTGCTTGTATTACAATAAATATTAGTCCCAGCTATTAAAAATTATACTTAATTACATAAAAAATGTTTCGTTAGTGTAGTAATATTTACAAATACAAATGCCTGCTTACCA
>NC_090869.1:3049387-3056887 GCF_036669935.1 Montipora foliosa | reverse complement strand
TCTCATTTATCTCAAAGCGTAAAAGGCAAAATGATTTTTTGGCTTCTTGACCCAGTTTGGTCACCTGGTTGTCTTAGCCCACGAGTCGAATCAAACGACGGCACAGTTTTGCCAAGATTAACATTGCAATTCAGTCACACTGCCTTGTTCAAAGTAATCCTAAAACTGAGTATATTGGGCAGATTATCACATGTAACTGACTCAAATTTCACTCCTTTCTCTCATGATATACTAAACAAACAACTTTTTGCATGTAAAATGATACATTGTAAAAATTTCATAAGTTTATTATAACCATATTATTTTATGTAAATACGACTTTCTCAAAACCGTATCAATATATATCAATTGCTAAAACCAACTAATAATTAGTAGAACTCCTATATAAAATTTTATCTTTTTTTTTTTTCAGGGCATCAAAGCGAAAAGGTTTGTACTCTAATTGTTCTTTTCCCACTTCACAAGAATATGTAAACTAATTTTCCAAATCTTCCAATTTAATTTACTTCAGTTGTCCTTTTTGTGTTTATTTTTGCAGATACTCCACCTGGTTTTGTGCACTCAGTGTCATCAATGAAAAAAACTAATGTTAATGCTAGACTTTTAAGAACATATTGACATTATTTTGTAGTTCTCAAAACTTATCACAGTAATACATATGTTAACTTTCAATCAGAAGCCGTTGACATTCCTTGAAACTTTTATTTCATTGAAACTTATGTTAATGTTGGCGGTTTTAAAACCCACTGACATTTCGAGTTCTAGAAACTTTTAGGAAAACTTGTGGTTATATAGTTTAAAACCCGTTGGCGTTGCAGTTATTAACACCTTTTTTCACTAAGCGTATATTAGACTTTTTGAAAACCATTGACATTTTCAATTCTCCAAAAGGTTTATTACAATAACACTTACGTTACTAGTAGGTTAGAACCCGTTCATGTTTGCAGTACTTAAAAACTTTACTACATTAAAACTTAAGGACGTTCGCGCCCATTGCTACTGCGCATCTTTTCGCACATGTCACGCACACGTCATGCATCGTAGACCACGCAGGTAAACACGATGCTAAAGGCGCAAAAGTTTTCCACAAGATGGAACATGAAAGTATATGGCATCATAGCATAGCTGTGGACCCAGGTCTTCTCGGAAATGTCACGCAATGGCGTGACAGAGCGAATAGACAATCGCTTTGAGAACTTCGCAGCGATTTTACTCTCTTGAATGCTGGGTGACCCCCATTTTTCTTTCCGTAGATCACTTCCTTTCTTGATTTTGTCCATTTTAACAAAAAACAAAAAAAATCTGTATGCTCTCGTGCGACTGAAGTTTTCTTTCTTAGACTAATATGTATCGTTTTTCAGAGTCTATTTCACCTCAGAAAAAGACATCAGTTGCAAAGGTTAATTTAGTTATATTAGTTATGTTGAACTGAGTACGTTTACCTGATCTAAATTTTACTCATGTAGCTTTTTTATTGCTGACAGTTGTAAGCTAAGATCGTCTTAAAGTAACGCAATCTTCTAAAAATGCACCTCATGATCTCGAAAACGAGCACGGTGACCCCCCATTTTTTTTGCCTTTTTGGCAAAAGTAGATCATCACCTTTCTGCGTGACAAGTTTAAAAAAAATCTGTACGTGGGAACGTTTTGGGCGCGAACGTCCTTAACTTCATATTTGTACTTTTCAATAAATATTGTGTTCTACCAAAAAATTTGGTCACTTATTCAACAGCCACTCAAATACATCTCAAGTACATGTAAAACAGCTATGACAACTTCAGGCAAAATATCTAAAAATATCCAATTTCAAAATACACATGCTCGTATTACTATCTTCTCTGTCCATTCCCAACATCTTAAAAGCTCTTCAAGTGCATTCAGGCCCGCACTTTCTAACCTGTGGTTACCACTAGTTAGTATTGGTAAATTTTCAGCTCCGACTATTGCATTTCTAGCTTTTTGGTTGGCTAAAAAACTCCGACTATGAGCCAATAGTCGAAGTTTTACGTCACATGGAAAATAGTGCGCCAAGATGCTCTTTCCGGACGCTTTGTAAAATTGTGGAAATAAAAATCGGCGGCAAAACCCGGTTTGAGAATTTACTAAAATAATTATTCCATTCGCCCTTGTTGGATATGAAGTGATTATAACCAACTCGCGCTACGCGCTCGTTGGTTATTTTATCACTTCATATCCAACTCGGGCTCATGGAATAACTGTTATATGTCCCACTGGATAAAACTATTCAAATTTGCCTTGATAAGCTGTATGCCCTCGTAAATCTATCTAGATTACCCGCACACACAGTGAGCCTGGGTTGCCTGTGCTATGACCAGATTGATGGCGTCACAATGGGCTCTCCACTAGGTCCTGTTTTGGCGAACATTTTCATGTGTGATTTTGAGGAAAAATGGGTGATGAAGAGCATCAATCAGCCTACTATTTGGTTCCTGTACGTGGAAGACTTCTTTGTACATATTTGGATAAAACACTTCCCGCCTAGATTAGCATTTGCTATTCGCGGGATAGTGTAGCCTTTACCATTGCAATAGTAAAATAAGAAGTTAATAAACTTGAGCCTTGAAACACTTGAATAAAGTTCCTTTCCTTTCCTTTTTCCTACTCCGCGTAAATACAAAATAAACCTAGTCCACACTTCGGCTTATCACTGCATTAGAATATGTTCGTCACCCCGATTGTAACGGTTGACCTTAGATGACCTCAAGAGGATTTTATTACTTAAGGCTACCCTATGGGAACTGTTAAATATCATATGAATGAAGAAACATCAAAATAAGCCAAAAGATCTTGTACAAACGTGTAGAATCGTTTTGGGGATGAAGTCCGCTTTGATTTTTAAAGTTTGAAGTTTGGTAACCGACTTTTTGCGATAGTGTTTGATACTGTTTGTTGCCGAGTGATAATACAGCATTATCAAATAGTGTTAAAAATTATAATATTGTCCCTGCGCAAGCTAGCGGTGTGGTGGTCGAGTGGTTAGCTGACGGGCGCCCCCTACGGTTAGGGAGGAGACGGCTGAAATTTCAGACTAACAGCTACAACGACCTACAATGAGGTACATGATAAGCTAAAATTAGCTAATGACCTGTAATAAGTTAAAATCATTAAAAGATAATTTGCAGCTCTGAGGGCACTGCAGTATGTTTGCAGTACAAAGGTTAAAAACATTCCCCTCTGCGCTTTGAACCAATCAAGACCTTGTTGCTGTGCAAGTTGAAATTTTTCAGTGTGCACTCTGAACCAAACAAAACATTGTGGGAAGAACAACTTTTTCATAATATCTCAATTGCTTCCTGCTCTAGATAAGATTTTAATTGCTGTCGTCATTTGGGCTGTCATGCTATGGACTTAAGGCGTTGCGTGACAACGCAACACCAAACTCTTTACCATGATCCTCTTTTGTCTTTCTCTTTGATTTAAGTCACTGTATGGTTGAAAGAAACGTTCTTATTAGAAGGCTTCACACTACAACACTTTATCAGTTAACAGCAATATTATGGTACCATATCAAACATAAAAAAGTTACCATGGCAACAGGAAAGCCTTGCAAAAACACCACATATTTTGGCTTTAGCTGCTCATATCTCAAAAACGAACTCAGTGATGCCAGGAGCCCATCTGGAGCGTGCAACTTCCATACAGCGTCTGTGAAACGGCGTTTTCACAAGTAGGTTTATTTTTAGACTAGCCCTTCCCGCGAATTAGGTCAAAAAACAAAGGCAGTTCCGGTTCGGTGACCCTATGACGTCAGTTTAATTTCTGCTAATTGGTCATCGGGCTACTGTGGGAGTCTCATTCGCGGGAAATTCAATCTAAAAATAACCTTACTTGTGAAAACGCCGTTGCACGAAAATAGGTAAGTTGCACGCTCCGGGTGATCGGCTCCTGGTGATGCCCAATTTTTTTTTTCTGAAATGTAATCAGCATGCCAGAATGAAACTTCCTGCAAAGTTTAAAAAAAATATTTGGGGCGAATTTAGAGCCACCTTACGTAAATGAAAAGTTAAGGTAGCTCTGAATCCGCTCCACATAATTTTCTTTAACTTGACAGAGAGTTTTATCTTGGCCTGCTGATCACTTCTAGACAATAAAAAATTGGGGTCACAGAGTTCGTTTTTCAGATATGAGCAACTAAAGATAAAATGTAGGGTGTTTTTGTAAAGCATTCTTGTTGCCTTGGCAATTCGTTACGTCACAAAAATAACTGCATCTTGTTCAGCAATAATTGATGTTTCACATGGTACCATTACATTGCTGTTACGTGACAAAGTGTTGTAGTGTCAATCCTTCTAATAACAAGGTCTCTTGAAAGTACTGAAACTGGTTTGAGCCACTTTAAAGTAGGCCATTGTAGCTCATTGAAGGCCATTGTAGATCACTGTAGGTCATTGTATGTCATTGTAGCTCATTGTAGAGCTCTCGTTATAGCTCATTGTAGGTCACTGTAGCTCATTTTAGGTCATTGTGGATCATTTTAGGTCATTGTGGATCATTTTAGGTCATTCCTTGTTTTAGCTACTAAAGAGCTGAGCAAACTGCCTCGCGAGGCGGTTTGCTCAGCCGTTTCCTTTCGTGTGCGGAGAAATTGTGGTGAGAAATTCGCCTACCGAGGCCGTGAGGATGAAATTAAACATGTTTGATATTTTTGGCCTCACGAAGCAAATTCCTCACTGTGTGCGACCATCGTGAGAATCGAGCCGAGCTTGGTTAATCACGCATCCAATAAAAAAACATGGCATACTCTCGTGACTGCGGCGGTTCCAGGTGGTGGCGGAGGAAGAAATTCCGACGTCTCTGAAGTCACGTGAGAATGCCATGCATTTTTATTGGATGCTTGATTGACCAAGCTCAACTCGATTCTCACGATGGACGCAGACAATGAGGAATTTGCCTCGCGAGGCCAAAAATATCAAACATGTTAGATTTTATCCTCATGGCCTCGCGACGCGAATTTCTCACCAAAATATCCCCGCACACGTGAGGAAACGGCTGAGCAAATCGGCTCGCGAGGCAGTTTGCTCAGCTCTTTGCTCAACGTGTTCGGCGGGAGCGCGTGACGTCACGTTATTTTGAGACAGTTGCAACGGCCGATTCAACTGGTAGAAGAAAATTTTCCATAAAAACTTCAAATCGCGAGGTTTCTTTTCGAAAATCTACTTTATGGACAGCCAGATGAATAAAGTTAACTCACCCACTATTTTCTGCGGTGTCCTGAGTGATTTGATGCGTTTTTGGAACGCTTCAATTTTCCCTTCAGATCCGACGCGTCGTCACAAAATAAATAGACAATCAAGTAAAGCTATGATCCTCGCAGTTATAAACGCAATTTTAGCAATTGCGAAGAGAAGCCTGAAAAATTCAGGACTTCAACTGGGTTTGAACCCGTGACCACGCGATGCCGGTGCGACGCTTTAACCAACTGAGCTGTGAAGCCACTGACCGTTGGGAGGTGTTCATTTGTTGGCTCTAATGTTCCTGTGAGGAAGGAATCAATGATCGAAATGATATATGAAATGAATCATATAATGAGCTGCGGATATAAAATCAAGTAAAGCTATGATCCTCGCACCGGTATCGCCTTGAAGTCCTCAATTTTTCAGGCTTCTCTACGCAATTGCGAAGATTGCGTTCATAACTGCGAGGATCATAGCTTTACTTGATTTCATATCCGCAGTTCAGTGTATCATTCATTTCATGTATCATTTCTTTCATTGATAAATAGACAAGCCGTACAGTTTCCAAGATCGCTCCTGGCCGAGTGCCTCCAAAATTTTGCCGAATTTCTCCCACTTCCAAAGGTCGCTCGCCTCCCAGCCTTGGGCACGTAAAAAGTCGATAAATTTGCTAGCATCGTGCAAAAAATCACCGCATTCACTCGGCCCTGCAATCTCAAAACTCCTGCTCGATTTTCGAGCTTCGGTCAGGCTTTCCTCATCGCCATATGATTGGGACAGGAGTCCTGGGTCATTGGAATTTGATCAAAATCAAATTAACGAATCAAAAAGCTCAGATTGCTCTTA
Organism: Montipora foliosa; assembly: GCF_036669935.1. Taxonomy (NCBI): domain Eukaryota; kingdom Metazoa; phylum Cnidaria; class Anthozoa; order Scleractinia; family Acroporidae; genus Montipora; species Montipora foliosa. Next base: position 3,050,846 of record NC_090869.1, on the reverse strand, counting down.
AGACGCCTGATCCCTTTGGGACGAACGCAAAAATTCTGAGTGCGTCTGTTAAATTCGTCTAGTACACAGGATCAAAAACTGCGTCTGGACCAACCATCCGCTTGTAATACATCTTGGTAGACGCACTAACATCTTTAACAGAAGACAAAGGAGTTGATCTTTATGTTCTGTTAAGGGCACTTACCCACACTCGCGATACAGAACACTGAGATTTCCCAGGTTGTTTTAGAAAGCTACAAGAAGAAAGCCAATAAGGCCAATAAGGTTTGCTATCGATTTGTTTGAGCAGGTTGAAGTACTGGCAGCCATTCAGCCGATGTGGACCACCCATACACAGAGGACAGCCACAACACCGGAAACTCCATCCCCTGCTACTCTTCTCGAATAGTGTATGGGTTCTTTTTAACTTCCCACAGACAACATATGAACATGGAAGATATTTTTGAGACTTCCATGTTCATATGTTGTCTGTGGGAAGTTAAAAAGAACCCATACACTATTCGAGAAGAGTAGCAGGGGATGGAGTTTCCGGTGTTGTGGCTGTCCTCTGTGTATGGGTGGTCCACATCGGCTGAATGGCTGCCAGTACTTCAACCCGCTCAAACAAATCGATAGCCAGGGTTCGAACCCGCAACCTCCCGCATGGCAGCCCGATGCTCGACCAAATGACCCACCGGTGTGCGTTCAAGGCTAAGACGGGTGTATAAAAAAAAATGTGTTTATGTTATGGTATTTTGGGAAATTTGAAGAAAAATTCCACCACGGTTGGTTTACCGTAATCTTTATTTTAAGGAGCTCTTATTTGCATAATTATTATTCCATGTATATTGTAAAAAAAGAAAACTAGATGCAAAAGCGAAGACTTGACAGCAATCCACTGCCATCTTTGAGGCTGGTTCTTCATTTTCTTGAAGGATCTTACGTTAAATTATTTTCTTCCAATGGTCTCCAGATCTGTTTGAAATTTACTCGTTGTCTGTTTTGTTGATTGCATGCATTCTGTTTACAGTCTTGAATGCATTCCTCCACTTACAACTAGAGTTTCTCCTGTTATGTACGATGCTTGATCAGATGAAAGGAATGACACTGCTCCACTTATATCATTTGATACACCAACCCTGAAAATAAACAATGAGCATTAAAGATGACACTAATTAACAATTAGCTACTGGGTATGCATGATTCACTTGTGCTCATGCTTATTTCACTACAAGCCATAAGCGACATGCATCTTTCAACAAGGTTTTTTTGATGTTGACGTCACTAGGAGGCAGTGCAACTCAGTAGTTAGGGCGCTTTCCTTGAGATCCCAGGTTCAAGACACGTTCTGACCACTCGTTGAATTTGTCCCAGGTAGTCCCTGGTTCAACATCTCAGCTGCACTTGTAAACTGGTTTGCCCCGACTAGTTGGCGTGATTAACAGATGTTGTTTTTGTTGTTCTATCGTTTCGTTGTATC
>NC_090869.1:3039387-3044387 GCF_036669935.1 Montipora foliosa | reverse complement strand
AATGCCTACACACCACCGACACATAGCCGTCGACTGTCATGTGTAGTTTGGTAACCTTGTCATCTGCAGGTCTACCAACAGACGGCTAACGGTCAGCTATCTGTTAACCAACTGTCGGTCCACTATCGGACAATGCATTGGCCCGACACCTTGGTGGGATCAGATTCATTACCATTTCCATTGAATTTCAGGCAGTGCATTTAAGGACTCTTTCTGCCGGACAGGTTTAAAGCACAGGTCATTTTTCACAGGTCACTTGTCACAAAACCTTTACTAATTTACTAATAAAAGACTCCGGCCTCGTTAGGCCTAAAAGCGATGTTGGGATTTGGATTGCTTTTTGTGTAGGTAAAAAAATGACCTGTGGAACGTGACCTGTGTTTTAAACCTGCCGCTTTCTGCCTGCTACCACAAACAGGGGTAGATTAAAGCTGCACTCACAGATAAATTCCAAATGACCAGGCGTTTGTCTACATTTTGTAATAAAATGTAACAAAAATCCTTCCACCCATCTGACCATCCCCAATACTTACGGCTTCACTAAATTTTGTCTTGATAATCCCAGGAGCAACACAGTTTACTCTAACTCCCATGTGACCACATTCGTCAGCTAAAACCTTTGTCAGACCAACTAAAGCTGTTTTGCTTACGCCATATGCACCAAGGCCCTGGAAACATTTAGAACAACAGTACTACCTTAGTGTTTAATCATTAGGGATTATCTAATCATTTAACCTACTGACCCCCTGGGAATAGCAAGCGCATTATTATTCCCCCACTGGGACATTAAAACAAAGGCAAGTCAAGCTTGACTGGTTCAGGTCTCTTTGTTTAACCCTTTAACTCCCAGTAGTGCCACTTATAGATTTTACTCTGTCTAACGCCAGACAATTTTACTCGTCAATGGGGAACACCATGGGGCTGAAAGGGTTAACAACAGCTGGATTCATTCAAAAACTATGTGCCCATTAACCCTCGTCAATGGGGAACCCCACAGGGCTGAAAGGGTTAATGTCCCAGTGGGGGAATAATAATGAGCTTGCCCTCCAGCATGGCAGATTTTGTACCATGTGATCGTTTGTTGCAAAAGGCCTATTGGGCGTGTCCTGGGGCGTCTGGGCAGTGAATAGGTAATCATTTATTTAATGAGTGTTTAACCATTAGGGATCATTAGAAACAAAGGATAATCTTGTTTAGATAGAAGCCAATCTTAAGGCAATGGAAGAAACAGGAAAACAACCTATGTATGGCCTGGACAAACTTAATGAATAACAATTATTGTTGTTGTTACATGGTGGCGCATTTCTAGAATTCCTAAGAATGCTTGGAATTGCCAAAAATGTCATTTTTAAATATTCTATCTGGAAACTGTGCTGTTAACTTTGAATCACATCAGTGGTTTACAGAAAGGACCTAAGGAGAACAACTCCACAGCCAGATGTAATCAGTGGGGAGTCGATTTTGATGTTTGGATGCTCAGTTAGATCACCAAGATCCTGTTTTCACATGTTTTATTGTAAAACATTTCCTGTTTGGACAGTAACCTAACCAGTTTTAAAAAGTAAGTATTTACCAAAGGCAATTTTGGAAAACTAAGACACCCTGAAAAAGTGACAAACAAAGAAAAGTTCTTGGGTTGTAGTTTTCCTAACAACCCATGATGATAACAGTATTATTATAAGCTTGATGAAGCTAATCATGGGCTAATATACCGAGTCTAGTGCAAAGGTTTCAAAATTTTTTCTCAGCAGATCACCACGGACTGACAGCTGAAGGTATTTGAATGTTTTTGATATAATAAAGCAAGCAAGCAGAAAAGATGTAAATGACCAGGCAAAGTCGTGGGTACGTAATGCACAGTCAGTAAATTTGCAGGAATTGCAGAGAGGGAGGGCAGCCATACCCCCCACTTTTTTCATACGGTGTTGTTTTTTCCTAAACGTCTCCCCCTCCCCTCACACTTCTGTAGTCCACACCAAAACCTAGCCCCGTGGCACCTGGTTTGTCTGGTGTCCAGTCGTTAATATTGACCCTCCTGCAATGTACATGACCTTATGCAGCAATTCACTGAAACCACCCTCAGATTACTTTGTTAAGGCCATAGTTTACCTTATATTAGTTTATGACACCTTTTCAAATTCAAAAATTAAAGACCTATTAAGCGTCATTTAAATGACAATCAATACCAATCTGAAACACTTACCCGAAATGGTTTAAATGCAGCTATTGTTGAAATGAAAATTACTGATCCACCCCTAGAAAACACAAACAATTTGCAAAATGTTATTAATGAACAAAATGTCTTAAATAAGCCAATCTGTTACATGTACCGGTAATTATACTCAACAGAATATCACATTTCTGATTGGTCAATGACCAATGCATAAATAGGTTAAAGTGTGCAATACGAAAGTTGCAATGGAAACACAGTGATGGAGTGATTCTGATAAGTATCTAAATAAATGAAAAATCGTATGACCTTGCTCCTGCATTTAATATTTTCATGATTGTATGGTAATTTGTCTATGCTCATGCAGTTTTGAGAACTTCCAAAGCAATTTTGTGCCTATAAATAGTGAAATGCACTCATGTTTAAATGATTTCCTATACTTACAGATCCATTGTGCCTGTAAGTTTCAGGATGTTAATTTGAAAGAACTTTCAAGATCCTTTGAAGAAAGAGATTTTTTACAAACAACTTTTTAAAAGGCTTTAAGTTTCATTCAGTTTGAGTGCAATAATGAGTGCAATTATTTATGATAATCTTTATTGGAAATAAAAACCTGGAGTTATAATTGTTTCCCATAACTGTTTAATTTAAGTACTGGGTTAAGGCGGGGGGTGGCTCTTAACTACATGTACCAAACTTTTGCTATGGACTCCTTCAAAATTAATAATCATTTCTCGAGTAACTTTTTTCGCCAATTGAGTGTATTCTATTTAATATTTCTTTGTCTGGTTTGACTCACAACCATATTTGGTAAATCACATGACCAAAACAGAAAATGCCCAAAAACTCAGCGAGTTAACTATTTTTTTCACAAATTTTTAATGCAACAGTACAAGAACAGTCTAACTCAAAATGTGTAGAAATTCCATGCTGCAGTTTACGAAAAACAATGGGACAGTTTCCAGTAAAAAAAAACGCCTCTTCCTTTTGTTTCCTGCGAGTTTTTACATGTTTTTCACTGAAACCCACAGTAGAAGACTGGGACCAGTTCTGTCAGTGATGTCAGATTTCCATTGAAAAGTTACTTCTGCTAATCAAAGAACCTTTGATGCAACCTTTTATTAGGGCTCTTTGACTAAAAAGCTTCTTAATTATGCAACTATTGCCTTCTGTAGTCAAGTGCCACCCACCTTAATATAATTATATTGGAGATAGTTAGATTTTCCTACTAGCTGCCTTTGTCAATGTAACACCTGTACAAGTGATTGTTGCCAGGCAAAACAAGTCAGATTAAAATATTTACAAGCTGCGAGCATTGTCCCTTGGATGGAAAATATTCAAAGTTATACATCAAGAGCTTAACAATCGTTGCAGGAGCGCTTTGCTAAAAGATGAAGTTAAAAAATGCCAACCTTCTTTTTTCCATCAGTGGAATGGTGTCCTTTGCCAGCATGAATGCTGATTTTAAATTGACATTAAATATCTGCAATTTCACAAAAAGGTAATAATTGACAGTACAGGTGTACATGTATATACAAATATCCTTCCTACCGCTAATTCAATGATTAATATGACATCTACATAATAGTATGAGAACAGAAAATTCAAGTTGTGAAGTTAAAAATATATTAAGTGATATAAAAACAGACCAAAACAACTTCACAATTCCTTTGAAAACTCTTAAGAAAATTTGGCAGTAATACTAAACATCACCTCCCTCCAGTTTGAAATGAATGTTTTATCAGGAGTTGGGATTCCCAAGGGTAACAAGCTATGGTTCATTGTACAGTCTGAGAATTAATACGTAATTAAGTATTATTAATCTATCACATATTACCTTGTCCCATGCATCCTCAGGTGTCTGAAATTTAAAATAAGTTATCAAGTTATTTTCATGTCATAACAGAACATTATTTTGTCATTGATTGCTTCATTACCTGAATAAGCGGGCCAAACACTGGATTTACTGCTGCATTTGATACTAAGATATCAATTCCACCAAAGTGATGTAATGTCTGTAAGACAAAAAATGTTCACTGTTATCAGCATTGCTGTGAATCAAGTGCTATAAAATCGAGGCATAGCCAAACGAGGAAGGAAGTTACCAAGAGTTACTCTAGATCACCAATGAAAACCTCTAGGAGGAGGAAAATTGCACAGCAATGCTCTTAACCTGTCCAGTTACTGAAGGTCAAAAGCAGGCCTGACTATTTTCCTTCTCCAGTTCAAATAATTCAATACTTCCATACCTAAAGTAAAAACCATCATGAGGAGCTGGGTTAGGGTACCAAAAAACTCAACCCCCATACAAATACCAAGCCTTAGAACTAAACAAGGGCATACTGGTAGATTTAAACTTAAGGCACCAAGTGCTGATCTAACTTCCCCAAATCTTCGCACTTGGAGCCCAAAAACAAGGTACTGCTCATTCATAGTTAACTAAACTGCAAATAATAATCCATCACTTCATATATTTCGTGATGTGTGCAAATTAAGACCCAAAGTGACACAGAATTTAAATACTGGTAAAATAAATGCTGTCTCCCTATTTTATGTTGGTAGTAATCTGTTTGAACATTAAGACTGTTTTCAAAAGTGGCATTATAGTAACGATACCCCCGCTGCCTAAAAAGACAAAAGAATGTGAAATGAGATTATTTTATTCTAATGGACTTGGGGACCACTAAGTTTCAAAGTGCTTACACAGTTAGTGCTACATGCCTGCTTCTCAAAATGCAAAGAGTGATATTTACCAGTCAGGGCCGTAGCCAGAAAAAAGTTATGACTGAGGCAATATCCATCGTTAAATATTCGTGGTAGATATTTTAGG
>NC_090869.1:3001887-3014387 GCF_036669935.1 Montipora foliosa | reverse complement strand
CCTAATACCCTCGCTGCGCTTGTTACGCTGGACAGAGCCTTAGAAAGGAATTTATCACCCGACTCTGGGAGAATAATTGATTTAAACCCAAGAGTGCGTTCGATTGACCCTATTCCGGAATAAGAATACGTGGAGTGATGTTTTAAAATGGTATGTCTGGCGTTTTGAGGCAACAAGGATAATATACACATGTTTAAAGTAGCATTGAGCAGATGTTTTACAATAGAAACATATTTGGAGTCTCAGTATTGCACTGGAACTAGCTTGCAATGGAGGTTAATACGGAGAAATATATTAAACACTTATGACTGGTCCCGAGGGAAACAGTTAGTTTTGTTTCCCGAGAATCTCAATGTTTCCCCGAGGCGCAGCCGAGGGAAACATTCAGATTCGAGGGAAAAAAATTAAATCATTAAGTGATTTGTCATATAGCACAGAAAGAGAAAAACGTGCAACGGAAACAGCAAAGGCGGTCGTTGGTCAACATTTGCGGGTCACAGTGCACTGTTACCCTCTCACGTCATAGAGTGTGCAATGTTGCCCGCTCGGAGACTTTTGGCAGGCAACAGTTTTATCGTTAGATGTCATGTGATCTCGAGGTAACCAATAAGAGCGCGCGCTGTCGGGAAAAAATTCCAGCTCAATAACAATAAAAAGTATTTGCATTTGAAAAGATTTCCCCGCATGAGCCTCCATTGCAAGCCAGTTCCAGTCCAATACGGAGAATACGAATATGGTCTATTTTAATAAGAATCTTCGCAAAAACGAAGGATTTTTACCTTTTATTCCATGTATTCTTCTCCTGGAATACGGTCAATCGAGGATCACAAAGTATAATCAAGCATGTGTTGACTTTGAGAGCCTCACAAAGGGATTCAGTGCCAGCGGCATCGATTTTGGTTCTCCTCAAATCCAAAAAAGTCAAACATGTATTGACTTTGAGAGCCTCAGAAAGGGATTCAACGCCAGCGGCATCAATTTTGGTGCAACTCAAATCCAAAGTAGTCAAGCATGTGTTGACTTTGAGAGCCTCAGAAAGGGATTCAGCGCCAGCGGCATCGATTTTGGTTCTCCTCAACTCCAAAGTAGTCAAACATGTGTTGACTTTGAGAGCCTCAGAAAGGGATTCAACGCCAGCGGCATCAATTTTGGTGAAACTCAAATCCAAAGTAGTCAAGCATGTGTTGACTTTGAGAGCCTCAGAAAGGGATTCAAAGCCAGCGGCATCAATTTTGTTGTAACTCAAATCCAAAGTAGTCAAACATGTATTGACATTGAGAGCCTCAGAAAGGGATACAACAGCGGCATCAATTTCGATGCAACTCAAATGCAAAGTAGTCAAGCATGTGTTGACTTTGAGAGCCTCAGAAAGGGATTCAACGCCAGCGGCATCAATTTTGGTGCAACTCAAATCCAAAGCAGTCAAACTTGTGTTGACTTTGAGAGCCTCAGAAAGGCATTCAGCGCCAGCGGCATCTATTGAGTTGTTCCCCAAATCCAAAGTAGTCAAGCATGTGTTGACTTTGAGAGCCTCAGAAAGGGCTTCAGCGCCAGCGGCATCGATTTTGTTCTCCCTCAACTTCAAAGTAGTCAAGCATGTGTTGACTTTGAGAGCCTCAAAAAGGGATACAGCGCCAGCGGCATCAATTTTGTTCTGACTCAGATTCAAAGTAGTCAAGCATGTGTTGACTTTGAGAGCCTCAGAAAGGGATTCAGCGACATCGGCATCGATTTTGTTCTTCCTCAAATTCAAAGTAGTCAAGCATGTGTTGACTTTGAGAGCCTCAAAAAGGGATTCAGCGCCAGCGGTATCAATTTCGTTGTCCCTCAAATTCAAAGTAGTCAAGCATGTGTTGACTTTGAGAGCCTCAAAAAGGGATTCAGCGACACCGGCATCGATTTTGTTCTTCCTCAAATTCAAAGTAGTCAAGCATGTGTTGATTTCGAGAGCCTCAAAAAGGGATTTAGCGCCAGCGGTATCAATTTCGTTGTCCCTCAAATTCAAAGTAGTCAAGCATGTGTTGACTTTGAGAGCCTCATAAAGGGATTCAGCGGCAGCGGCATCGATTTTGTTCTCCCTCAAATTCAAAGTAGTCAAGCATGTGTTGACTTTGAGAGCCTCAAAAAGGGATTCAGCGCCAGCGCCATCTATGAGGTCGTCTCTTAAATCCAAAGTAGTCAAGCATGTGTTGAATTTGAGAGCCTCAGAAAGGAATTCAGCGCCAGCGGAACCAATATCGCTGTTTCTCAAATGCAAAGTAGTCAAGCATGTGTTGACTTTGAGAGCCTCAGAAAGGAATTGAGCCTCATCGGAATCAATCTCGTTTCTGAAATCCAAAGTAGTCAAGCATGTGTTGACTTTGAGAATTTCACAAAAAAGGTTCACATGATGGAATTTAATATGCACGGCGAGATCCTTAACAAGAAAGTTCTGTCCAAAGGTCTGAAGTAACTTAGACTGAAGGTTCTCTCCATGACATTTGCATTCCAATATACTATCAAGTGCTAACTCTAAAATTTCTTCTCTGTAATTCTCCAATCCCATATTGGACGAACTTGCAAGCTCTGCTATGCTTTTTACCAACGAAACTGTCATCTCCTCCGATCTTGCGGACAAAATACCACTCATGAATAAAAACAATTGTTTCAGTTCATTTATGTTCCTTACATCGGTCACTACTGATTTACAATCTGTGTCTCCATCAAGGATCTGATAAGCAAGATAAAAGCCAGCAAAGAACTCTTGAAAAGTCTTGTGAAGAAAGCAAAAGCGCGAGGATGGTTTCCTCTTGCTGCAACCGGTCTGGATCGAAAGAAACCCAAACTTGATCAAATTACTGGAACTGCCTTTAAATTCATTCTCGTCGAAAAACAACTCTCCTTTACGTAAAGACTGCAACGCCATGCATCCCAACTGCACCAGGTCATCCTTGTAAATTTCCAGTAGGTCAGCATCACTGCCACTCGATGATCGATTTCTCTTTTCATATCTTAACAAAACACATCGCGCAATTTCTGTGTACAACTGTGTCCTTTCCGGTGGAAGTACACCCTTAAAATCTTCACAAAGGATGCAAAGTAAAGCTGTATTAAGAGGATTCTGTGTCAGCAGCATTAAGTCTCTCCCTGCAGAGCTGTCAAGATTAAGATGTTCAAGTAGCTCTTCTGCCAAGTGCTCCATGCCTTTAAAGTACTTAAGAATGTAGCTCTTTGCGTCTTCAAAAGTAAATCCGATAATCTCCCACAGGGTGTCACAGGACCACCTTACCCTCTTACCAGCTTCATGGCGTGATGCGATAACAATGTGGAAATTGGGTAACACTTTACTCTCCAGAAGGTCATTGTACATGTCAACTTTACTGGAATCCACTTCATCAAGTCCATCAAGCACTAACAGAACCTTGGATTGATTTTCTCGAATGAACTTGAAGAACCATGCCTTGTCTTCTTCGTCAATATCAAGAGGAAGAATTTGGTCATCAATGGCCTCCCAAATATCAGTTTTGATGTCACGACACCTTAAAAGCAATAGAACGTCAATCTCGGGAAAAGACTTGTCCCATTCTTCTCGTTTCATTGCCCAATCATATGCCAGTTTCTGACAATAGGTCGTCTTTCCCATGCCTGGGTCTCCTTCAATTAAAACAGTCCGTGGCTTTGCACACTCCTTGTGTCCTCTAAAGATAGCTGTCATGTTGGTTATTTCATCAGTCAATGTTCCCCTTGTCTTTTCTTTGCCTAAAATCTTTAGCTTGGTAAAAATGTCATCTAGATGAAAGCTGAAGTCATCAAGCCATGGAACAGGAAAAATACTTTTTTCACGAGTACTGTAGAGCTGACGGACCCTTTCTATAATATTGGCAGAATGTGGTAATTCTGCAAAAGACAAACATAATTTTCAAAAAGGTGTTGGCTGTAGTGTTTTTTTCGCTTCAACCTTGACCTTACTGTGTTCTTAGTTTTGACACCACGGAAGGTCCCATATTTAGCAATATTTCAAAACAAATGTCACTAAGTAATGGTCACTTTTTGTCACAAAAGCAAGATGTTTTTCCCGAAAATGTAGTTTGTTAGTAACGCAAATTACTTACCAAACCCTACATTATCAAATGGTGAAATACTTATTTACTTTTCAACACAAGATATCATGTCTTAAGAAAAAAGTTGTAACGACAGGTCAAGTGGCCACTCCAAAAACCACACAATTCTCTCAAGCAGTCTTTATCATATAATATTCTCCCTATCATTAACTGTAATTTGTAGTATTAATGAAGGATATTACATGGCCGCGCGGGGATACGAATTTTATCTTCGAGTGAACAAGGGAGAGATACTTTCAGCACGAGAAGATAAAATTCGTATCCCCAAGAGGCCATGTTATGTTCTGTTTATTATATAGATGTTGATGAAATGTCTAGATTTAAAACAACTCCTTTTACTCATTTTCGAAATGATGAAAAAGTGGTCACCAACCGCTAAAACACGCATGTTGTGTAACATGGAACAAGATATCAAAGTTATGAATAAGGTAAAATTTTACAATAAAAATGTCAATGTAGTAGAGAAGAATTTTATTAAAGCACGAAAGTATCTTACAATGAAGAAGAAGCTCGCGTTTTATTGGCTAATCGTGTTCGTTACCACGACGACACCTATATTCTCACATGTGAAAGATAAAAATGATATGCATATTGCGCGCGGTGAAGATATGATTTTTTAGTAAAAGGAGAAATCCTGGTATTTCATCAGTATCTATATAATAAATGGGGAATAACACACATATCTCCGGAATGAAAATATATGCTTTAATAGTTTAACTGCAAAAAAAATTCCGCTATCCACTTAAGCAACTTCCAGACCCTACTTACTTTATTTTATATTATATTATTTTTGCCATTGTATATTGGATTTACAGACTATAAATAGATACCAGAAAAAGAAATTTAATGGTGAGGAAACCTAATAAAAACCATTGAGGCTTGTAAGCTTAGTTTCACTCACATAAAAATTCAGATGGGCATGAATTTAAGAAAGATACAAAATACTTATCTGGAATTGCATTTTTGAGTTTCTTTCTGAAGGATACCGGAGATGCAAAGCCAGTTATATCAATAGAGAGGGAGACGAAAAGGAGGGAAGATGAAAGGAGTTTGCTTGCGTTGTGTTGTAGCCTGACAATTTCTTTCAGTGATTAGAATTTATTACCTTGATCATGCTGACTGTGTGTGCTGCTTCCTGCAGCTGCTGAGAGAACACCAGCACAGCTTGCTTCTGGATGCACAGGGTCTATTGTAAAATAACCAACACAGTCCGCTGTCACGTTAATAACAAAAGAAACAGCAAGAATTTTATTGGCACTGTCAAAGACAAATAATTTAAATTAGATTAACAAATTAGAAACTAGACAGAAAGAAGAACCCTTTATGACACAGCTGACTGAGAAGAGAATGGAACTATGCTAAATTAGGAAATTGATCACCTAAAATAAACTATAATAATATTTAGAGATGTACAGCTGTATTCGAAAACATAGTACAAGTGCTGAAAAATCAAAGACAACACACATCAGAAAGCAAACCAAGTAAGTAGATCAGTATTAAAATTGGACAAATAACTAGGACTTTGACAATAATACCTGTAATTATAAACTGAAACAGTGGGTAAGTTGGTATATTGAAAGTTGGAGAGAAAATCATTTCATATCAATAGTACAAGGTTTTCATTATCGTTTATCAGAGAAATACAGTAAATACCAAACTTAATCAGCACAAAAAACATCCCAAGATAGTATGTCGCAAATGTAGGCCATGCACAAAAACCTTATAGAGCATTAACTGATAGATGTTTCCCAAGAATACAAATACTTTCAATAAGTCAAACATGGTTGCTAATAATAATAAATAAAGATGGGTGAAGATAAAATTTACATTTTGATGACACGCATTGTATTTTATAGCCTTCTTGTGCAGCATACTCTTGCTTAATAAATTCATTGCAATTGTGTATTGACCAAGACAAGGGAAAAGTGACATTTCCAGACTTAAAACCTTGAAAGTATTTCCTTGCAGTCAGAGCCAGTCAAATACGACACATACACTGTTGCCGCTAGGTTGTTGAAATTTTTTGGGAATAAAAAAGAGTCATTATTGGCAAAAATATTACATACTTCTCACAGACGTGATCATTAATTTTGGCAAAATCCGATCATTCATGCACCAGTTTGTAAATCAGATGTTATTTCAATAGTGAGAAAAGTATTTTCTAGAGGTTGAACTAGAATAAGTGTATTGTCTTATCGATTATCACATCTCACAGGTGTAAAATCACAGTGAGCATGAAAATTAATGGTGGTAGACATTGAAAGTGTTCCTAATTACCTGGTTAAGTAAGTGTCTTCTTGCAAACAATTTAAGTGGGAAATCATACAGTGATTGGGTGCTTTAATGCTTTAAACCCGGTTTACACGACAGAAATTTTTTGGCACGGCTTGGGTGAAATTGGCACGAGTCCCAAAAAAAAAAATTGACTCGGATAAAATTTGCAGTGTAAACAACCTGTCAGTACCAAATTTCATCCGCGCTCACCCAAAATTGTTACCCGTGCTGGGACCTTCGGCGAGGTAGCCCGAGCACGGGTGAAAATGGTACGGGTGCTGAAAAAATAGGCACGGTTCAGATAGAACAAGTAGTGTAAACACTTTAAAGGGCCAAATTTGAGCCTTAATTCATATAGGCTAGCATTTTTTTTGCGTTTATTTCAAGATGGCTTCTCATTCTCTACCAAAATCATGCGGACGTTCTTGATTATAATTGAACTGCGCATGTCTACAAGAGAGGTTTCCCGGGCCCTCACCAGGCCCAAAAATACGGTAAAAATGGTGTAGTGTAAACAAAGTTTGCCGAGCTCTTTTTAGGCACCCGTGCCAATTTTACACGAGCCGTGCCAAAAATTTTCTGTAGTGTAAACCGGGCTTTAGTCTTAAAGTTAATCTGATTACTGTTTCTATTGTAAAGCTGTCAAAATAATTAGACTTAACAACAAGGAGTACATGTAATTTTTCATCCTCTGTGGTCAGCAGTGATTACAAATAGACACGTGCCGCAGGATCTAATGAACTTTTGAAACCAATGAGCATGACGAATCAAAATACATTGTATTGTCATTCAAAGCCATTTTGGTATTTTCAATGGCGTCTTGGGATTTCTTTATTGGTGTTCCCTCACCTGCCCCTCCCTCTCTCTCCCCACTGATTTTATCAGTGTGATTGCTGCTCACTCTCTACCCCTGGTGTGTGGGGGTTTATTGCATTTTGCTAGATTTCCGGGGTTCCTAGCCATGAGCGCCTTTTCCCTCTAGAAGCTCTTTGCTGCTAGACATTTCTGGCAGCCATTACCTACAGTACACACAGTTGGCAATTCACAGTAATCAGCAGCAATCCTATGAGTGTCATGAAACTAACATAAAGATAAACCACCAACGAAAAGGATCACTCACATATCAATTCCACCATGCCAATGGCTTAAAAAGAACAAAACCAAAAACAACTTACACACAATTCCACGTGCAGACAACGACTAATAAAAAGGGCGTGCGAAAAAATGAAACACAACACCCCCTTTAACTGCAAACAAAATACCCAAAGAAATCAAAATTTAATGATGTCACGCAAAAATAGTAACGCAACTGTAACAATAATTACAGGCTATATCTGGATAAGATTTCACCAAAACAAATTTTTCAGCTGCATGTGGTCAACTCCAGTTTGATTATTGTGGACACTAATCCTCTCTTGATTAGTTTTATCACACAAAATCCACTTTCCACTTAAGTAATTTCAAGAAATCTTTCAGTGATTTGTATGAAGTAGTTACCTTGTTCATGATGAGTGTGTGTGCTGCTTCCTGTAGCTGCTGCTGCTGAAACAACATCACCACAGCCTGCTTCTGGCTGCACACAATCTATTGTAAAATAATCCATACGGTCTGCTATTACAGTGTAGGTTAATAAAAAAACAACAAGAATTTAATTGGCACTATCAAATACAAAGAGAAATCAATTAACATTTAGAAAATATTAATTAAAATGAAATTGCATAATTGCTGCATAACCGACTTTTCTTGCCACATAATGAAACTTGAAAGTGGTCCATAATTTCCCAATTTTTATCGAACCCTATCAGAAGCCCTGTTTATTATAAAGCAGTCAAATTAGACTTAACAACAAGGAACAGTTGTCCATCCTTGATGGTCAGCAGTGATTATTAATAGACATATATGCCCCTGGATCTTGTGAAGTTTTGAAACCAATATGCATGATTGTGTTTCAAAAGGATTCATTGGCATTATGGGGAATGTTTATCAGTGTTCTTCCACCCTCCTGGCTGCCTCGTTTGATTCATCTTATCAGTGTTAATTTATTGGCTACTCACGCACTCCCTTCCCCTTGTGGGTAAGATGCCAGGGTTTCCCAGGCATGAGAGCCCTTTCCATCTAGAACCTGGCTGCCACTAGACATTTAAGGCACCCAACCTACACTATGCCATGCAGCTTGTAATTGATGGTAATGAGCTAAGAAAGTTATTGCTTTTAGTAGTTTATTTCTTTTTCAACAGAAGACGCAAATCGCTCAAAATGCTGTTGTAACAACACCCTAGTAAGGTTTTACCCCCAAAAAACCAACCTGCATCTCCAGAAGTCTTCATTTTACACTCCCACTTATTCAGTTTGTCCTTGATTCTGTTGTCACTATCTTTCCACTGCTTCAGAAGTTCTTTGAAATGTCTGTCATCAAATGGATCCATTTCTTCTTTCTCTACTTTACAAATGGCATCTTTAAATTCAGCTCCACCCAATCCCACCAACGTTTTATGGATCTGTTTTCTGAATTTCCAGAATTCTCCATCACTAACAGAGGCCTCTTTGGCATGGGCCGATACTGCATTGACACAATACTTCAAACGTACAATGTGAGACTCACAGCTGTTGTCAGAGGAATGGGGAAGTAGATCCCAGCCAGTGGCTGGAGGATTTAGGTTACAGATTGTCCTCAGAAGCACAATCAAGAGAGAATTGTCAAAGCCAGTGGATGATACTGAAGAGCATTCAACTGGATACAATTTACTCCACTGCTCTTCATTGAGGATTCCTTCTTTTCGAAGAGACCGAAGCTTAGAGTGCACAGGCTCACGTTGCAAGGCACTGAAAAGGTCTTGTGGATAAATTAGTCCATCAAACACATCCCTCAACACTTGTGAGCCAAGCCTGACCAGAAGGCAACATAACAGTGTGTACTTAGTTTTTCCATCAACAGCACCTGAAACAAGTGTCAGAAAAGACCTCTAGGGCATCATTCTCGTTACTTGAAGGGCCATCATTGTGATGACCTTACTTAAGGTGACTTCGCTTCAGTTTTCAGGATTTTCTACAAATAACATTTGTTACTTTCATTTGAAAGTTTAACCTCTTATGGGATGACATGACTACAGCCCTGTCTTCCGATCCCAGACAGCAAGACAGCTCAGTAATAGACTAGTTTGCCACCCACAGGTTATGGATTCAAATCGTGTTCCACCTGAATTTTTTCAGGCTTTACTTTTTTACTGTTCTAGTAATTTTCATAACTGTGATGTGCTTCTGCAGTTCAAATGTGTGTGTTTCATGTTTAGTCCAATTATATCTTCTTCATGCTCAACAGTCAGCAGCCACTTTTTTTTTTTTCAACACAAGACACCAGTCCTTCAAAAATACTAGTAGTTGTAACAGCTAGCACGCTACAGTTGTAAGTTTTCGCTTAAGGTTAAGGTTATGCTTAAGGTTCTTACTTTTACGTCAACGCTCTGGTTTACGGGTATTCAAAGCTACAGCTACATGGAACAGACGAAAGTTGAAACAGACGTTGTTCGAATCACACGGATCGAACTGGTGAGACTCTAGCTTAGAAGGCCGCGCACTAACTGAGCTACGGCTTCATAGCAAAACATGGCAAATTTTGGGTGGAATTTTTAGAGTGGCATTTTCTTTAAAAAAATATACAGTGCATTTAGAGACATAATAATTACAGGCTATATCTGGATAAGATTTGACCAAAACCGATTTTTGAGCTGCATGTGGTCAACTCCAGTTTGATTATTGTGGACACTAATCCTCTCTTGATTAGTTTTATCACACAAAATCCACTTTCCACTTAACCAACTTCAAGACATCTTTCAGTGATCTGTATGAAGTAGTTACATGTACCTTGTTCATGATGAGTGTGTGTGCTGCTTCCTGTAGCTGCTGCTTCTGAAACCACATCAGCACAGCTTGCTTCTGGTTGCACACAATCTACATTGTAAAATAATCAACACGGTCATCTGCTGTTAGGTTAATTAAAAAAGCAACAGCAAGAATTTAATTGGTGCTATCAAATACAAAGAGAAATCAATTAACATTTAGAAAATATTAATTAAAATGAAATTGCATAATTGCTGCATAATAGACTTTTCTTGCCGCATGATGAGACTTGAAAGTGGTACGTAATTTCGTAATTTTTTTCACACCCTATCAGAAGCCCCCTTTATTGTAAAGCAGTCAAATCAGCCTTAACAAAGAGCAGTTGTCCATCCTTGATGGTCAGCAGTGATTATTAATAGACATATGTGAGATAATATGCCCCTGGATCTTGTGAGGTTTGAAACCAATGTGCATGATTGAAACATGTTGTATTGTCATTCATAGTGACATTCATACATGTAGTTCCCTATGGGAACATTGGAACCCACAAATGACCAGCTCCCAACGTCAGTGGCTTCACAGCTCAGTTGGTTAGAGCGTCACACTGGTGTTGCGAGGTCACGGGTTCAAACCCCATTGAAGTCCTCAATTTTTTAGGCTTCTTTACGCAATTGCAAAAATTGCATTCAGAACTGTGAGGATCATAGCTTTACTTGATTAAAAAGTTTCATAGGCATTTTGCAAAATGTTATCAGTGTTCTTCAACCCTCCTGGCTGCCTCGTTTGACTGATCTTATCACTGTTAATTTATTGGCTACTCACGCACTCTCTTCCCTTTGTGCATGGATTGCCAGGGTTTCCCAGGCATGAGAGCCCTTTCCTTCTAGAAGCTGGCTGCCACTAAACATTTCAGGCACCCAACCTACACTGTATGCCATGCAGCTGGTAATTGATGGTGATAAACAACTAGGGCAACTAAGAAAATTACTGCTTTTACTTTATTTATTTTTCAACAGAAGACATCAATCCTTCAAAATGCTCTTGTAACATCAGCCAGTCAGGGCGTGAAATTGCGCCTAATAAGGGCACCAATGCAACTAAACTTTTTACTTTGGTGACTAAATCCTGAAAGGTAGTCGCCCAATTGGTGACTATAATGCTTTGTCATACCTTACGTAGAGATATTATAATAGTGAATAAAGAAGATTTTCAAAGATGAATGTGCGGCAAACTTCCTTATTAAGTTTGTTTGCAAAACGCAGCACATGCATCTCTCACATCAAAAACTCTAGATGACATATTGGATTTAGGTGAGCTTGAACGTTGTATGTTACTCAACCTAGTGTCCACTTCGTAGCACGTGCAAATTTTGCGGGCTAATCTTTCATCACATCTGGCAACCACATTCCGCGGTGTTGAGTTTGTACATTTAAATTTAAAATGAATGAGGAAAGTATTGGAATGTGTGGAAAGTGATTCTAATGATCTGTTTAATCAGTTAAATAATCACGACAGCAGTTACTGGAAGAAGATATTTTGGCATTTGCTTGTACATTGGATGACAAATATGCTGAACAAAAAGAGTTCATAAGACGTCTTCAATTCAACGCCCACGTGGGTCTGCCAGCAGAAGAAATAGCAATGGCATTGAATCCTGAAGAGCTGCCTTTGCAGCCAAACTAACTCTTTTGCGAAACATTGTTTTTTTCCGGCCTGTAAAACTATGTTTGGCGATGTCCCTGAATGATAACAATCACTATAGACCATGCAGCCACCAAGTTCATGTTGTAAACATTCCTTTGTTGTCTTTAAAGTAGTAAGTGTTTTTCTTCATACTGTATTATGAAGAACAATCATTTATTAGTAGCGAAATGAAGCATGAATGAAAGGACAACTTTTATTGTAAGAAGACTTTTCCTTCCATTTGTTGGAAAAATGCTTATTGACTTATTATTTATTACTTAACATCTTTTTTCAACGATGTAATGGCTAGGTATTGAACGTGGGTAAATTAATTTTGTTTAACAAAAATTTGGTTTTATCAACGGAGTTGATAACGTAAATTGGCCACCGTACAGAGATTCTAAAAGCTGACGTTTCGAGCGTTAGCCCTTCGTCAGAGCGAAGATTGGATTCGATTCGCTCGCTTGGATTGGATTCGCTCTGACGAAGGGCTAACGCTCGAAACGTCAGCTTTTAGAATCTCTGTACGGTGGCCAATTTACGTTTTCAACTACGTTGATAAAACCAAATTTTTGTATCCTACTTCCCCACCGACGCAGCACCACA
>NC_090869.1:2971887-2991887 GCF_036669935.1 Montipora foliosa | reverse complement strand
GCACTCCCCAAAGTACTGATTTACAGATCAATGCTTTCACGGTCCATGTCAAAACTATGTAAACTATGTAAACTAAACACTAACTGACCCAAGTTTTAAGTTATGATTTTAAAAGGAAACCTGTTTATTTTAACTGGAATTTTCTTATTTATTGGTCCGCCATTACTAACTGTAAAATCTTGAGAGAGCTGGGTCGAGGAGAAACTGACGTCAAAGACTCACTAGTTTAAGAATGCAATGATAAATGATTAATATGCAGCACGGGAGTTTTGGGCAATCAGACTTTTAAACCCGTGTTTTGCATATATAATAAATTACGTTAACACGCTGAAATTTTAAGCTAGTGAGTAAATGACGTCATTTTCTCTAGATCCAACCCTCTGAGGTCCAATCGGCCAGTTTTGAACGTGAGTAATGGCGGACCGTGAAATCCAAACCTTACCCTCAAAATAAACAGCCTTTGGATAAAACTCAAAGCTCAAAATTTTGCCAGTTAGGTGTTAAGCTAACACGCTTTCAAAATCTGAAGAATAAAAGGAAATGATTTTTTGATCATAGTGCCCTTCATGAAGTGACGAAAAAGGGTCAAGTTACCGAAAATTTTACACTGATGTGAATAATTTATACAAATAATAATAAAAACATCATATTGATAAAATTATTGTGAAATTATAAAATCATCAAAATAAGGTAGCCCATAGGCTAGCCCATGGGCTAGCCCATGGTCTAGCCCATGGGCCCGGGCCCAGGTTTTGTCCACACCCGACGAAAACCGCAACCGAGGCAAAGACGAAAGCAACCGAATGCCGCGGCCAACTTAGCTCCCCAAGGTAAAGAATGAATATCCAGTCTGTTTTTCACAGCACCAATGCAACACAACGCACTGTTTAATATGTTCATCTCATTTTGCCGTGACAGCTGAGAACAGAGAATGTTGATAACCTTTCGGTCGATAAAGGCTGGTTTCCATTAAGCTGCGATCAGGCTCTATTTTAGTTTCGCGTGATGCGTAATGTGCAGTTGGCGAAACGAAAAATAGAGCCTGACCAAATTCCTCTTCGAGATTCCTTCCACCCACTTTTTTTGATTGATTGACATGTCCTTCATCGGCCAATCAAATTTACTTCCATTACACCAATACACGCGTGGACGGCAGATTCACGCTGTTTTGTTTTGACCAGAGTTAATTACCGTGGGAGGAATATTATAAACGAATTCGAAAGTTACCGTTGGCTTTAATTTGAGAAAAACACATTTAAAGCATGGGGAATGTTTTCGACGACTATATTGCGGCAAAGGCCGCTGAATATGCAATCTTTTAAGCTTGACATCTTAATTTGTAATTGAGACAACCTAGCATTTTGTCGTTGGACGGTTTGGAAATACATTATTCCTTTAACGTGTTTGCCCATGAAGGTTTCTTTGGTGATTTTTTCGGGTAATATCTTCAGTTGCAGTGTATTTCTAGAATTGCACGCAGTAAAATCATGATAAGTTTGGCTGTTAATTTTTTGATGGAGTACGAACAGTAAGATGGACTCGCAAAGTTTCTTTTGTTGTTATACAATTGATCTCTCTGGAAACATGCCAGTTTAGTTTCTGGAGTGCGAGTTTTAAGTTAAATCAACTGGAAATATTATGAAGTGTGCAAACAAACCGTGTCATGTACGGTAAATAAATAAAGCCGTTTGATACACAGATATTCAAAACATGCATTCGTATAACTTGCCGTTTTATCAGCATCTCCTCCTGTTGATATATATGTCCCCTGTCTCATCCAGGAAACCAATATGCATCGGCTTTCATTGCCATTTGAAAGAACCAGCTATTTAGCTTTCAAAACATCAGGGAAGTTTGTTCCAAAGTACTTTCAACCCCATGGCCACAGAGCTCGACAAGGGAATCGCTAATTTCACTCGTTCCAGAGATTCAAACCCGATTCTGGACAAATTATGAGATGTTTCAGATGGCATATCTCCATTTATACAAATAAAATCAAGTTGCACCGTTCACGGCATTGTAAGAACAAAAGGGAGCAAATTTTTTCGTACACTTATGGCGGATTAGTCTCGAGAACTTTGCGAGAGCTCCGCGCAATCACGATGGCATTTTCACTTCCGGCGTTTCAACAGCCAATCAGATCACAAGTCCGGAATTCTTGAGAGACTTTTGGTCAGGCCCAATTTTAGCGAGTGACGACATAAGAGAACATATGGGCGAAGCTAAAAATGGGCCTGATCACAGGTTAGGTTTCCATATGATCGCAGACAATCGCAAAGAGAGCTGTTTCCATATAATCGCAGACGATCGCAAACGATCACAGAGCCGGCTGCAGCCATACATTTCGGTCAGCAGAAATGTCAAATGTACACGCGCGTTGTGCTCGTGGCAAAATCTTAGTAAACAACATAGCGGACATCGAGGAGGAAATTTTGCTGCAAGCAAATTTGCTTCTTCTTTTAGTCCTGAAGCGACGGCATCGTCAGCTTCAAAAGCGAAGGAAACATCGGTTTTGAGTTCAAAAAATATTCATGAAGAGACAAAAACTTGGGGTTTTCCACACACTGCCCAGAGAACTTCGTGTTTCTGACAGAACAGTAACGAACATAAACGAACATTCAGGCTTTGTTGCTAAGAAGCGTTGAATCATTTGAGTCAGAATTAAAATTATTATGGGATACGTTTCGATCGCAGATCGCAGAACTTTGGTTTCCATATGATCGCAGGATCACAAACGATCGCAGACAATCGCACACGATCGCAGACGATCCCAGAAGATAGAACATGGTTCTATCTTCTGCAATCGTCTGCGATCACGATCGCAGGATCACAGACGATCGCAAACGATCGCAGAAGTGGGTTTCCATATGATCGCAGACAATCGCAGAACTTTCTGGGATCTGCGATCTGCGAT
The DNA here is from genome assembly GCF_036669935.1 of Montipora foliosa. Classification (NCBI taxonomy): domain Eukaryota; kingdom Metazoa; phylum Cnidaria; class Anthozoa; order Scleractinia; family Acroporidae; genus Montipora; species Montipora foliosa. Next base: position 2,988,973 of record NC_090869.1, on the reverse strand, counting down.
TTGCGATCGTCTGCGATCATATGGAAACCAGCCTTTAGATCGAAATGACTTTCGCGTATCTTTCAAGGCCGGCCGCTAGACGAGCGGCGTCACCGTTGAGACGAGTTTTCCCAGACACGTGTAAATTTCTTGATAGAATTTCTGCTGATCTTTATAACATCTGTACATAGTTAGTAGAGGGGACTACTCCTCTACTAACTATGATCTGTATTAAACAGATTTCGAACAACTTTTAGAAATCTTGTCGTTTGCTGGAAAAAGAAAAACGATCAACGCTTTATGAAAGTGAGTTTTAATATTATAATCGAATGTGCCAAACTTCGCAGATTGTAAATACAGCAAATACGCATACTAATTATCGCTGCGATTGACCTGCAAAAGTATGCAGATTTCTTTGATAGCATCTGCTCCAAATAAAAGCATACTGCATCCTCTCTTAACCGCGGCGTAAATCAACCGGAAAATCCGTCTCGTCTCCGGTAACCGAAAGCCGAGGTTTTACCTCGGTCAAACTGGGGCTTGAACCTGCGGTTTCACCTAGTCAGAACCGCGGCAAATGCACAAATAGTTTCGAGCGGTACTGTATAAGGAAAAGTACGCCTTATCGCAGGTTAGAACTTTACTTGTCTGAGTCACTTGGGGGTCTATAATTTCATGACGTCATTAGTGCAAAGCGCTATTTAACGGTATGTTGTCTACCACGGCACTGCGGCACCAGCCATTCTACTCAACTCAATTTAAACTTAAGCCGACTTGGCACCAGCCATTCTACTCAATCTACTTTACCCACTTTCATTCACTTCGGCATTGCAGCTCGCGCAGTAAAAGTAACGCTTCTTTGTGGAGGGGTATTCTGCAATCGCTCCTTTCCGCATATAACCTCCAAATGTTGGAGGATCGTCATTCTATCAAGTATTTTCCTTTACAGTGTTTTAAAACGCTTACCAAAGGTTCACGAGGCTTTCATAGTATATCAGTCCGGCCTTGATTCCCTTTTCATCTTCTTCATAACTTAGCGAAGTGAAACACAACAAGCAGCAACTCTTGCACCTTCCTTGGGAGCAGCAAATGTGGTTACCAAATTTGGTAATGTTTGCATGACAGTTGCCCTAGCAATGTTGAAGAATCAGTCACGCGATTTTATTTAAAAAGTTCCAGAACATTTTGGGGACAGCCATTCTTAGAGTTATTTTCATAGAGTTAGAGTTAAGTTTCCAAAATCTTGAATTCAGGATTTTGGCAGTCCAAAAGCCTGAATGCAGGATTTTTGCAGTCCAAAATCTTGAATTCAGGATTTTTTGGCAGTCGTTAACTCTAACTCTAAGTGATAGTTAACCTCGAACATTTTACACTATTTTTCCGTTTTGACAGTGATTGATGACGGTCTATTTCACCCTGCACGCAGTCACTGTTCGTTTTAAAAATTAAATTAAAGCTGCTTGTGTTTTTATTGAATGCTGTTTACACTATGACCGGAATCGCTTGTGCAGACACCGATTAACACAAATCAATTCTTCCATCTAGATTATATTCTTCAGCTCAAATAGACCTTTTCACGGTTTCTGACGCCACCTTGGTTGGGTGGCAAACGTGCAAAAATCAAAAATGTTAAAATATTGTTAGTCGTTTTATTGACTCGACGGAAACTTGGATCATTGCACAGGGCCCGACGCCTGAAATGAAATTAAAGCTGCTAGTTAAACTGTGGCAGGAATCACTTGTGCAGACCACGATTGACTCATAAATCAATTCTTTCTCCTAGATTATACTCTTGAGCTCAAATTTAGGCGTTTCTCATGTGAGATTATCTGCAAAGAAAAAGGAGGCACCGAATAGATACTTCGACTGCTGACATTCCGGCCGGCAACTAAAGCGGAAACAATAATCAGAGCCATTTTAGAATTAGGTGCAATTATTGGAGTGTGACCTAGTCATAACTGATAAATATATCTCTTCATTTATTTAATTAATAACCGGGCCATCTTATTTACAGCATTTTCAAAAATACCACCATTCGAGATTTCTGTCCTAAAGCAGTACACAGGTCTACTACTGGTCTACTACAGGTCACTACTGTTCCTGGCCTAATCTCCCAGTCACCTCTGGTAAACAATTCTTATCGCAAAAACCCTCCTTGACTTCCTTCCAGTTGTCAACTCATTCGAAGTTTAGAAAATTGCGTGCGCTGACACAACTTTCTCAGTTCGGATTTTTTACTAGAGTTTTGAACAATTGCAATGACGAATTGATGATACTGCTCTCACAGGAAGACACCCCTGAGGGTTCCAGACCGAATGGCGTCAAGTTATTTGATACGCTTATAGCTCTCTTAGAATTTGCAGCGGTTGACGTGAGAAAATAAACCGTCCGTAAAAACCCATCAAATAACCCGAGACAACACAGAAAATGAAATGTGAGTTAGCCAGCGTAACTGGATTATATTATTTAAATACTCGCGAGGAGCGAGTACGATGGTTTTGGCCGCGACTGGCATGAGCACTAGTAACTCCCGGCCAAAACAACGACACAACCATCGATTTACTTCCGCGTGTTTAAATAATCCTGCAATAAAATTTCCCACCAGCTACGCAGGCTGAAGGTGAGTGAACTGTTAGTAAAACCGGATTTTGACCAACAGAAAATATAACAGATCAATAGCTGAATCAAATAACTTGAAGTCATGAGGTATCGAATCCATGGGGTTGTCTGCCCGTGCTGCCCCCCCCCCCCGGGTGGGGGGGGGGGGGTGGAGGGGGAAGGAGGGGGGAGGGCTGCCATGCCCAGGGGATTTGACTTGATCTCCTCTCCCGTGGCTGGGGAATAGTAGGAAATTTGACAAAACTCATGATCCCAAGAGTGGGGCATTCTCGTTCCCAGAGCTGCGATCCTTTTAGCCAGCGCAGCACATCGAGAGCTCTAGACTGCGAGTAGTCATCTCTCTGTTGCTCTTGAATCGTTGAAACGAACGCGTACGTTGGACTTTCAGTGGCCGAAGCTACGGGTCGAAAATAGTGCGGGCGTTGGTCGCCGTATTTGCGAGCCGCAGTTTCAGCCATTTTGAAGTGTTCATTCGTTTCAACGATTTCAGAGTAAAAGAGAGACTGCTCGCAGTCTGGCAGGTGCCGATCCATTCTCGTCACTGATTGGTCAGATGGGAACACAATAAAAACGCTGACCGGAACAAACTAACCCACGATCAGGCGTACTTTTCTTTAGAAAGGGCGCACTCTCTAAAGAAAAGTACGCCTGATCGCAAGGTAAGGTACAAACCGGAAGAGAAACTTCATTGAACAATGGCCGAAACTTGCAACGGAAATATTATTAGTAAAAACCATCCTTTGGATTTATTTGATGAAAAGGCAATTAGGGAAGGAATCGTACCGGACTGAGAATAGTTTTCAGGTGTAAAAATTTCTTTCGACGATGGAAGGATCATTGGTTTACCATAGCGAATATGTAGAACTTGTTTTAAAAAGTCACGAAATTTCAGGAGGTTGTGAAGACGGATAGTTCATTCGAAAGCTCAGCAGGAGTCGGCTATCCGATCTAAAATAGGGAAGTCTGTGCAGCAGAGCCCGTCCTACACCAGGTGTGGGACGTGAGAAAAAGGAGCAAGGTCAACTGGTTATATGTTACGCAGGATTTTTGATTAAGCTCGATTCACGTGTTTACAGTTTGTCCAAGTGTTTATTTTGGCCCTGGCGACAACGCAAAGCCTTGACTCGCTACGTTGGACAGTAGGAACCTTTAGATTCTAGGACGAGGACGAGAACGAGTACGAGTTTTGACTGGCAGTTTTTAGCGAAAATACTTTAAATATTTATAGAGCCCGTACGATTAATCTTCCTTTTTGTTAGCAGTATACATGTAGGTTGCTTGGTGATTGACTAAAAAGCACTCATGAAACCGACTAGTTAGCGCGCGCATGTTTCTCATGTAGCTCCGCAGTGAGTAGGACTGGTGATGAGATTTAAATTACCGGTAAGTTGCTTTGTTTTAGATATCCCAGTGCGCAATTTGCTCTCCAGTATGGTGGTTTCTGTGCCATGTGATCGCCAGCTGTAAAGGGCCCATTGCAGGCAAGCGAAAGCAACGCAAGCACTAAGGCAAAGAATTTCAAGCAAGCAAAGCACCTCAAGCAAACAAAGCAACTCAAGCAAGCAAAGCAACGCAAGCAGGCAAAGCAATTCAACGGCAAGTTACTAATGCGCGAGAAAAGGCAGAAATATTAAATGAATATTTTTGCGATCAGAGTAAGGTTGATGATACATTTGCATCCCTCCCAAGGGATTCTTCTTTTTTTCAGAATAATGCGTTTTTGTCTAATGTTTTTACAACGGAACGAGAGGTTTACAATCTACTTAAAATTGTTGATGTTTGCAAGGCGTGTGGACCTGACGGTATAGGGAATCGCATTCTTAAACTTTGTTCTGGCGGTATCGCTTCTTCGTTTTCAAAGTTAGTTAATATCTCTTTGTCTTCTGGTGTTTTTCCGTGTCAATGGAAGTTTGCAAATGTCATTCCGCTGTTTAAAAAGGATGATCGCCAGTGTAAATTGAATTATCGTCCTGTGTCCCTTTTGTGTTCTTTGTCTAAGATATTAGAGAAAATTGTCTTTATTAGACTTTACAATTTCTTTCTTGATATTGGTTATCTCAATCGCTTACAGTCTGGTTTCCGCCCAGGTGACTCGACGGTAAATCAATTAATTTATCTGGTACATCAAATTTACCAAGCTGTTGAGGATGGGAAGGAAGTGCGTATGGTTTTTTTGGATATCAGCAAGGCGTTTTACAAGGTGTGGCACAAAGGTCTTCTTTATAAGCTTAAATCAGTAGGAATCAGGGGAGCTTTGCTTAGCTGGTTTGAAAGTTATTTGTCTAATCGTCAACAAAGAGTGGTTTTAGATGGGCAGTCATCTGATTGGCGCCAAGTTGAAGCAGGGGTTCCTCAAGGTTCGGTTTTGGGGCCTCTGTTATTTCTTATATATATTAATGACATAACAGATGAAACTCAGTCAAAATGCTTACTTTACGCTGATGATACTTCGCTTTTTGAAGTCGTTGATTCACCTGGTAACACTGCGTTGATGTTAAATAAAAACCTTGAATCCATACAAAGGTGGGCTACGAAATGGCTTGTTACAATTAATCCTAGTAAAACTGAATGTATGACGTTTTCATCTAAACGGGTAAGACTGCTGTATCCCGACCTATTTTACAACGGAAATAACATTAATGAAGTTTCTAGCCATACCCACTTAGGCATAACGCTGTCTTCTAACCTGACATGGAGAGCTCACATATTTAGTATTTATCAAAAAGCTAGTAAAAGATTAAATATGTTGAAAGGAATTAGGTATAAAGTAGGCAGGGATACACTCAGAAAATTGTATAAGTCGGTTATCAGACCTGTTATGGAGTATGCTGATGTGCTTTGGGACGGCTGTACTGATGAGGAAAGCGAACTCCTTGAATCGGTTCATTATGAAGCCGGGAAAGTCGTCGCAGGTGCTATGCGGGGAACAAGTAGGATTCGCCTTATGACAGAGCTGGGGTGGGAGGAGATGGAAGTTAGACGCGATATTCATAAGCTTGTTTGTTATTTTAAGATAGTAAAAAATTTGAGTCCGTCTTATCTTAAGGATCTGCTCCCAGCTAGAGTCTGTGAGAGAACTCATTTTAACCTTCGATCTTCTCAAAATTTTACTCTTTTTCCTGTGCGCACAGAGCGCTTTAAAAGGTCTTTTTTCCCTTCCACAACTAAATTGTGGAACGACATTGATTTGGAAATTCGTGAATCTGATTCAATTGGCTCTTTTAAGAGAGCGTTAGTTAATTATTTTAATATTCCAAAGTATTTTTCGCCTTTTGATTATGCTCTTGACAGATACTCTTCCGTAATTCATACTAGACTGCGTCTAGGCGCTTGTGGTCTAAATTATTATCTATTTAAGATCGCTGTTAAGTCTTCACCTATTTGTGGCTGCGGCTTTGACAATGAGACTATAACTCATTTCTTTTTACAATGTCCTAATTATGCTGCCCTCAGATCTGATTTGCTCGCTGCTGCTGCTCGTATAGCTTCTGGTCAATATTCTGACCAGCAAAAAGTTGAAGTTTTTCTGTTTGGCTCTTCTGACATGTCAAATAATGAAAATGTTGAAATCTTCTCTCATGTCCAGCACTTTATAAGAGAGTCTAAACGTTTTTCTTTTCGTGGTCATTATCATTGACCTAATTAACTTAACTGTCTTTTTTGACTTACTTTGTATCCCGTGCCCGTGTTTGTTTTTTATGTGGTAATTAGAATTTTGGTGTAAGCCCCCGTGATGAGCTCATTTAGCTCTTGGGGCAAACATGTATATAAATATGTTTAAATGAAAAAAAAACGGCAAGCAAGGTGAACGCAAGCAAGGAAACCAACCTTAGCAAGCAAACTATCTCAATTAAGTAGGCACTTCAAGTAAGCAAAGCAACGCAAGCACTGAGGCAAAGAACTTCAAGTAGGCATACAAAGCACCTCAAGCTCTTCAAGAGAATTCAGAATTCCGCCACATATCCGGGACCTTTTCCATCGCTTGTAGCGCTAAATTTAAACTCTCGCGAGTCAAAAGACGCAAAACAATAAAGAAAATGGCCGAAAACGGCGCAACATCGACTGCTTCTTGTCATTTTTTCATTCTATACAGCGCACTGATCGCCTAGGTTCACTAGGGTATTTAAAGAAGAGGTATTAAGCTTTTATTCTAAATATTTTTGTAAGCCGTTGATCCTAGATAAGGTTTATCAAACTGATATTGAAAATGCTTAAGTTTTACTTGTTATTCGTATGAAAATATTGACTCATTAATATTCCCATTGATTTTTTTCTCCAGAAACGGTATTAGCGACTTAGGTACACTCGGGCATTCTAAGTTCCCGATCTGGAGGAAGACTGTGCAAATTTTCATGTTTATACGATGACCACAAGCTTTATCAAAATGATGGTTTCTAAAAGTTATACCAAAAACCTTCAAAAATGGTTGCCTTCGAACTCCCTTGAGTATTTTAACAGAGTTTTCAACTCCGCCCCCGCTGACAACAGAGTGCAGTCGTGAATAATGAAGCATTCTTATGGTGTTGAAAAAAAAAGCGGCACATTTAAACTCCACGGGCTAATAAACATGTGTGTAGGTTCACAGACATAGCGGGAAATGATAAATGTGAAAAAAATAAAGCAAATTTGTTATCTGGAAAAGTTGACTCAACTTATCTATTAAGTGACAGTTATGTGTGCACTGTGCAGTTATGAATAAATGCCATTGGTCATAAACTTTTATTACATTTGGTGGCTTCTAAAGAAGCCGTTTTCATGAGAGCAGCATTCCGCTCACTGGATGCGTCCGGCGAAATAACTCTTCGTGAACTTGATCTGAACTTTCTCTACTGGGCGGGGAGCTGTTTTGCGGCCTTGTTCATCTAAGAAGGAGAGCGACTTGCCAAGAAACAGCTTCAAGCTGACTGGAGCGTCGACGCGACATCCACCGCCTGTTACTGTTAAACACTTCTTCAGATAAGGACCAAGGCCGGCTGCCATCAGTTCCTCTTCACTGGCGAGGTACGGAGATCCACGGAGGTCTGTCGGCAAACCAGGAAAGATCGCTCGCACTACATCGTGCCGCATCGTGATAGTTTCGTTGCAGACCAGGGGCGATTTTAAACCCTTCTCAAATAGAAGAGCTAGTCTCTCTCGGCATTCATCGGCGCGAAGTGGATCGACAAATCTGTTCTCGAAGGCGGCGATGATATCTTCGGGCAAGTGCTTGTCTGGCTCCCATGTATTTTCGCTGGGGGAGTAGTTCTGCCAGAGGACTTCATCCAATGACAGAACTACTCCCCAGCCGGTCTCAGAGAGATCATTTTTGATTTTCGTTAAAAAGATCTCGGAGTGTTCGCAACGTTGTTTTATATTGTTGTTGCTTTTTTTTTTTTCTTAAAAAGCTTGCAAAATACTCTCAGGCAGGACTGCATTAACCGGAGTGTCGAATAGAAATTTCGTGACCTGTGAAAACCATGTCTCGCGCTTGCTCTTTGAGGAACGTTTTGAAAACCACCTGTGTGATATAAATATTTTACCTTATCGGCAGACTGTTAACGATCTCCTTTGCAGCCGATTTTTCAGTTATGAAGAAAATTTCAGCGGAGTATATGAACAACGCGCGTGTGAAGCGAGTGATCCACCCGTCGCACTACTCAGAATGAACCTACGATCAAGCCATTTTTTTTGTGCTCTTTATTTTCTTGACATGGAGGCGAACACAATGTTTGGGACAAAAAGTAAATGTATCGGTCGGCTGTTTTGTTTTGTTTTGTGTTTTCCAGTCCTCCGCATTTCTTACTTGGAAAAAAACCGCCGTAATCGAAGGTTGAGCTTTTCAAACCATTTGTTGCACGTGAAACTATTTCGATAATTCAGAAAACATTTTTACCATCGGGTGTTGGTTGCATGTAAGTCAAATAAAGATATCGGGGCACACGAATTCGCAAAACGCTTTGTGAAGAGAGCGGCCCGCCTTTAATTAGTGCGCTTTTGTTAACTGTATTGCACCTTGGGATTTACTTTACGCATTCAACCGTTTGATTGACAGCAGCTGAAATCTGCGAAGAGACTCAAGTATTTCCAAAGCTAAATCTGTTGACCAATCACAACCGACAAGTTCTAGACATGCAAATTATTATGCCGCGCGTTAATAATCTGAGAACTGTAAGTACATGTCGCGAAAGACAATGGCATTCTGCGCGATGCCTTGTAAGGATATGCACACAGGGAGACTATCTGGGAAATTCGCATGAGAAATACCAAGAGAGGATATCATCCACTCAGGCAAAATACATAATAAACTTTAGGGCCAAAACAAGAGACGAAAACCGGTCGTTCCGTGCGCCTAAAGTGCATCTTTTACAGTGTAAGTATTATTAATCGGCAATCTCAAAGCCTGCGTATTTGTTCAAGATTGGTTAGTCATCAGGGCGATATTGATATATGCATGTAGCATCTTTACTACTCTAACGCAATTTTATGTAACTGTCATTAAGTGTCCCACCTGCACTCCAGTCACGACCATTTCACAAGCTGCCAGTCCATAGTTACTAACTATTTTTTTCAGGATTTGTACAGAATTTTTATTTCATCTGGAAATAATGGAATCTTCTAGCGCTGGAGCACTTATTTGGGACACTGTAAACTGAAATCAACAAATTGACGCAAACAAATTCAAATGCTGGTTTTTCAGGAGGGGGAAAACCGGAGAACCCGAAGAAAAACCTCTCGGAGCAGAATAGAGAATCAACTAACGAAACCCACACGTGACACCGAGTCTAGGAATTGAACCTGGGCCAAAATGGTGGGAAGTCAGTGCTCTCACCACGACGACAGCCCTGCACCAACTAAAGAACACGAGAAGAGAAGATTAAGTTGGGTAAACCACATCGTCAATTTCACAACTTGATGTGTACACCAAAAAAAGTACACCAACAGAAATGTAAGGAAACAACTTAAAAACACAAAGGCTTGCAACACTAAAAAGCAAAGTAATTATAATAACAGACTGAGCTTCGTGACGGGATTTCAGAGCCAAAAGGACTTCAAACGGGAGAGCTAACTAATTTTTGCAACTCGTGTTAGCAACCATTTGAAAACCGACTCCTGATGGTAATGGTGTAAAAAACACAAGTAACACATACAACAGTCTCATGGTGTTTTACATTTCTCGGAGAGATAGACAACCAGTACCGGGGGTCTTCCTTCTCTACTCTTCAAGGCGAACAGTGTGGGCCCGTTGCGCTTTAATTAACGTACCACAGTGTTGATTAATTGGAAGCGTTGTGATGCGGGGACTACGTTTTGTAGTCCTTATCCGAGAAGACTTAAAAGTCGAACCAGTTGGAGATGAAATTGCAAAGCCTGCACTTTCTCCTCCGGGATTTTCAACCCGCGGGCGGAACTTTCAACCCGCGATCTCCCGCAAGAAAGCCCGATACTCAACCAACTGAGCAAGCATCAACCGCGTTGCAAAGTATGGCAAGTAGTGTCAAAATTCAAACACGCAATTCAAACGTCCAATTCGGAAGGAAAGGAACTTAAGTTGAGTGAACAACAACAAGAGTGAATTAGATATGAGTGTTGTTATGGCATGGGTGGGGTGGGTGGGATCCCCAGCACAGTCACAAATGAGGCTATTTTTAGAATACTCATTACCGCGAAACTCAGTTGTCATGTCCTAGAAAAAAAAATGGCAGAAGCAGTCACGTGTGACATGGCATCTTCTGATTGGTTCAAACTGGCGTCCCCTTGTTTGTTTCGTCATCACTTCTTTCCATCCCTCAAACTAACATTTCCCCTTTTATTCAACTTATACGACGTCAGGAGCCCATCATGAGCTCCTGACGACGTACAGTCTACTTTAGACTATAAATCTACTTCAGCGAAACAAAGATTTTAAACAAGCTGAGAAGATTCACAGTAGGCGAGGCAAAGAGTTGAACCCGGATCGATGGCTTCACCTTGCAGTTTCCGATATCCACTAGACTAACGAGACAACCTCCCGGAAAAACGAATTTTTTTAGAGTATTGAAATAGTAGTACCCGGCAAAACAATTGACAGTTAACCGTCTTCAACGGGGTTTTTACACCTAAATACTGTAAATCAGCGCGGCATAGCTTAGAAACGCTATTTCTTGTTGAACTAAAGCTGTAATTCTGCCTGTTTTCATTCTTTTTAGAGCGGTAAGCTTGTCAATAATTAACATGGGATATTGCGTCATGTAATTGTTACGAAATGTCCAATGTCAGGATGAGGGATGGAAATTAGTGTTGACCGTTTGTTTCGCGCCCAAAGTGTAATCCATTTGTGGCTGTGCTGGGACAAGGCCGCAAAGTGATAGATCAACACTCTTATCTAATTCACTCTTGGTGCCAAGTTTTCTAGTGCGGGAGCGCTAACTGGGGACACTGACGGTAAACTGCGGAAATCAACAAATTCAGTAACGCAAATCAAATCAATTGCTGTTTCTCTCACTAGTACAATTCGGCAATTCAAACATTCAAATCGGCTATTCCAACCTTAATTCCGGCAAATCCAACCTCCAGTTGTCCAATTCAAACGTTCAATCCGGCAATTTTTAGTGTCACTATTCAAACATGCATGTCATTCAAACTTTCAATTCGACAATTCAAATTGAATTGAAGGTTCGAATTTCGGAAATGAATGTTTGAATTGTTCAACTTCCAAACTGAAGGTTTGAATAGCTGCCTCAACAAAGAAGCGACCTAAAGACATCGGCATCAAATATCTAAAGAGCATCCACGAGAACGAATTAACTCCAGAGGTTCAAGGAGGACAGCTACTGACCTTGGCCACAAAACAAAACACGCTCAAGAAGTCAGAAGAACGAGTGGAAGAATTAAAAAAAAAAACAAAATGAACCCGGGCCCGGGTCAAACATTTAAGAACAGAAGATCACTCGCTTCTGCCGCCGATGAATATATCGGTTGAGCCTAGAATTCAATTGGCGCAAAAGCGAGACGCCATAATTTCACATTCACATTACTGCTGAGAAAATCAATACCAAGAAACTAAAAACACTACTTTCGAGACCAACTATTTTCTTGGAAGAAAACGTATCACACAGCAGTATAGAGATTCAAATGTAAAGCCGCATACGGCAAAAACCATTGCTAAATGAATACTACAGGAGCCGCCTCAAGGAGGCATCCATTCAAATATGTCCTCAAGAGAGCAAAATTATGACAAAGGCAACAGAAACCAGACCACGTAGAGGGAGTCGTGTAGGTCTTTCAACTCTTTTTAACAATTGCCTGACCAAATAATATGTCAAAAACCTTTATCTAGAGTCGGCTTATCTTAATGCATCGACAAAGAAGCGACCTAAAGAAATTGCCATCAAATATCAAAAGAGCATCCACGAGAACGAATTAACTCTAGAGGTTCAAGGAGGACAGCTACTGACCTTGGCCACAAACCAAAACACGCTCAAGAAGTCAGAAGAACCAGTAAAAGAAAAAAAAAGAAAAATGATCCCGGGCACGGGTCAAACATTTAAGAACAAAAGATCACTCGCTTCTACGGCCGATGAATATATCGGTCGAGCCTAGAATTAAATTGGCGCAAAACCCAGACGCCATAAGGTCACATTCACATTACTGCTGAGAAAATCAACACCAAGAAACTAAAAACACTACTTTCGAGACCAACTATTTTCTTGGAAGAAAACGTATCACACAGCAGTATAGAGATTCAAATGTAAAGTCTCATAGGGCAAAGACCATTGCTAAATGAATACTACACGAGCCGCCTAAAAGAGGCATCCATTCAAATATGTACTCAAGAGAGCAAAATTATGACAAAGGCAACAGAAACCAGACCACGAACAAGGGAGTCGTGTAGGCCTGTCAACTCTTTTTAACAATTGCCTGACCAAATAAAATGTCAGAGAACTTCCATCTAGAGTCGGGTTTTCTTAATGCCTCGTCAAAGAAGCGACCTAAAGACATCGGCATCAAATATCTAAAGAGCATCCACGAAAACGAATTAACTCTAGAGGTTCAAGGAGCACAGCTACTGACCATGGCCACAAACCAAAACACGCTAAAGAAGTCAGAAGAACGAGTGAAAGAATTAAAAAAAAAAAAAAAAGAACCCGGGCCCGGGTCAAACATTTAAGAACAGAAGATCACTCGTTTCTACAGCTGATCAATATATCGGTCGAGCCTAGAATTAAATTGGCGCAAAACCCAGAAGCCATAAGGTGACATTCACATTACTGCTGAGAAAATCAACACCAAGACACTAAAAATACCACTTTCGAGACCAACTATTTTCTTGGAAGAAAACAGCAGTATAGAGATTCAAATGTAAAGCCTCATAAGGCAAAGACCATTCCTAAATGAATACTACAGGAGCCGCCTAAACGAGGCATCCATTCAAATATGTCCTCAAGAGAGCAAAATTATGACAAAGGCAACAGAAACCAGACCACGTACAAGGGAGTCGTGTAGGCCTGTCAACTCTTTTTAACAATTGATTGACATCGCGGCCGAAGAAAAACATAAAAATGGTATTTTAAGGCCATTAGACAAGATATGACCTGCTTCGAGGCAGGACATCGGCTTTTTTGATCTTTAGGTCCTTCCGACATAGTTATGTCTGGTCGCGACAAAAGGGTCGCACTTGTCGCAGGCACGCGATGACAGATTTTATATCCAATGTAAACACCAAAAGCATTAGTGCGACCCCTGCCTAAATTGAATGTTTACATTGCCGAATACATGTTTGAATTCGACACTAAAACGAGTCATACTTAATACCTTTTTTCAAATGCTGTTTCTCTCACTAGTAAAATTTGTCTCCTGTCTGCCGAAGGGACGAATCATCCAATTCAGAGATCGAGCGCCGCGTTTACGTCAAATGGCCAGCAGGAAACGGAGAGCGGCCGACGTCACAAAATCATGAATTCTCTTATTCTAATTCGTTTACCTTTTGAGAGGTTGGTTGATAACCATTAGCGCAAGAATGAGCTGATATCAAACGAGTTTCTTCCAGTTTTCACGGTGAAGACGCAAACTCTAGTCTGTCTATTGCCGTAGACGCAGGGGCCGTGTCACGCTATTTTAGGCAAACTTCAAAGCACTAAAAGACGTCCTTGTATCAGTAAAAACCAAAAAATAATGCTGTAGGTTTGTTACCAGTAACCACTGAAGTGCACTGAAGCTATTCTTTGTTGTTTGCAGCCAAGGATGGAGAGGATGGAAATGGACTGAAACTTGAAAAAACTCGCGAGTCTTTTCAAGTTTAGAGACATTGTCGTCAGAAAGACACCGAAAATTAAATACGAGTAGCTCTTTGTGCCATAAACATATTTTGTCAGTGGGTTGTCAGGAATCTTGTACGTGTGAGTTAAGTACTAATTAGACTGCGAGCAGTCCCTCTTCTAAGCTCGGCAGGACTGGAGAGAGCGAATTGGCCGAGAGGGAAACTGGAGAGAGGCGGGAGAGAAGAGGGACTGCATTCTCTTTTGTAACCGACGCGTTCAAATTTCTCCGCGGCCCCAGCATCGGAGAATTGGATTGGTTGATAAACAATAGCATGCTGTCAGCGCGTTGTCAATGCAATTACGAAATTCTAACATATTGACACATCAAATGTAACACGATGCACCGAAAATAGCTAGCATGTTTTGATCAGAGCGAGTTGACACGATGGATTCGGCGGCCAAAGAAAGCATTTTACCTGACCGTTTATCTGAGCGTCTGGGCTTTCTTCCTCTCCCTTTGCGGACTACCTTTTTTTTGGGTGTATTTTCGTTCATGAAGAAAAACACTGCGATCGATTTATTTATTTGCCGCGAAACCGTGGGGATACAGCGCGCGACGAATTGAGGCGGAGTTATTAGTTATCAAGTGACAGATCAGTTTATTTTTAACCGGTTGTCGCCTTTGGTGGGCGGAGTTACTTGAACACGTATGGTTCAAAAGAGAATGCAGTCCCTCCCTCCTTTCCCGCCTTCTCCCCAGCTTCCCCTCGGCTTTCGCTTCGCTCGATTTCCTCACTCGCGCTTTCCTCGCTCGCGCGACCATCCTAAGGGACTGCTCGCAGTCTAAGTACTAATTTAGATTTTTGCCCAGTTTTTACCAAAAATCAGCAAATTAAGCATCACGGTGCACCTTTCATATCTCTGAGATGGCATAGATTGAGTCAAGGATTTTTACCTCGATGAAATTTGATCGTCCGTGTGAGTGTAGTCCTGAGAAGGACTGTTGGCAGTGACTGACGTTTCGAAAACCTGCAAAGGAGTCACTTGACTCTGAAGATGACTTCCTCTCAAAGAGTGGTCGAACAGTCAGTCACTGTCCTTTTCAGGACTCCTTTCACTCAGACAATCGGCGCCTAAAATTATGAATTCCTTTGCAGCAAAGAGTTCTTGTCTAATACAAAAACGAGATGCTTCTGTGAAGCATACACTGGGTTGCCTGTGGTACGTGCTACAGAAAATCAGAAGGCACTTAATTGTGTGGTATTGAAATACAGCATTCCAGTCTCTGAAGAATAACAAATAAAAGAGAAGCGAGAAACATTGGCTTCTGGGCTGACATGTTGATAATTTTCAAGTTCCCTCACAACTTCTTTTCACCACAAGTGACAGCTTTGTAATACTAAACTTCACTGAAGTCAAGCCCTGTTTCGCGGGGTTAGTGTAAGGATGGGAGACCAAAACAATAAACCCCTCATAAAAAACAGAAACATCTGACCGAAAATACTATTAACGCTAACAAATGCGAACTCAGCAAGGTACAGATTCTGTTAGCTTGCTTTATGCAAAAGAAATATTGATGAAAAAGCAAATAACTATTGATACACAGTTTTCAGAAAGAGCAGAAGGAAGTTTCCCGGACGGTCGATCGAGAATAAAATATTTACGACATGAAAACAACATTAATTTTGAACCGTGAATATAGAATATAAAAAGTTACGATCAGCGACAAACATTTTGGGAGATTTTTGCTACGTTCAAGTAAATTGCAAAATCGAAAGTGACATGGCCGGAATTCAGCGGGCGCCGTGATTAAGTTACCGCGGCATGTTTACTCGCCAAACAGTGAAGAATCTGTGTCAAATGATGGCAAGATACCGGGTTTTTGTAAGTTTCTTTTTCTTTCAAGTGTTATAAAGTTTGACAATGAAATGCGCGAAGTCATATATTTTCCGCTGGTATTCCAAGTAATTAGTTGCGGTGTTTTCATTTCACACCTGCCGCACCCACTATTGTGCATTCTGTTTTTCATGTTTGTCAGGGATTGGCCAGTTATTAGTATTTATACCCTCCGCTGTCTCTTGAGTACCATTCACGCTTGCGGTTCCATACAGTTTATTCATCTTTCTGCTTTAAGCCCATCTATTCGTGTGATGCCCAACGACCAGATACAGAGCGAAGGTTCGTCCGTTTCGGCTGAAGTATTCCAAACGTCTTCGGGTGACAGTGGAGGCAACTCAGCAGCCGTTGATCAAGTCTTTTCCATGTTCAAAGATTTTCTTGAGAAAAAAAAAAAAATTAGAAGACAAAGGAAAGCAAATCGAGCATAGAAGTAAGTTAGATAAAGAAGTTGTGCAGCTAAAGTTCAAAGGAAACCAGAAACAATTTGAGCTTAATGCCGAGCTGGATACCATTTTGGAAAGTATTGAAACCGAGAGTGAAAGCATCGAGCCAAAGTTGTCGCAAATCAAGAAGCTTTCCCAAGAAGGCAGGCAACGTATTCGAAAGCGGCAGAAGCTGATAAAAATCGCTGATAAAAGCATGGACGGCTGGCAGGTCGTAGCCGAGTACGAGTCAGACGAACTTGCATCCGGCTCCGAAGATGAAAAACGTCTTAAGAAGGCAAGGGAAGCTGCGAGTCGCAAGAGACGCCAAAAAGAACAACTCTCCAGTGATCGTGGAAAGAAACCAAGAATTGCTTTGGGCACTGATAATCAACTTTTTCGTGATATAAGATAAAGAGTCTCCTCTATACTTTGTATGTTCATGGGTGTTTTGGATACGCTTGCGCATCCTACCATATTTCTCGTGGTATTTGTTTGTATTACGGGAATTTAAGGGTAAAATGTTTTACGTTCGTTTGAGCGAAGCGAATTAGAACGTAAATATATTTTCCGCTGGTATTCCAAGTAATTAGTTGCGGTGTTTTCATTTCACACCTGCCGCACCCACTATTGTGCATTCTGTTTTTCATGTTTGTCAGGGATTGGCCAGTTATTAGTATTTATACCCTCCGCTGTCTCTTGAGTACCATTCACGCTTGCGGTTCCATACAGTTTATTCATCTTTCTGCTTTAAGCCTTCCCCCCCCCCCCCCCCCCCACCTCCCGTTTACTACAGGTTTCGTCATTGCCTTTATCTTTCAGGCCGTAGAGACGCTTTTGAGGGTGCTAATGGGGGTACCCAATTGTCAGTTAACTACTAATTTTTCGGCTAATTGTCAGTTAACTACTATTTTTTTGGCCAATTGTCAGTTAACTACTAATTTTAGTTAT
>NC_090869.1:2964387-2969387 GCF_036669935.1 Montipora foliosa | reverse complement strand
TTAAGGAAATATTTTATGTTTTTTCTGTGCTCCCGTTCGGTCTGTCCTCTGCCCCTTGGGTTTTTACTAAGGTTTTGAAGTTATTGGAGAGTACAGGGTCTTTGTAAAGCCATCTTCTTGGATGATGGTTGGGCGATTGTTCAGGATAGAGAAAGTTGTCTCATTAAGGCCCGGGCTGTAAGGGCGGATTTGTGCAACGCAGGTTTTGTTGTCAATGAAGATAAATCGGTATGGGAACCCACCCAAGTATTGGACTGGCTGGGTATTACCTGGAATGCTGCATTAGGTACTTTTAAATTGTGGAAAGGAGAATTGTTAAGATCATTAACTCAATTGATCATATTATTGAAGCCGATTTCAAAGTTACCGCGAGAGAGTTGTCTTCCTTCACAGGTCAAGTTATCTCTACCTGTCCTGTAGTTGGTAACATTGGCAGGATAATGACCAGACATTGTGTCTTGTACACCGCGTGCAGGGATAATTGGGATTCTATATCCCTTCTTGACGATTACTGCAAGGAAGAACTGTATTTCTGGAAGGAAAGTATGGTTAATATCAACACTAGGTATTGCTTTGTGAGTAAGGTACCAAGTTATTTTGTGTATTCTGACGCCAGTTCCACCGGAGGTGGAGCAATTACTGATTTTAACAATGATTTTGTGTGCCACAAAACGTGGTCGGAGAACGAGAGAGGTCAAAGTTCAATGTGGAGAGAACTGTCTGTTATTGAGTTTCTTTGCAATCATTTGCCTCAGTGTTGGATCACATGTTAAGTGGTTTACGGATAGCCAAGTAGCTGCTCAGATTGTTGAAGTGGGCAGCATGAAATTAGGTTTGCACAAATGGCCAGAGGGATTTTTGATATTTGTATCCGATCGGGAATTCATTTAGATGTACAGTGGATCCCTCGCACTTCGAATCAACAAGCTGTTTATATAAGTCGTTTAATTGATACTGATGATTGGCAAATTACTGAAGAATTTTTTCTTTTTCTCGATGGCTTGTGGGGTCCGCATAGTGTAGATTGCTTTGCAAATTATTATAACCGCAAGATCCCCAGGTATTTCTCGAGGTTTTGGAATCCCAATTCCTCGGGTGTTGATTTTTCTTTCAGTCTCTTGGAGGGGAAAATTGCTTAGTTGTCCATCCAGTTGGTATCATCCCACGCGTATTACATTATCTTAAATCTCAGAAGGCCGTTAGACTAAAATTTACTGATTTAATTTATTGGACGGTGTGTCTACTAGCCTATGTTTTTTCAGTTGTTGGCGCTGGCCAAGGCAGTATGCCGTTTATTTGTAAGGCACTGGCCTAATGTTTGGTCTGTCATTTCATATGGTGCTGTCCTAATAGGAGTATAGTTGATTTATGTGGCACTGGCCTAATCAATGGTTGTTGATCTACGCGGCACTGGCCCATACGATCATTTAACGTCTTACGTGGCACTGGCCTCATCAATGGTTGTTGATCTACGCGGCACTGGCCCATACGATCATTTAACGTCTTACGTGGCACTGGCCTCATCAATGACTGATTTTTGTACGGTTATTAAAGGATGTTCTGTCTTTCTTTGTTCTTCTAGTATGTATGTTTTGTTCTTGTCTTTACAGATTATGCTATCAAGTAATTCTTGGAAAGGCTTTCAACAGTTTTCTTCAATCAACGTTTATGAAGTGCTAAATGTTATGTTGAAGTCCAGGTCGGATTCGACCGCTAAAGCTTACGTTCGTGTTATCAGAAAGTTCTTGGACTGGTCTAAAAGTAGACAGTTCAACATGCAGTTACCTTTTCCTCTTAGTGTTGTTTCTCTATATTTGTTTGAAGTTCAGCAGTCTTCCGCTTCTAGCTCCTCAGTAATTTTAGCCCATGCGGCCCTTAAATGGTTACATTCTTTTGTCCCTAGTTTGGATCGTAATCCTTTAGATAGCGAATTTTGCAGAAATGTCGTCGAATCCGCTAAACGCCAGAAGTCATAGCCAGTTATGAAAAAGAAGCCTATTTCCACAGAAATTATAAGGCGTATTTTAGATATTCATAACAGGAAAGATGCTAATTTAAAGAATCTCCGTATTCCTGCGTTGTGCTCTTTAGCCTTCGCAGGGTTTTTTCGTTATGACGAATTATGCAATATCGTTCCGGAGCATATCGAATTTCACAGCGATTATATAAGAATTTTTGTGCCTCGTAGTAAAACAGATGTTTATAGGGAAGGGAATTTCGTCTATATTAGTGCATCTGGATCTAAGTACTGTCCTGTTGGTGTTTTACAGCGTTATTTAGATTTATCTGGTATTGACTTAAACAGTCCTCTCCCTTTATTTAGACCAATTGTTTTTCACCGTAGTACTTCTAGCTATACCCTGAGGAGCGGAAAGATTTCTTATACTACCTGTAGAGATATCTTAAGGGATACCTTAAGTCAGCTGGGCTATACAACCCTAATGTTTATGGTCTTCATAGTTAAAGATCCGGTGGCATTACAGCTGCCGTACGCTATAGTAGGAATTCGATTCCAGAAAGACTACTTAAAATTCCTGGTAGGTGGAAATCTGATTCTGCCAAGGATATGTATGTTGAAGAAAGCCTTGAAAACAGGTTGCATGTAACTAAGTATTTAGGTTTGTAACGTATTATGGAGCGTAGATTAGTTTCTGCATACAGTAGTATCTAAAGAGTTGTAGAAAAAAAAAAAAAAAAAAAGTGCAGTAACAATTTCTTTTTGTAATTTCTATCTTATAATAAACTGTTTTGGATACGCTTGCGCATCCTACCATATTTCTCGTGGTATTTGTTTGTATTACGGGAATTTAAGGGTAAAATGTTTTACGTTCGTTTGAGCGAAGCGAATTAGAACGTAAAAAACAAAGATCACAATCGCCCAACTCTTATTTATGCAAAGTCAAAATTTACTCTCCAAGACGCGTACGACGTTATTTATCACCAGGTAATTCCATCATTTTGGAAATAGCAGCTACTTTATTATTCATCTGCGTCACAAGTTTTCACTGATTTTGGGGCTCATTTTGTTGCAACTCAAGCACGCTTCCAACAGGCCTGTGAACCCTTCCTGCTTACAGAGCAATACTAATAAAGTTCTCCCATATCACATTTCAACCTTAAGCTCGAAAATTCAATACACAACATGATATTATAATTCACAAAGGCAGAAAATACCACAGAATCCTTTTCCAGCGAAAATTTTATTGAAACAAACAACATATTTGCTCTTAGAGGCGAAAACCTCTTCCTATTTCATTGCGTGCGTGAAGACAAGAAACTCAATTGTGTCAAATTACCATGTACTTCAGGTAAATACTGATCACTTTGATTTCGTCTCGACGGGCGATAGATTGTTGTCGAAGTCCAGTACTCGTCGTTTTTGAGATTCATGCCTAGTTTATCCAACTGACTTTCCATTATTGAGCTCCATAAGGGTATATTTTGTTTAAGGATCCACTAAAACGCCATTCGCGTTGCATGACTTTCGACGCCATTGCAGGCTAAGTTAATGATTGTACTGTGTCCACCAGAGAAATCTACGCAGTTCCACTACCCTCTCGATCCTAAGAAAATACGCGCAGAAGGCTCTATACACAAAGACACCACTTACCAGGGGAGTGACAGGCAAGACTTTTACCGACACGGAAAAAAACAAAAAATAAAAATAAAAATAAAAAATAAAAAAAGAAAACAAACAAACTAAACGCAGACCTCGACTGGGTTTGCCCATAGGCAACCCAGTAATAACCCATGCAACTGCCATGAGAAGAAACAGACACAACATTTGCATTAAATTTTATTGACTTTTTGTCCCAGCGTCCAAGAAGCATCAACGATCTCCAACAAAGTCTCCAAGCACCTCTCGATTCGATTCAGGTGCATTTACTGGAGATCGACGATCATGGCTGTAAAGCTTATTCCCTACATCAGTCCTCCACAATGTTCTTAACATTGCGCTTTCTCACTTGCCCCTAATTGCTATGTATGTTGTTACTCGAAATTTATTGCCCAACATGATACGTACCGAGAAACTTGATCTACAAGAAATCAATAAAAAAAGCTCTGCCCGTGATTATTCGTTCCACAGATGTTAATATCGCTAATAATTGATCATCTCAATTTTCATAGAATATTGCTACGCTGCAAACAAACTCTCTGGTGTGGCATCCACCGCGTTTCTCAAAGAGGATATGTCTTCTCGAAAACCTGATAAAAACTTATGCGTGCCGGCGGCTATAAACCAGCCAGGAATGTAAAGAAATTCTGGCACCAGCCATGAGATGGAAGGATAGCTGAAAGCGACGATTTTCTTCACTTGACGAATGGACAAAGGTTGGTTTCCTGAAAGACCCGAACAAATATACAATCAAATAGGTCATAATGGTTATACCAAGGACACCCAACGAGAAAATTAAGCCAAAAGTCTTTGAGAGATGTTTCTAGGCTCTTTGTAATGTACACAGACTGTGTAAAGAGATGTTTCTATCACCTAAAACAAATTGATCTGTTCGGATATATCTTGAGCTGAAGATTGAAGTGTCCGAAAAGTTCAGGAAACGAAATCTTCATTTCCGAAATTGCTAGCTGAACGTTACCTTCTACGTGCTTCCAATGGAACCATATGTTCATCCGAAACTGCTAAGGTGACCTTTTTTAGTCCCAAAAATTGCAAAAATATCCCTTCCGAAAACGTAAGGGACTACTTTTCCCTGGTTGCCAATCTTTTAGGTGATGTTTTAGTAAAGAAATCTGTAGCTGTTTGGCAACGTAGAACCGAAATTCTTAGAGCAGTTTGACTCTCCCGAACACATAACTCACCGAGGATTATCTTTGGGAGCCCCTGTTATACGCAGGAGCCATAAGCAGGAGAGTACAACTATGTAACGGCAATTTTACAGATCAAACTATTTTTAGACGAGCTCTTACATAACATTTGCCTTAAACGGGTGACAATTCTCAATCCCATGGGTGATAACCTTTCATGAAAGACTTGCGATTAG
>NC_090869.1:2954387-2959387 GCF_036669935.1 Montipora foliosa | reverse complement strand
TTACTGTTTTTTGGTGTTGCCGTTGCTGTAGCAGTCGTCATTTCTTAAACTCCCTATTGGGACAATAACGGGGTTGCCCGCCATTACTCGTGCAGTCCCACTCGAAAATAGAGTTGATCAAAAGCTATTATCTCCCTTCTTGATTTAGAAAACAAGCACCTTGAATATTGAAATTATCGAGCTTGACATTCAATGCGCGGGCCTTGAATACATGAATTGCACAACAAGAGAAGTGACATAAATTGCGAGGAATTTGATTTGGTCAACAAACAAACTGATGCTAATTGTTGTCAACTTGATTGTAAATTGTGCAAGTTGTTTTATTTTTTAGCGGACTTGATATTTTGTCACGTACGGCGTAGTATACGAATGCTTAGAAGTACTTCAGAGAAATCTCGAGTGTTTGCCACACCAAACAAATATCATACTTGTTGGGGATTTCAACTTCAAAGATATCGACTGGAAGAACAATTTCTTCTCAAACTAGACCCTTGACGAGCGTAGACTGGGGTGCCTGTGGTACTTGTTACACAAAAATAGAGGGCACTGAGTTGGGTGGTGTTGAACTGCAGCATGCCAGTTAATTTTTTTAAGTGGGGGGGGGGGGGGGGGTCATTTAGACCATGTGAGGGGTCACCCAGACGTTGTTTTGCCAGCAGTGGCCCTTTGGCTCACATGTTCTCACGCTGATTATGTCCCAGGGGCGAATCCCGAAATTCCAGAAAGAGGGGGCCGACGAAATTACTTAGAGAGCACACCGCCTTCTCCCCACCCCTCCCCCCCTTCACATGCCTTCTATCCGAACAAATCACGTTAGTGATGTATATCTATCAAGGCAAAATGTATTTGAAATAAGAAAAGCTCTGAAACTGATCTAATCATTATCTTAAGTAAGTTAACACCGGGTTGGTGTTAGCGTGTGTCACCTTGCTTTTATTGAAAAGTAGTAATTAAAGCGGTGCAGATGAACATGCTACATTGGCGATGAGGATGGCGAAGTTCAAGATAGGTTAGTTCGGGGAAGGCGATGCAGCACAGAGAGGCGTACGATGACAGAAATGGGAGGCGTTGTTAACGATAACTTGGAATGGTTCGGAATTACAAAGTCCAGTAAAAAAGTGAAAGCTCCTCGAATTTGTATAGGTAATCGCATG
This sequence comes from Montipora foliosa, assembly GCF_036669935.1. NCBI lineage: Eukaryota > Metazoa > Cnidaria > Anthozoa > Scleractinia > Acroporidae > Montipora > Montipora foliosa. The sequence continues at coordinate 2,958,233 of NC_090869.1, read as the reverse complement.
GGGCCGAGTAAAATTAAGGATTAATATCACGCGTGTTTTCAGAAGAGGGCAACACTGTTGAGGCACCTCGAAAAACAGTCAGCTAAGCGGAGTTAAAACACTCGCTCGCTCGGAAGCAAAACAACTGACAAGCAAGTCAACTTGTTCTTTGCGTCCAAAACGAGTATAGATGATTGTTATTTACATCCACTCGAGAGGAAAATACGAGTTTCATTCCTGAACAACAGTAACAACGATTAAACCAAATGTTAAGCTTCAATTTATTTTATTCACCTGTGCTGTAGAGGTTTTTACCACTTGCAAATACGCATCCGTAAACATAGCAAACGGTTTGTCCAAAGAAATCCACCAAATTTGAGCTACTCGTTTCTCCCGTCAATGGCAAATTGTTCTGTGACCTTTTTTGTTGAGCTGCAAGATGTCGTGGTAAACTGAAAGCCCTTGAGGAAAGGAATCATTTTGTTTTTCAACCACACAATCCCGCTACGCCGGGCGCCATGTAAGTCGATCCAAGTTTTAAGCTTTTCATGAAAAAAATCTTTTGCCCTTCTTCTTGTCACTCGAAAATTCAAATTCCAGATCGTCTTTTAAAGCTAGTTCTTAATCTTTATGCCTTTTCGGCGAATGCAGCGCGAATTAAAAGACAAACTTCGATGAAGACGAAGTTGTTTTGCTCAAACAGAAGAAACCAACTGAGTGTGGAAGAGATACGTTCAGCCAATCAAGAGCGAGAATTTTTGGTGCTCGTCCAATCGTGAGAGAGTAATTTTGCCCTCTTCTCAAGCAAAATTAAGAAAAATGCCCTCTTCATTGCCCAGTCAGTATTCAGTAATTTTGCCCTCTATGTTATTAACGGAGGAGAAAGGATTCGTGACTTGGTTGACAGTCTTCCTGGGCCGGTACTGGAGGAAGAAGCGAACGACTTAGTCAAAACTACCGCTAAAGTAATTTCCAGTTTCTAAAGAAACTGTGGTGCCTGTTTCGGTGGGAGAGTGAAAGCTGACGTTTCGAGTGTTATCCCTTCGTCAGAGTGAATAGAGGAATCCTTGGCTTGCCCCTGACGTCACGGCGGCCATGTTGGTGGAAAGAACAATAGCGAAAAAGTCTTTTGGGAATTTGATTCTATTATTATGCAAAACTTGAGCTTCATTTTTCTATTGTTTTGGCACCAACATGGCCGTCTTATCACGTGAGTGCAAGCCACGAATTATGGGTGTTGTTGGTTTTTATGAGGGTGTGGAGGAGCTTTGCCATTGGTGGAAATATGGTAGCATGTATTTGTGAATAAACTAATGAAATGAGAGGCGTTCATTGATTCCGTGAGGATAGAGTGTACCTAATTGGAAGATGATTTTTTTTCGAAATTTTTGCGGCTTTCTGTGTTGCCGTGGTGTAAGGATAGGCCGGAAACTGTCGTGTTGTGGTGGGAGTGATTAGGAGGATTAAAATTTGCGCGCAAATGGTTTTGTTGCATCTGCGTCGTTGCTTTCTACATCCCGTAGGTGTTTGCGAAAGCGGTCCCCCAATCTTCTTCCCGTTTCGCCTATGTAGATCTTCTTACATAGTGTGCAGGTTATGCAGTAGATGACATTTGCGGAGATGCAAGTGATCAGTGATTTTAAAGGATCGATTCCGGCGGTCTTGAGATCTTAACCATGTAACAAATAAAAGGACAAGTCTTGCATCGTGTGCGTATACATTTGAAAGTTCCCGGCTGGTTGTCAGACTTGAATCCTTTCCTAACTAGAAAGTTACCTATGTTTTTGTCGCGTTTGAATGAAATACCTAGGGGTAAAAGGTGGAGGAAGGCAGATGAACGTGTTCAAGGTGTTTCAAGAGAAACTTGTTTGTAACAGCATTCGTGATTAAGCAAAGAAGGTAAATCAAGCTGATGGTGTGTATGACGAGGACGACTCCAATGGAAAATATATCAAGAACATTTCTCTCGGCTGAATGTGTTCAGGCGCAGGAAGAAAGGCTACTGTGAAATTTCTCTGATTTGGCGCGAGGGCCCTGATGGCTATCGACTCTGGTGCAAGTGTCAAAGTAACAGACGAAGAAATATTTTTGAAAATTCAAGAAAGGCGGAAAAGCTGTATAAGACGAAGGTTATGCTTTAGGGATATGCAAGTGAAGCCTCAATACCCGTTGCTGAAAATTCAACAATGCGGTCCTGACAACATTCGTTGTTGTGAAAGGGAAAACGGATGGAAAAATGTTGCCGCGATACCGCGATGCAACTTGGGGTGCTTAGGATTACGGAAGCAGAAGATGGTGAGGGTAAGCCTGAGATGAGACCGGCTGTTGCTAGCATTGTTTCAGAGCATAGCTGTTTGTTTCAGATTCGATTTGATGAATCAGTTACGCCAGTTGCGTAAGTGAACCGGAAGATCCTTATCATTACCTAGATAAATTTAAAGAAGAGCTCGGAAAGTTAGAAGACGCGGGAGTGATTTGACCACATTTTCGACACCATGGGGTTTGAAACGTTACACTCGACTCAACTTTGGCACTGTTATTGTCCAGGAGGTGTTTCATGTAATATATCAAAAACGAGTGCGAGTGTTTCATTAGGAGTTCCAAACACCGAGAAAAAGATGAAAGCACGAGGTGTTTGGAACCCCTGATGAAACACTTGCACTCGTTTTTGATAATTACTTCTCAAAGTCATTAATTATTCATACGGTTATTAGCCAATCGGAGTGCCCCATTTTGGGCAGGTGCATGTATCTTGATACCCAATGAAACACAGATCAAGATTACTCCGATTTGTTCAAAAACTGACGAAAATACTGATCAAGACACTTGAATTTTCATGAACCTTTATGCTAATAAGCCCTCGGAAAAAAATAATAATAAAAAAAACAGGTAAATAAACTACCCACACTCAATGCATTTTAAATTCGAGTATAAAACTTTCGCAGTACCTTTTATTATTAACGTCCAGAGGATCAAAACGAATTTGGAGGTCCAATAGTTCAGAGAAAGGCATCCATTTCAGCAATGTCGGCACTCAAGGCTTGAACCTTGGGTGGTTCGTAATCTTTGAAAAGTCCACCGCAATCTATAACCGGCACTTGTACCTCTCTCACCTCAGCCATCCGGTGAAAAGTTTCAGTCACAGCCCAATTATCATTATTTTAATATTTAGTTGAAACTGGAACGGCCTCGTTAACCGAATCACTTTCTTGGGAGGACGATTTTGGCAGGCAAAAACGACATGATTATAACTCGCTCTCCATCACGCCCTATTATGTAAATTTATTCAAAACTTCTACCTCTCAAACTCACCCAAATATTGAATATTTATTTCCTTTACAAATTACTATCACTTGTTTGATAAAACCAAAGATCATCTCATTACACTCATACTTGCTCCGTTGTTCCATACCTCGTGGAAGTGTTAATCCACGTTCATTGTACTTAAATGAAAAATAAATAATAAACTGAAGAACAGTCTCATTCATTGGTAGTTTGTAGAGGTTATAATATCATCTGGAACAAAGGTGATTTCTGTTTGCTCGTTGATAGTCGGGGCTACTTCGTCAAAATCAAGCCTAACTCTGGGTTTTATACTCAAAACCTATGGGACGGGCCCCCAATGTTTTGCGTATCAAGAGCATGTATTCCTTGTGTTGTAGGGATTTGCCGCGAATCTGGCCAAGCACGTTAGCAAGAGAAAGGGACATGTCACCCATTTGTTCAGGCGTTATGGTCAAAGGATCCACTGTCGGCTCCACGCACTCTGCTCCATCAGCATTGCACTCGTCTGTTTCCTCGGGAGAAACAAATTTTGTCCAACAGTAGGCTTTAGGATGCCATTTTCATAATCCCTCAGGAGATCTG
>NC_090869.1:2941887-2949387 GCF_036669935.1 Montipora foliosa | reverse complement strand
ATCCTTTCAATAATGAGGTTTATACGAGTAACTGAGTGAATTAATACGAAAGTATATCATTCAAGTTGTTGTTCATAAATTTATTGTACGAATCATTCACTGAGCGTGTTACTCCATATCACCGAATTACTAAGCTTTATAAACCAAATTGTCCGGCAATACCACTGTTACTAGCATACCTCATGCCATATTTTACTTTTCATATTCTTAGGCGACAGCATCAACAAAAAGTGAAAAATCGTTCTTTGTCGTTTTTTTTCCCCCGAAACATAACAGGTAACACTACAACAACCAAACGAACATCGGTACACCACAAATGGACGAAAAATCTTCCGGCAAGGTGGTGGCGCGTTCATTCCTTGTGAATGGAAATTATATTGCAGAAGAGACTGTGTGGACGAGATTCAAAGAAGAATTGAATTGGCCACCGCAGAAGTGGGAAACGAGGCTTCTGATATGGCTGTCGAGGCACAGGCGCCCCAAGCTCAGTGTGAGCATGGCCGACAAAAATATAAGGATTTGTATGGGAATCCTGATAAAAAGCTTAAGAACATAATTAAAAGGCCTAACCTTATTGCCATTGTGGATAGCTTCCTTCCTGTGTGGTTATTTTCCAGATCCAACGCAATTTGAGCCATTTCTCAATTTCGTGGTTGTCAACGGTTACAATAAAAACTAATTCTCATGTGCCATCAATTTGGGTCAAATATTCCTAGATAAAATATTCCCACGGTCAAAATTTCACATTACAATGAATTGACAAAGATTGAACTTTCATCTCAACCCACCATCAACGCAATATCAGTCCTGCGAGCGACCTCAGGCGGTAATATTGCAGGAAAACAGCTTTGTAGACGTCCGCGTCCACACCAAAGTGGCCACGGCTTCGACCGTTGATAACGAACTGAGCCTTACTGGGGTGGCAGACCGTAGTTTTGTCAACCGCAAATTTCTTTATTCCCTTGGGTCGAGACAGGACTGCATTGACTCAAGCTTTTAAGGGGGAGAGGACAAAACGCGGAGCCCTACTCCATGGAGTACCCTATGGAGTACCTAAATGGAGTACCTCTAAAAATCATTTATTGGTCAAATTAAATACTTTATTAACATGGTGAGGTATTTAGATGTACATACCTTTATTTATTTCCAGCTCGCTTATTGTTACAGTTCGATGCAGTTCACGAATTGGCCTCCATCTTGAAGTTTCGTAGGTTTACTATATTGCTATTTTCTGCGGTTCGCAGATTAGCAGAAAATTACTGTTTTCACGGTTCACTAAACAAGTGACAGTTACCATGGTAATGAGGCTAGTTCGTCGACAGTTAGGAGCACATGGTTTTGACAGTTCCATTCTAGTCTGGCGCTGCTCCCGCACAGTCAAATTTTTTACTCGTTGCATCTTCGACAAATTCTGTCCAGAGAACCACCAACATTTCAGCAGCATGGATGAAGAACTGAAAGCCGAACTTCAGAAGCAACAAGAGACTATGTTGGCGAAGATTTCCTCAGTAATGGACACCAAAGTGGGTCAAATGAAGTGTGAATTGGAAGAAGTCGCCCACAAAGCACACGACTCGCAAATGACGGAGCGTAAGCGAATTAAGGACACGAACTGCAATTCAAGCATAACGAACAAGTCAAGCTTGGTATCGCAGAAGCGGAGGATGCCGTGAAAGACAAGAAATATGACACTTGCCTCAAAAAGTTGAACGAAGGTAAAGAACAAATAGAACAGAGACAAAAGCTGATTCTACTCGCCGATAAATCCGAGTATGGATGGAAAACCGTGTCTGAATACGTCGACAATGAACTCGCCGTCGACGAAGAGGATGCAAAAAATATCAAGAAGGCCGAGAAAGAAGCCCAGAGAAAGTTGAATGAGACACGCACTGCCAAGCCAACGCGCGCCGGTGGGCGGGGGTCTTGGTGGCCGCGGAGAGGAGCTTACAACCTTGGTGGGCGAACTTGGGTATCCCCGACTTTGGCGCCTTTTCCACAACCCTGTCCGTCGAGTTACACCAACACCAGCCTTTATACTAACACGGTCGGAAGGAAACCGGTCATTGGAGCCACGAATGCCCACTGAACACCGTGCCAACAGTCGAACCACAACAGAGCGTTGGACGAAAGTTAAGTGAGAATATCCCAGAAATTGAGCTCATTCATGATGTGTACTTGTGTAGTGATGAGTTATTCGAGGGAGAGAGGGAACCGGATCAGTTGTCACACCAAAATAGGACCCTTTCAAGGGAAGAGGAATTTCTAGAAGGGGACTCTATTCATACTCGTATTGGTGGGCGACTTATGGCCCATATATCTGCTTGGGAAGCCCTCAATCCCCCAGAGCATGTGCTTAGAATTATCAAACGGGGCTGTATTCTCCCTTTGTCCACATTAGACTTGGAGACAGTGTGGCCCAGTGGTTAGGGGGCTTGCCTTGAGATCCGGAGATCCCGGGTTCAAGACTCGCTCTGACCACTCGTTGAATTTGATCCTGGTAGTCCCTGGTTCAACTTCTTAGCTGCACTTGTAAATAGCCAACTGGTTTGCCTCCGGCCAGTTGGGATTCTTAACAGTTCTTGTTGTTTCGTTCCGTCGTTTCGTTGTGTTTCATTGGCCCTGAAAAGCCCCTGTGGGGAGCGGTCAATGAAGTATGTATTGTATTGTATGTATTACCCAAACCCGTAATTCTTAAGAATAACAAATCCGCTCTGGACAACCAGGCTTTTGTCACCCAAGCTATCTCGGAATTATTGGCTTGCCAAAGCATCACTACGGTGGGCACACCCCCTTTAGTAGTTAACTCCCTCTCAGTTGCAACGCGGAACAGTGACAAGAAAAGATTAGTATTGGATCGTCGACACGTTAACCCACACTTGTACAGGCAGAAATTCAAGTGTGAGGATACTGATACAGCTCTATTCATGTTGAGCCCTGAAGATTTTTTGTTTACATTTGACATTAAGAGCGCGTACCACCATGTCGAGATTTTGCCAGATAATCAAACTTACCTTGGCCTTCAGTGGCTTTACCACGGCGGGGAACCCACATTTTTTGTTTTCCGGGTACTGCCCTTCGGGCTTTTCACAGCGCCATTCATATTTACTAAAATTTTGCAACCAGTGGTCCAACACTGGAGGTCTTCAGGCAAGAAAGTGTGCATGTTCCTGGATGATGGATTATGCGGCAGTCCTTCACTAGATAGGGCTACTATAGATTCCAAGGAGGTCAAGGGAGATCTTCTCAGGTTGGGGTTCCTACTTAGTGAGAGAAAATGCTTCTGGGAACACACGCAACAACAGACATGGCTTGGACACGTTTTTGATATGTCTCAGAATCTATTATATGTTGCAGAAACACGGGTATCCAGGTTAGAACAAACCCTGGGTTACACTACGGCTTGTTCAAATGAAGTGACTGCCAGACAGTTGGCAGCGGCAGAAGGTCAAATAGTTTCTATGTCCAGAGCAATTGGCTCAACAGTTTATTTATACACCCGACATATTTACTATGCAATAGAGACCAGAAATCATTGGGACTCTATCTTACCTATTATATCTGACATTATGACCGAGTTGCAATACTGGAAAACTAATGTGTGCTCACTGAGTGGTAAGAATATGTTCTCAGAACCGCAGCATTTTGACACTTTCGTTTACACTGATGCCTCCGACCAGGGGTATGAGATTTCTGATGGGAACGACTGGAGCATACATCCAAACATTTTTCAGTGGCTTGATTCCATGTGGGGCCCCTTTACAGTCGACAGGTTAGCAACTAGTTATAACACCAAGTGTCTTTGGTTTAATTCACGTTTTTGGAATCCTCATTGCGAATGGGGTAGATTCTTATGCCATCAACTGGGCTGGTGAGAACAACTGGGTTGTTCCCCAACTTAACCAGATTATCAGAGCATGGAAACATTATCAAATTTGTAGAGCAAGAGGGGTTTTTGTACAACCCCTTGCGGTTTTTGCGCAAGGTGCCTTCAAACTTGATTGCATCTGTTCATCATTTAGGATACCCACAGGTGCTGTTAAACCATTTGATAGACTACAGCTACCATTAGTTGTAATATGTCATCCCACAGGTGGCTCATACGAAACTGTTGAACCCATCAACCTGACAGCCGCGGTAATGCCCACAGGTGTCCTTAGCTAGCCCATAGGTGTTTAGGGGTAACTCAGGATGCCCACAGGCGGCTATACTTGAAGTTATGCATTTTGGAAAGATATTCAGAGATGGCTATGCATATTGTCACGTATAATTCCCTATTCGGTGGACTGGTGACTACTCAGTCCACATAATAGATAACCTATCTACTCACAGGTGGTCTTTTATACTTTCTTTATTGGGACCGCGCCGTTAGATCGGCATGTTTCCATTTACCATTCATTGCCAATTCTCGTTTTTGTTCACAGACTTAAATGTATTTGAGCAAGGCTTCTGGAGAGATTTGCAACAACAAGCCTTGTCTCTTGGAAAACCAAGTTTGCTTGCAGTACTCAAGAAAACAGCTCTTCATTCTAAAGCTGATGGGACTGTTGTGAACTATACCTATAATTTAAGACGTTGGGTAAAATTTGCTAGATTTAAAGGCTTGAATGTGTTTCCAGCCTCCGTTATAGACGTTTCACTGTTCATAGCACATTGGTCTGCCACTTGTAAATCTTCTTCAGTTATTCAATCTAGTTATTGTGCCCTTAAATGGGTACACGACCTCGCAGGTGTACCAAATCCAATGGGAAATACGTTCCTAAAAAGCTTAATCGAAGGGGCAAAAAGGGAACATGGAAAACCAGTCTCCAAAAAAGCACCAGTTTCCAGCGATGCCCTTGTGGAATGCTGTTTGGCACATCAAAGCTGTGACACCTTACTTGTATGTAGAGACATTTCCATGGCACTGTTACTGTTTTCGGGGTTTCTCAGGTACAGCGAGATCGCCCAACTAAAAATTCGGGACGTGGCCATTTTTGATTCCCATTTAAGTCTAACACTTCGTAAAAGCAAGACTGATCAGTACAGAAAAGGTAACGAAGTCGTCATAGACAAGTCAAACAAAGTCACGTGTCCAGTACATAACCTAGAAAGGTACTTGAGGGTAGCTTTTATCAATTTGGACCATAGTACCTATTATCTATTTAGACCTATAGTACATGCCCAGACAGAGGGTAAGCTTGTCCTCTTCCCCTTAAAAGCTTGAGTCAATGCAGTCCTGTCTCGACCCAAGGGAATAGAGAAATTTGCGGTTGACAAAACTACGGTCTGCCACCCCAGTAAGGCTCAGTTCGTTATCAACGGTCGAGGCCGTGGCCACTTTGGTGTGGACGCGGACGTCTACAAAGCTGTTTTCCTGCAATATTACCGCCTGAGGTCGCTCGCAGGACTGATATTGCGTTGATGGTGGGTTGAGATGAAAGTTCAATCTTTGTCAATTCATTGTAATGTGAAATTTTGACCGTGGGAATATTTTATCTAGGAATATTTGACCCAAATTGGTGGTACATGAGAATTAGTTTTTATTATAACCGTTGCCAACCACGAAATTGAGAAATGGCTCAAATTGCGTTGGATCTGGAAAATAACCACACAGGAAGGAAGCTATCCACAATGGCAATAAGGTTAGGCCTTTTAATTATGTTCTTAAGCTTTTTATCAGGATTCCCATACAAATCCTTATATTTTTGTCGGCCATGCTCACACTGAGCTTGGGGCGCCTGTGCCTCGACAGCCATATCAGAAGCCTCGTCTACCACTTCTGCGCTGGCCAATTCAATTCTTCTTTGAATCTCGTCCACGCAGTCTCTTCTGCAATATAATTTCCATTCACAAGGAATGAACGCGCCATCACCTTGCCGGAAGATTTTTCGTCCATTTGTGGTCTGCAGATGTTTGTTTGGTTGTTGTAGTGTTACCTGTTTTGTTTCGGGGAAAAAAAAAACGACAACGATTTTTCACTTTTTGTTGATGCTGTCGCCTAAGTTCCGATGTTGTGACTTTATTAAAGAACTTTGCTCTTTGAAAACCTTGAATACCTACAGACTATAGTACCAGCTTACCTTTGTATGATGTACTCTACCTTTGTGGCATTTTCAAACTAACAGCCTCATACGTTGTTATTGTATTGATTTGATGTATTGTCTTACTCAGTGTTCAATGGGCATTTCAGTTTATTGCTGTACATTTCTGAAAACCTATTTCACATGCAGTGCAAAAAAGGCACAAAACACTTCGTATTCACCATGGCCTTAAGCTATGACCCTGATGTCTGAATCGACACAGAAGACACAAAAAGCACACGGAAGGGACACATGCAGGTGGTTGCTGTACTGGGCATATCATCCTGTTGTATCGTCAGATGTCGAACGCGTCAGCTTTCTTAAGTTGCAGTAGTTTACTGTTGAGTTTTCGTTGAAGTGCTGGAGTCGGGTCCCGTTTAAGTTACCTCGTAAGTCTGTTTGTCGTTAACAAGTTCGTCTCTCTTGCCATGTTAGTCTGTCGTGTCTACTTGTCCATAACAAGCCCTGGCAAGTTACAAACGAACAATACCACTCTGGTTACGCTTTCACAGCTCTGCATAAAGACGAAATCGACGACTTTCACGAACATCTCAACAGACAAAACGCCCACATTCAGTTTACCAAGGAGATCTAGGATAATGGTAAGATTCCTTTTCTTGACTGCTTGGTCATCCATGACAAAAGGAGATATGTCCAGAAATGCACACAACAACAAAAATTGCAAAAAAGAGATAATGTTGGCGAATTTGGCAAATATGGCGAAAATGACAATTTTGCCACAATCGCCAACGAGGCAAAACACAAAGCAGCGAAGGGGGCCCATAAAAGTTGGCGAAAGCGGCGAATTTGGCAAATATGGCGAAAATGACAATTTTGCCACAATCGCCAACGAGGCAAAACACAAAGCAGCGAAGGGGGCCCATAAAAGTTGGCGAAAGCGGCGAATTTGGCAAATATGGCGAAAATGACAATTTTGCCACAATCGCCAACGAGGCAAAACACAAAGCAGTGAAGGGGGCCCATAAAAGTTGGCGAAACAATTTAATTACTGACATATATAACTGCCTCGTACTCTGACAATTCATGTAAGAATGACTTCACCAACGGGTACTAAGAGTTTCAAAGCAGTTATGTGAATCTTACCAATGTCCGCTTGCAAGGAATTAGATTCAATAAACCACACACAAAATATGTCCTTGTCGTATGATCCATTACTTGAAAGTAAGCATTGCGTGAAGATGCATGTCGTGCCTGTGAATTTTATAGTAGCTTTTCACGAATCTTGCCATCAGTCGAAATTGAAATCCTTTTACCACAACTGTAGAAGAATGTCGACACCCAGTAGAACAGAAGTTGCAAAATTAAAATTCTCCACAAGACGATAAACATTTCCTGAATTGTGATCCGCCGGAAATACCGAAGCGTTCTTTTAGACGCCATCTCATGAAATTGACATATACGTCGCGTTAAGTCACTGTAG